>NW_025767236.1:0-600000 GCF_003918875.1 Haliotis rubra
TATCAGGAGATCGAATATAAATTGTAGTCACTAGCTGCAGGTATGTAGGTGTCAGGGATCAGATATAACAGTAGCCACTACCTGCGGGTATGTAGGTGTTAGAGATCAGATATAGCTGTGTAGTCACTTAGCTGCAGGTGTGTAGGTGTCAGAGATCGGATGTAGCCTGTGGTCACTGGCTGCCGGGTATGTGGAGTGTCAGAGATCAGATATAGTTTGTAGTCACTAGCTACAGGTATGTAGGTGTCAGGGGATGGGGATATGGCTTGCAGTCACTGGCTGCAGGTATGTGGGTGTCAGGGATCAGATATAGCTTGTACTCACTAGCTGCGGGTATGTAGGTGTCAGAGATCGAGATATGGCTTGTAGTCACTGGCTGCAAGGTATGTGGGTGTCGAAGGGGATCAGATATGGCTTAAAGTCACTGGCTGCGGGTATGTGGGTGCCGGGGATCAGATTATGGCTTGTAGTCACTGGCTACAGGTATGTGGGTGTTGTGGGATGAGATGGTTTGCAGTCACTGGCTGCAAGTATGTGGGTTAATCAGGGATCGAGATATGAAACATGTAGTCACTAGCTGCGGGTATGTAGATTGCGTCATGGGATCGAGATATGGCTTGTACTCACTATTTCGGGTAGCTAATGTAGGTGTCGGGGATCAGGGTTATGGCTTGTAGTCACTGGCTACTGCAGGTATGTAGATTAATTAGGGATCAGATATAGCTTGCAGTCACTTCAGTTATGGGTAATGTGGGTGTCGGGGATCAGATATGGCTTGTAGTCACTAGCTGCGGGTATGTAGGTGTCAGGGATCAGATACAGCTTGTAGTCCACTAGTTGCAGTTATGTAGGTGTATATGCGCGATCATCAGAAATACACGACGGAGTATCATTGTAATTCTATATACACGTGATCAGGGGCTAACTTGGATTTGAAAAACTGATCCATTTTGAAAAAATTCGAAACGGCTTATTTCATCCATTAGTTACAAATATCGCGAACGCCGTTGGACTAAAACTCCAAACTGTGGCTATAGTGACTGGAAAGGGTGGGGCTGTAAGACAATGGAGTACACGATGTCCTGTGACGACTCACCATATTAAGGCTATAGGGGTCCCAAAGGGAATAAATAGCTAATTATTTCTCAGGTAACAGGCAGCTCGACCAATTTAAGTGAGTGTGAAGCTCTACAGGTGTTATATCAACCCTTAATACACAGTCAGGGTACATGAGTGTGAAGCTCTACAGGCGTTATATCAACCCTTAATCCACAGTCGGGGTACATGAGTGTGAAGCTCTATCGTTATATCAACCCTTAATTCCCAGTCGAGGTACATGGATTACAACACCCTCAACACCCACCCTGGTGATGGACCGAACCGTTTCAGTAGTCGCCGTCGCCGCTCACTGGGTCGTCCACGTCGTACCACTCAGTCCAGTACTCGCGGTCGCCCTGCCTTAGTTGGGAGGCTGCAACACACAATAATAATGATGACGATTATAACAATGATAATGATGATGATGATTGTAACAATAATAAGAGTCCCCTTAAATGACGTAGTGTACACACGATTTGTGATTCTCTGCCTGTGACATGTGACATGCCAAAAACAGTCCCATTATCATCTCACCCACCGGGTACCCATTTCCTGCTGCATCAGCACAGGATTATTTCAAATACTCACTTGTCTAAGGAGACACCGACGTGCTACACGTGCGCCGGTGTGGGTCAAGTCCTCAAGAGTCAAGGGGATCACCCATCGAGTACTTTTCGTGAACAGCGTTGTTTTACCGTGAGCTGGTCGTTGTAAGCAGGTCAACTTTACCACTGATATATTTCAGTACCACAAAGTCAGCCAAAGATGAACTCAGAAATTGATTAGATCTAAGTAGACAGCACCCACAGATGGAAATATAAGTAAAATAAGATGCAAATAATAAATCTACGGCGTGACACGTGTATATGCGGCAGCCAAGACACGGCTCAGACAATATGCGATGAGTGAGTGAGGCAGTATTACCTCATGCCCTGGCGGTATACCATGAGTGAGTGTGGCAGTCTTGCTTCGTGCCCTGATGGTATACGATGAGTGAGGTAGTATTACCTCATGCCCTGATGGTATACGATGAGCGAGTGAGGCAGTCTTGCTTCGTGCCCTGATGGTATACGATAGGTGTGTGAGGCAGTCTTGCTTCGTGCCCTGATGGTATACGATGGGTGAGTGAGGCAGTGTTACCTCATGCCCTGATGGTATACGATGGGGGAGTGAGGCAGTATTACCTCTTGCCCTGATGGTATACGATGAGTGAGTGAGGCAGTATTACCTCATGTCCTGGCGGTATACGATGGGTGAGTGAGGCAGTATTACCTCATGCCCTGGCGGTATACGATGGGTGAGTGAGGCAGTCCTGCTTCGTGCCCTGATGGTATACGACAGACCAAGGTTGTAGAGTGTGTTTAAATAGAACGTAACAGGACATGATAAATAAGATCAAGTGGGTCAAGTGGAGAGCATGGATACCAGCCAGCCAATACAGGTAGCTACATCAAGTCAGATGACCTCTTGTCGGCAACTACTCAGATACCAACGGAACTGTGCGTATCTTCACACATCCGTGTGGCAAGGGAGTGGCTGGTCAGGTGGCTGGTCATGTGTCTCGTTAGGTGTCTGGTCAGGTGTCTGAAGGATGGTGTTTAAGGAGGCAGTGACACATCCTCGATTATCCGGTGCATTATTTCTCCATTCTACCTCACACGCTTGGTAACAGGGTACCACGGGGCGGTGGGGTAGCCTAGTGGTTAAAGCGTTCGCTCGTCACGCGAAGGTCCGGGTTCGATTCCCCACATGGGTACAATGTGTGAAGCCCATTTCTGGTGTAATGCCCTCGTGATATAGCTGGAACATTGTTAAAAGCGGCTTAAAACCCAAATAACTCACTGAACGTTACACGCTGGGTAACCGAGGTCACAACTGGCCACAGAAAGGTCTTGGGGGTTGTACAAATTGGGTTGAAAAGAGCCAGATCACAAGATACAAAAAGCATCTAAAAAGTTTTACGAACAGATGAAATATTTCAAGAGATTACGGGAAACAGGAAGGACAATACACCATACGTATACCTTCAAGTAGACATCAATATCACTTGAAACACAATGCATGCAACATAGAAAGAAATACAGAAATAGAGAAAACTGTCTGCACTGTCTGTTGATGTATGATGCCTCTCCATAAATTGTCCTTCTCAAAAGTACGTAAGTTCAGTGATACCGCTCATGAATACAATATTTCATTGATACCGCTCATGAATACAATATTTCAGTGATACCGCTCTGATTGGATCACGATTTGTTAACCATTCACAATTCAAAGCCAACAAGGCAAACTGGTATCTGTCTCTCAATGTCGATTTGAGGAGTCTGTCCCAGTAGTGCGTAATACCGCCACGATATGCCAACCATTCATTCATGGCAACTGGTATCTGTCTCTTATGTTGATTTGAGGGAGTCTCTCCGACTCCTCTTGCAGCTCCTGGCCGAGTTCAACCATCGTGGTCGGCGGCCTGTGAAGTTGAGGCATTCGTTTCCCTGCCCATGGGCAAACTGGCAGCGCAAATAGGGCTGCGCAACAAAGAGAAAATGACCAGTCTTTGCTCGCGTATAGAAAGCCTGGTCATTTTCTGTTTGCTGCGCAGCCCTATTTGCGCTACAATTTGCCTGTGCCTTGGCATACATGTTGGTATTCTGTTTTGTACATTATCCGTTGACTGTAAGCACATCGCCCCACACGCTTTCCAAACTGGTCAACAGAGGGTGTCAGTGTTTAGTACCTACACTGTCCACTGACCCTTCCTGGCACGATATGGAGGGGGGTTGGTGATGCCGCCCTATACCACGATACATTCTAATGACGCGCAGTCACGCAACGCATGTCGCCCCTACTTGGAACCGCCTCTATCCCCTGGAATAACATGCAACATGACTGATGGCGATTGTTGTCTTCTTCCGCTTCCGTCTGTGGGGATACAGGGTTGACATAGATGTGCGTCCCAGTGGATCAGGTTGTCGGCAAGATCACGGCGCATTTTGACCGCCATTATTCAAACTAACCACCCAAGGACAGTAATATTGAATAAACCCTTTCTGGGTAACAACGTAAGTGCGACGTTTCGATACAGGCAACGGGACAAGACTCTGTATCGAAACGTCGCACTGACGAAAGTTTTTTCAATATTGTTCGTCCCGTGACTTCTATAATGTCAATCAAAGAAGTCATGGAAGGTAACTAGCGATACCTGCAATATCATCCTTTTGATTGGTTGATTGATTGTACTGTGATGATTTCCGGTTGGAATCTGCCCCACCAAACTATGCTGTTAGTATGGGGCGACTTAATGGATCATGGTTAGACTCGGTGGGTGGTTGATGGCGTGATGGATCCATCACGGTGTGGATCCCCTTCATACAACACCACAGGGTTGTCTGGTCCAGGCATGATCCATATAGCATGGGTATTTTGAGTGCTTAGCTAAACAGCCTACAACCATCCTGTGTGACCCGGATGTGTGAGGACGCCGTTCACTGAGCGACGTCATTTTCATTGGCCACGATAAGCGATAGATGCTGGTTTACATGTCAAGCAACACCTGCCTAAATATATGTAATCGGTCTCAGGTTTGTTTGACGTTCACATCGACGTCGCTGAACGCGACCACGCCTATCAAGAAGTGAAAACTGATTCGGGGTTCATATGAAACCCCAAGGTACACATTGGCGTCCGTTGGCAGTATGAAGAGTTGTTAGGGGCTCCCCAACACGAGGGCATGTAGACGATTTCTGAGCTCGAATTCGCACAACCTGATTTTGGACCATTCAATCATGTATTCAAACTGTGAAACATTACATGTTTTGGCTATAGCACAATGACTTCAGCATGTTGCTTACCGTAGATGTTCCGCGCTTTGAATCGCTAGTTCATACACAAACAATTAAGGAAATCTGGTAAACCACAATTTTATGATAAATAGAATCAATAAATGATTACTATCAGAGATAATCGAACTTCCTCATGAGAGGTGTCACAATTGGGAATGACGCCGCCCTATGCACGCGAGTGACGCTGTTGCGCGTGTCTCTGTGTGTGTGTTACCTTATCCGTGTAGACTACACAAGGCTCTTGATGAATCGTATTGTCTCTCATTTGACAAAAGTTTGTGCTGCCTTATTCGTGTTGACTATACAAGGCTCTTGTTGAATCGTATTGTCTCTCATTTGACAAGAGTTTCAATTCATACTATTTCCCCTGGATACTGGGGTTGAGTATTAAATGAATTGTTTGTTCACAACTATGACCCGGTAGGTATAATGTGTTGGCATTGGTGATAAAACTGAAAGCTCTGTTTATAAACACCTAAACTTCAAAAATTCGTGTTATTAGCGAAAATGAATAGCTTTGTGGTGCTCATAAAACATGTTTGTCGACTATGACTTGGGAAAAACGATTGTTCTAAATATAATCACACACACCCAATTTTCATTCCAACAAATAAAATAGAGTCTTCTTTTGTGTAGCACGTGAAACGTTAACCTTGAGTCTGTTGATCCGAATTTCAAGTCTTTGAATTCCATTGAACTCTTTATCCCTGATTACATACAAGAGCCACGGTATATCAACACAAATATATCAACCACTAAAGTCAGAGTAAAACCACTAGTTTTATAGATATTTCAAATGAATATACATTTCCTGCAACAAATAGGTTAATGAGTGCCCTTGTCTCACCTGCATGTTCCTGTAACCAGTGTTTGGCCAGCAGCCGCTGTATCCTGAACAAGATGCTCCACTGAGTCAGTTATCGCTCACTGGGCTTGAGACCGTCCCAACCAACATATGTCATAACTCGGTTATCGCATACGTCAGCCACATGACCAGAATACAGTTACTATACTCTATATACCGCTGAACGGGTTATATACCTTAAGTGAAGGAATACATATGAATAATTTGAAACATATTCTCATATTTCACTGAGAATAGGATGTTAGCACAAACAAATAATTCAGAACCAAAAGTATCAAATTTTCAAGTATATCTTTTTGTGTCTTAAAAGCAAACCTATCAAATTACTTCCTAACCAGCAAACACCAAGGCTAAACACAAAGAAGGGTACGCTTCCGCAACGCTAGCCATCTATTTATACATTGCCACTTGCGACACCAGCGCACCAGCCCGTCGCTGTCTACTAATGTCCACAGCTGACCGCGGCATATAGAGTAATCATACACAGTAATCACACACAGACCAGTAATTATACACCGACAGATAATTGTTACAAAATATTTTCCTGTTTCAATGTAAGCAACAGGGGTGCTCGCCTCACACCATCACACAACATTAGCTGGTAATTGTCAGATTATGTAACACACAGTGTGGAGGGGCCAACCACTGTATCTCCCACCTGCCTACAACATAATATTACATCCTCATTATCAGGACGGATTGTCAGAGGAACAACTAACAGGGACCATATCAAACGTTCTTACCTTAAAATGATATACCATTAATACCGAACTGGGTGCTTGGGTGAATGAGTTTTACAACTGTTTCACGGGGACTGTGAATTATTGCCAAATCAGTACACAGTGAGGCCCATTCGACAGAGAACACATTTTGACAACCCGACTCTCACTTAGGTCAGTTTTTAGGAAAAGCACGGTATATCGGACCAATTCAGCCCCGGTATCCCTTCTGGCGAGAACATCAGAAAAAATATGTAACTGACTTATTGGTTTATGACATTTTGTAATATATACGTTTAAAGATTACACGTGCTGGATTGCTGATTATGAACACGATATACCAAGACTTCAGCTTCTACATTTATTGAAGCGCCATTTCGATTTGATGTCAGCATCATTTTCAAGCAAATATGGTTCATATGTAACACCTTTCTCAAGCATTAATGTCCCATACGGCTGAAGGGAGGTGGTGACATCCACACCGATACCACGCTACACTAACGAGAACCTGCAGTCCAGACATACCCTGTTCATGACTTCACGAATTAGAGTTACCTCCCGTGGCTGGTTTTATGATATTGCAGACAACCTGTCTATATCGACCTGGATCCCCCCAGACGGAAGCGGAAGTAGACAACATACGTCATCAGTACCAAACATGTTATGCCGGGGATTCTGGGATGGAGGCGGTTGCAAGTTTCACATGTATGTCGTAAGGGCTTATACGTTGCGTGGTTGCGCGTCATCAGATACCGATGTTCATGCTTTCAGTCACAGGCTTGGCAAGTCCAAACTCGATGATCAACTGAGAGCTGGAATGATGCGGACTGTGGCGTTAAACAGCATTAACGTCTCCCATCACCACGATTTGAACATCAAATTGTGCTGGGAAAAGCGTAATACAAATTGGCTATTACTATCATTATCAAACACCATCAAACACTGCATCATTTCCGCGACGCGAAGCCAGTTTCTAATGCTACAGGTCTGAGTTCCGTCATTGTATTGTGTAACTGAGTTTTGAGATGGTCCCCGGCAGGTGAGCTGACCACCTGTGACTGCTGACGAGGATGTGATGGAGTTGTGTAACACGTCAGTGGTCATCTCAACATGAAGTCCATGACTTGCCACTTCCAGTGTAAAAGTAATTCTGGTGCAAGGCCACATAACGGTCACTTGTGTCCTTCTTCCTGTACCGGCTTCGGGATGACATAGCTGTATCTGTGCACTCTTCAAATTAATCAACATCGTCATCAGTGGGGGTCGAACACGTGCACGGTTACACGTTCTCGAGGCCTCGGGTAATGAGTGTCTTGTTGTATTATGTACTGTTCATTTTTACCCGTTTAGTTTCGATGGTCATTTATAAACTTTCAGGCAAAAAGGGGGGATGCGCACCCCTGCATACACCCCTCAAACATCAGAAGTGCATATACGTAATAGTTTTTATTCGCGTAACGCACACTGACCCTTAAAAGTGTGTACTGTCATATTATGTTACGTAATGAATAGATATAACCATTGTACGCCGGTTTACCCATTTACAGATCAAAACGACCCCCGATATCAGAACTGGAGCTGACAAGGCCTGCACTTGGGATTCGAACCCACGATACCAGGGTTCTGACACGTCTAAAGGAAGGCATCTTTGGAGCGAAGTGTAACCTGGGCCTCTTATTTGAAGAGACACAAACAAATCCATGAGGACAAACACCGGTTGTGGATATCTCCTGATCCGTGGCCTGGTGATCACTGGCGCTTATCACCGAATGCATGGCTGTACGTTCATATTACAGCTACCTGTATGGTGAATACAATCACGGTTTAAACATCCACTAAAAAACAACAATTACTTGAGCACAAACAACACCCGATCTGCGCTTCTGAAATGGAATCACTCAATTACGTCATGACTTACGTACGCGCATTCCTGTGATTAAAATTTGAAAGGATTTATTTAACCTAAGTTGGCAGTAGTGAAGATTTGACTAGATTGAACCCGAGTTAAACAAAAGAAAAGATTCGCAGAGCACCCGAAATACAACGAAGTAACCCCCGATAAAATACCGGCCACCAGGTGAAGGAACGACACAACAACCACGTGCTACAGCCACAACGAAAGGTTTACACGTGTTTCAGGGCTTTACAAGACTGTCCTTGTACCTATTCTATTTAATGCATTTAAAACAAGAAAGTTCAAAATAACACTTAGAACATCAAACAGATCCATATTCATCATCACAGTTGCATTCCTGGTCCTAACGTACATCAACTAATAATCTAATATAATGATATTATCTAATGTTATATCTTCCTGACGTATATCAAAATACAAACTGTCAATACATAGTTAACTCAATAGAGATGTGTGTTTTGTACACACTATATGCATGACAACAAACATCAGTGGATGGCCTGTCATGTTTAAACAGGTGCCGCCCTCACAATCAGCTTGTTTACTACACTGTTGATGTTTCAGAGATATGCTAATATGTGTGAATTCTTTGTTAACGAAACAAATATAGATCGAGTGTTTTCCAGATAGATACCTGTTTTTATGGACCCGATATATTTCATTGTGTGTGAGTCAATATACAATGTTGACAAATATATATATTTGGATAGAATAGTGGATAAAGTGTCGGATCGTCCAGGCAAAAGTTCGGATTCGAACTCCACAGGGTTTACGTTCGTAGAGCCCATTTCCTGTGTCCCATCGCGAAATATTGCTACAACCCAAGTCACTCACTAACCCACAGCCCAACTCCCAAAACATCTGAACGTTACATAACTCTGTTGTTACAGGATCAAGGCCGCCGAATCAGTAAACACCTCCGTCGCGGCCTTCATACTCATATCAGGGTTACCTAGTCTGCGTTATATCACTAGGGTGGGTTCACACCCATAACCCCTACATGCCACTACCCCTACACTCCAGTACCCCTACAGCTAGTTAAAACAACACCTAGCATTTACCTGTCTGATATAATAGACTAATCCTAAAGAGGGATTAGTGCATGGAGCATAGATGAGATCAAGGGATGCATAAATGTGATTAGTCTTTTGTGGCAAGGAAATTAGTGATCGACAACCGTCTGTGCAGACTCAAGGAACAGCTTCAGCGTGGACAGAAATCCCCTCTTCAGTTTCTTGACGCCGTCGGCTACCTGCTCAAGCTTGGATAGACTGTAACACTGACACTTGAACACTTGTGATAATGTAATAATGTGGTCTTTCTCTCATCCTGATATGTTGATATGAAACACTTGTGATAATGTGATCTTTTGTTCATCCTTATATGATGATATGAAAACACTGAATGTAAATAGACTGAAAAACTTGACAATTATTGATCTCAATGTGTGATGTATTAAGGTCACACTTTTGATAATGTAATAATTTGGTTTTTCTCTTATCCTGATGTGATATGAGATGAGATGATTAAAACACTGAATGTAAATAGACTGAAAAACTTGACAATTGATCTCAATGATGTGGTACTTTGTGATAACACATGTATTAAAGTCACTTTTAAAATCAGTCTTGTGTCATGTTGTGCATCTTAAGTGGACCAGTCCACTGTATGGAATAGGTAACAGGCAGGAGATTAGTTATGCAACAGACCATGAACTATGTTGTTATAAGCTGTAGGGGTAGTGGCATGTAGGGGTAATGGGTGGTTACCCTAGGGTGTGTTATGTCCATTGTTCCGGCAGATTGATTTTCTGTGTATCAACCTTCGGTCTGCACGTGCAGAGGTTGATATGTGGATAACGACCTGGGCGGTGCAGGAAACGCACGAGCAACAAGCAATGTACGAGTCCATGCGGCGCCCACGTGGTATAAGTAGGTTAGCACCCCCCCCTCTGCGGGTGATATGGATTCAACGCTCTCGCCTGACGGCTCGAGCGTTTAAATCCATATCACCCTTGAGGAGGGTGCTAACGTATACTTAGTCGCAGGTCACAAAAACAATATATTTACGCCGATAGCATTCCATTTCTCAGTAGTGAAATCCAGAGCAGATAAAAAATGACATGACGCGGCTGACTGTTTGTCACCATACCTTGGAGGCCGTGGTCATTGTGACCACACCCAGCCTACCTGTCCCAGACTCCATTAATTAGAGGTTGCCGTTATACAGCTGAACAGTTGCTGACTCAGCAAAACACAATCATTCCACTAGGCTACATTACACCACAGAGTACTGCTTGCTGCTTATTGGGCGTGTTTTCGTTTCATCCTACCTGGTACCCATATACTGCTGTTTTAAGCTTTATCACTGGAATTACCCTAATAAAATCCTTTACGAGGCAATTAAGTCCTTCTCGACAATACGGAAATTCTGCGTTTCCATGACACATAAAATCTAAAATAGTTTTGAAAATATACAATGCCTTCAGTTGGAGATAACATGCGATATATCTGACAACCCGAGTGAGTGAGTGATTAGACCCAATAGATGCTCATGTGAGTAATCTATCAGTATCAGTATGTGAGGACCAAGATGACTAACGGGACGAGCCTATTGACAGGACTGCAACCTGTTGACAATGTGTCAAAAACACTTCATACACAGTCGGTTGTTTACAAAGAACAGTGCTACTTGACACAGCCTACTTAACCCCACCTCTGACGCTGCCTGCCGCTGTATACATGATCACAACACATCCCTACCTGTTGATGACAGGTACACAGCTGAAAGCATACACTACTTCTCAAGAAAACATCTTTCAACAAAACATGAATAATGATTCTCCTATACATGTACTTCAACTCAGACACAGGAATTGTGGTTAGCCCTGTAATCGGTATACATGTACTTCAATAAGGGGCCGTTCTGAGTTCCCCCGTTATGTAGCAGGGCCTCCTGTCAAGACAGCTGGAATTTATAACACAGCCATGTGGTGTATCACGACATTATTTACCAAGGGATAAATCTTTATACACAATGAGAAAGGACAAACGTTATATAGATCTTTGCTCTACTGAAATCATCTATTTCAATCCGTTCTACGCGCAACAGGAAAAACTGGCCCCAGAACAACGGGGAAGTGTATTTACTTTATGTGGAGATACGGCAGAGAAACAACGGGGAAGTGTATCTACTTTATGTGGAGATACGGCAGAGAAACAACGGGGAAGTGTATCTACTTTATGTGGAGATACGGCAGAGAAACAACGGGGAAGTGTATCTACTTTATGTGGAGATACGGCAGAGAAACAACGGGGAAGTGTATCTACATTATGTGGAGATACGGCAGAGAAACAACGGGGAAGTGTATCTACTTTATGTGGAGATACGGCAGAGAAACAACGGGGAAGTGTATCTACTTTATGTGGAGATACGGCAGAGAAACAACGGGGAAGTGTATCTACTTTATGTGGAGATACGGCAGAGAAACAACCGGGAAGTGTATCTACTTTATGTGGAGATACGGCAGAGAAACAACCGGGAAGTGTATCTACTTTATGTGGAGATACGGCAGAGAAACAACCGGGAAGTGTATCTACTTTATGTGGAGATACGGCAGAGAAACAACCGGGAAGTGTATCTACTTTATGTGGAGATACGGCAGTTTATGTTAACCTTTATTGTTTGTTTCTTTGGCTTCTGCAAAACAGTCGTTACTTTAAGTAGGACGGTAAGATATGGACAAATAATTTCAGATACATCATCTATTTTTCAAAATTTATACATATACATTTAGCCAATCATGAAAGAGGAACATAGTTTCTTGTTTTCCAGTTTCGTGTTTGTTTGCGTGCCACTCGTCTCCTTAGTCACTTAGAGGTCATGGCAAGGTCACAGTCATGTGAGGTATCCTGACTATACGCATGACTTACTTTACCTACCTGCCACTACTTTGTTCTTTGTTCTCAGCAACTAGAACACACTGATAAGCGGGTAGGTCCGGCAAGGTAGGCCGGGTACCTTTATTGGGGTATTTTAAATATGGACACCATTCATTTCGGAATGAAACAAAATCGTAGCATTGTTTATACGCAAATATTAAACGTGTTTCATCATATCAAAATATCATTTTTTCAAACATTTCCATAAAACTAATGACTTCAAAAATACAAATAAGAAACAGATCTGGAATACGAAGAGGAGATCGGTACAGAAATAGTTAAATATATTAGAGTGACATGAAATACGGACGGGGTGGATGGGATGTGTTTACATACAAGTGTTGTAAACATCCTTCGGTACATGTTACGTCTGTTAAGACAGCAACGACGTTACCACGGGGGTACTGCCACAGGTCCCGAGAATTACAGTTACCTAAAGCATGTTCTACCAATTAATGTTTGCAACAACGATCATCAGGGAAATCTCACTAACATAAATGTATATAAATTGATTCGAATTCGACGTAGTTCCAAATCGACAGGGATTACCTATGATTGTTTAGTTTACGAAAACAAGTTTGTCACACTTTCCAGTCACACTTGTCTGCCACACGGTGAGTACAACACATTTACTGAAACATGCACGGGAAAATAACAATTTTGGGGATTTCAGTACCTGCAATCAAGGATAAATTATAGGTGCTTGGAAAATTAAGTAACATATTTGGCATATATACGGTATGCAAATACTAAACAGTTCACAAATCTGGAATTTGGTCTGTCCAGTTGGTGCCATCTTCAGAATTATGACGAAAATACCAAAATATCTGAGACTATCACCTGAAACATGCTGTTTGTGATAACAATAAACTGGGGTGTCTAGGTATTCTCATTCTGTTTGACATTGCATGGTATTCAGTATTTGAATCTTAACATTTCACAGTGACCTGGGGGACCATGACGGAAGGAAACAGTGGCATAATGCTGCCCTGAGAAAGACCTGGCGTCCGATTTTAAACCCTGGACAGTTATCACCGCGCATGCGTGTGTGAGTGCCTGTGCCGCTATGTTTCCCTGTGCAGTCTTACCCAGGTAAGCCTAATAGTTACGTAAACAATCTTCGTAAATCCAGACATTTTTGTCACACAGTACTCTTAGATTCTGATAGTCTGACAATAACGGGTACCCACTGACAACAAGATCACTGGAAATACTCACATGTTGAGCTGTCTGCCGCGTCTGTGGTGTTCACTGACTCTGTGTGAACACAAGCGAACAACAGCGAACTCGAGATGATGATCACAGACATTTTCGCCATTGTTCTTGGCACCTCTGCTCGTCTGCGTTTTACCCTCTTCAAAATGATCTTCACTTCTGGTCAATAAATGAATCTTCTGGAAAGTTGTTTCTTAAATCTGTTGACGATGAAGTGCTTCGTTGTAGTCTACCAGCAGTCGACTTTTAAAGTCAGATCTTGCTTAAACAGGCTCGGAATCAAACACCAAGTTATTAAAAATTCAATAAGAATTCACCACAGCAAACTTTTCTTTCAAGAAAAATCCTTATCATTCAGCATAGGCCAGAAACTGTTGATAGCAGTTGTCACTCGATCGTCAGGCTCCCTCGGAATGCTTGCGTTGTCGTCTGTCTGTGTCTATAAATACCAACAACTAGGCCAGATCTACCCGAGTCGTCATTGGCTCTGACAAAACATGCGTGACGGAATTCAGGTAAACTTTGACCGTGTGCACTCACGCTAACACAGACTCGTTTCAAAACAATACCTGACATGTTCAGTATAAAGTATAAGCAAATGTGTCACGTGACTCGGCAGGGGTCCCCCGTGGCACTGTGCCAGCGCTCCGGGCCTGTGGTTGTTCAACTTCCCCAGCGGTGGGAAAAGTTTGTTGTGATAGATGTGTTGAAAACCGTAATGAACTAAAAAAATGTGCATTTGAATGATCTCCGTGCATGACGTGAAACATACTACCTTGGCGTTGTTAGAAAGTGACACAGCACATTTGCCATTGTTGTCTCTGATGGTAACTTTGGTGGCTGATCAACCTCCGCAGCCCTGAAATCCACACCTCAATTAATGACGCAAAGATCTGACAGATGATCGGTACCAGAATCATACACCTAATTACATATGATTACACCAACCATTAATAAATAAACTGAGGAATCCATGGCAGTGACATAGACTATCCGGAACCCTATAAACTGAAGGCATATTGTGCAATACCCAATGATAATTAACGAACAAAGGACTTAATTAGAACAAGGGTTGCCTTCAATCCGCATGCCTCCAAAATATTGAACAAACCTGAAGATATCATGTATATGGTGTAAATTACAAGTGCAGTTTCTGGACTGTCAACTGAATTTAATAATACAACTATTGTATATCAATACTTAAACAAAACAAAACAGTTGGTTTGCATATATACAAATATGTCTAAACATATTTATAAAGTTTAGTACAGAACATTATGTACAGATGCAACAATATTGAACAAAAAAAAATTATTTGAAAACCATGAAAAGAATTGGTCAAACGCAGCAGGAAAAAAGGATAATTTATACAAAATTGGAGATTACAGACATGGAGTCATTTTACCTTCAGAAAGCAGGAAATTGCACCTGAGAGGATTTTATTTTAGAAGATTCCAGCAGAGCATGTCCCCGGACCCCCTGGATAATCGGTCGATTCGCGGCCTCGAATGTGGATAGTGACGAGCGAACACTTTAACCACTTGGCTACCCCACCGCCCCTCAAATCATATGCTGTATATGTACATAATGTACACATAGATACTTCTGGGTGGAAAAACGTTGTATAAGGGCAGCAATCCTCAAGCTAATGACGCCAATCAGTAAATATTGGAGCGTGGACCCGACAATGCAGTGATTGATATCGTGAGCACCTTTGTCAGGGTGCGATGGCAAACCATTAACCATGTCAGGGTGCAATGGCAACCCATTAACCATGTCAGGGTGCAATGGCAACCCATTAACCATGTCAGGGTGCAATGGCAACCCATTTACCATGTCAGGGTGCGATGGCAACCCATTAACCATGTCAGGGTGCGATGGCAACCCATTAACCATGTCAGGGTGCGATGGCAACCCATTAACCATGTCAGGGTGCGATGGCAACCCATTAACCATGTCAGGGTGCGATGGCAACCCATTAACCATGTCAGGGTGACGATGACAACCCATTAACCATGTCAGGGTGCGATGACAACCCATTAACCATGTCAGGGTGCGATGACAACCCATTAACCATGTCAGGGTGCGATGGCAACCCATTAACCATGTCAGGGTGACGATGACAACCCATTAACCATGTCAGGGTGCGATGACAACCCATTAACCATGTCAGGGTGACGATGACAACCCATTAACCATGTCAGGGTGCGATGACAACCCATTAACCATGTCAGGGTGACGATGACAACCCATTAACCGTGTCAGGGTGACGATGACAACCCATTAACCATGTCAGGGTGCGATGACATACCATTAACCGTGTCAGGGTGCGATGGCAACCCATTAACCATATCAGGTTCTTTGGTCGCTTCTGAGACCAGACCTGAGTTCCCACTGCGCATCCCCTGTCGAACACGAGTTAACATAACACACGCTTTGATACACATATAAACTAAATGTAAAACCCCAATAAACGCCCAATTGAGCAGAACGTCATAGTAAGGGCAACCTGAGAGATGATGTTCCACCCTGTCTCTGGGGTGATAACTCTCTTCACCATGGTAACTGATTTGGCGGTGTTTCAGTCAGACCTGTTGTTCATATGCTCTGAGACACCGGTAAGATTCGCTGGAACCAGCATCAGACCATGAGGACATGAGATTCGCTGAAACCAGTATCAGACCATGAGGACATGAGATTCGCTGAAACCAGCATCAGACCATGAGGACATGAGATTCGCTGAAACCAGCATCAGACCATGAGGACATGAGATTCGCTGAAACCAGCATCAGACCATGAGGACATGAGATTCGCTGAAACCAGCATCAGACCATGAGGACATGAGATTCGCTGAAACCAGCATCAGACCATGAGGGCATGAGATTCGCTGAAACCAGCATCAGACCATGAGGACATGAGATTCGCTGAAACCAGCATCAGACCATGAGGACATGAGATTCGCTGAAACCAGCATCAGACCATGAGGACATGAGATTCGCTGAAACCAGCATCAGACCATGAGGGCATGAGATTCGCTGAAACCAGCATCAGACCATGAGGACATGAGATTCGCTGAAACCAGCATCAGACCATGAGGACATGAGATTCGCTGAAACCAGCATCAGACCATGAGGACATGAGATTCGCTGAAACCAGCATCAGACCATGAGGACATGAGATTCGCTGAAACCAGCATCAGACCATTAGGGCATGAGATTCGCTGAAACCAGCATCAGACCATGAGGACATGAGATTCGCTGAAACCAGCATCAGACCATGAGGACATGAGATTCGCTGAAACCAGCATCAGACCATGAGGACATGAGATTCGCTGAAACCAGCATCAGACCATGAGGACATGAGATTCGCTGAAACCAGCATCAGACCATGAGGACATGAGATTCGCTGAAACCAGCATCAGACCATGAGGACATGTTTGTGTCACGATCGGATAATTGCTGAAAAACACTTACCGGACAGTTATCGTTTATCGATTCCCTTAACCCCAAGTGTAGCTTCTAAAGCCCCGTTCACATGCACCCGTTTGCACACTTATGTATAAATACACACATGAGCAAACTTTAAATACATGTGAATGTGTCATGTGAACACATTTACACACATATGTAAATATACACTGGGAGCAAATTTACATGTGGTCAGGACCAGGTGCAAATGTATATTTCCACATGTGCAAAAATGCACTGTGAGTAACTTGTGTCATGTCATCGTCATTTACAAGAAAGGTTATTATTCTGGAAGCAAAACATCACATATGGTCTGACAAACTTCATGAAATCATTTACAAAAGGTGGACTTCCCAACGCCAAAAACATTTCCCATAGTTCTATATTCTGAAGTTGAAGCCATAAAGTATGGCTTCAACTATCATTCGTACATCCAAAGGTTGGCGAACAGCTTGGTCACTAGCTTTTAAGTAACCCTGCACTTGTGTGCAAAAAAGATCGAAAACCCCTTTGTTCCTTCGAAAATTTACGTACCAGTCTTTGTCATCATTAGATTTATTCATGTCGTTCCACCAAACAGACTGTCTTTCTTTCTTCCAGAGAGGTCTTTCTTGTGACAGACCTACTGCGAAAGCAGTACATATCTGATATTGTGTTTGTCTTCTAAGTGCCAGTGATAAGAGAACATCTTTCTCTGTTGAAGTTCAGAGAAAAAATGAGACAATCTAATACATTTATTATTTACACTTTCAAGTTTACTCACACTACATAAATTCAATGTGAACGCAAAGTAAATTTACTATTACATATGCATGTATATTTACACATGAGTACATTTTGTGCATGTGAATTAGGCTTAAAGGTCACATGCAACGTAAAACACAACTTTGCAGATTCTGATACCTTTCGGTATGGACATACCGAAACAAATCGTCAAAAATGCAAATTCAACTTATAAAGTTGAAAAATAACGCGATGAAAAAAACCCGCGCGAAATCGGAGTTCAAACGTTTCACTAAATTTCCCCAGACTTTTCTGGGGAAAACGGGTTTCAACAGCTGGGCTGCGCTCATAGCACGTGCGCCAGTAAATAGGTTCGCGCAGCTTGGAAGCGGTTGTCGGGTGAATATTTGGTGAAGGCTATGGTGTGAGCTATTTTTCTAATGTTTTGTTGATATCTCACAGGCGCGAGCTTTTTATATGTGATGACAGTAAATTAACTGTTTATATAATTTCATTTGTCTTTTTCACCACACGTTCTTCTTACCGAGAAACTTTCTCAGTTCGATACTTAAAAGCAATGTCACTATTTAGCGTTGACAGAATTTCTAACTGTGATATAGATATGTCGTTGTCACAGACAAAACTCAATGTCTTGTTTTATTGACACCTGTGTGTCTGCCTGCCTGTCTGCTAATGACAATATTCAATACACAGCTGCTATCACTGACCACAAGCGATTTGAACTTAACACCAATCAGGCTATACACAATAAACAAAATGCATTGATTTATGGCCCGAGTTCGGTGTCTGTCACATTATGTAATTACACAGACAGGCAGGTGTGATACTTGAACACATGACATGTTATGATGTCTGTTGATTGAAAAATGTTATACACAAAAATGAGCATGTATTTACAAAACCCAACATATCTCTCTCTATATATACACACAATTAGCCGTGAAGGCATCTGCAAATGAACCAGCCGTTACACTTGAGTGCACACCCACCCGCTCTGACTGGGTTCGGTATCCCGGCTGCTTCGTTTCTTGGGAAGTAAACCGAAGTACACAATATTGCACTTTTGATTTGCGATTGTACGCTTATAATTTTGTTTATATGTTTTTTCATAACCAGCAATGTATATTATATGTCATGAATAAGTAATAATTGTGTTTTAATTATGTTTGATTTTTTGGTTGCATGTGACCTTTAAGCCACTTTAAGTTTCTAATCCGTTAGAATTTCCATCAAGTCACTTCCTAGCAAAGAAGTCTACATCAGCAGATCCATTTTAGTCGTTTCTTACAAACAAGTAACACACAAGACATATATAAGTTGTGTCCACCAATGCTCTGTGTTATTTCATCGTTGTTGCCCGACTCATGTACATTAAACACAGCTTTCGCTGTAACATATGTTATATTTGGGATTACACTTTCTTAATAAAGTACAGATGCTTTTGTTGGGTTGAGTCCCATCCGGGGTTCGAAGCTACACCCTCAGAGCCAGGCACCTAATCAAACAAACGTACTACAATCTGTACTTTACTTAGAAAGTGTAATTCCAAATATAACATGTGTTACATTTGACCGCTTTCTAAATGGCATTGTGTGATCTCAGCTTGCGATATTCAGCAGGAACACTCTAACATGGGAATCAGCATGTATTCTGCGTCTCTAGAGAATCAAGTCCGGAACAGACAATCCAATGATGAGCATTAATCCATGTGTTATAGGGATACCACATGCATGTTAGTAACCGCTCGAGACTACCACAATTCAAAACCAGTTCTTGAAAGGGGAGACAAGCATGCGTTCCAGAAGACCAATACTAAGACAGGTCTTCACTGTCGAGACAAACATTAGATGCTGAAGACCAATTCTAAGCCGGATCTTCACTGTCTAGACAAACATTAGATGCTGAAGACCAATTCTAAGCCGGATCTTCACTGTCTAGACAAACATTAGATACTGAAGACCAATTCTAAGCCGGATCTTCACTGTCGAGACAAACATTAGATGCTGAAGACCAATTCTAAGCCGGATCTTCACTGTCTAGACAAACATTAGATGCTGAAGACCAATTCTAAGCCGGATCTTCACTGTCGAGACAAACATTAGATACTGAAGACCAATTCTAAGCCGGATCTTCACTGTCGAGACAAACATTAGATGCTGAAGACCAATTCTAAGCCGGATCTTCACTGTCTAGACAAACATTAGATACTGAAGACCAATTCTAAGCCGGATCTTCACTGTCGAGACAAACATTAGATGCTGAAGACCAATTCTAAGCCGGATCTTCACTGTCGAGACAAACATTAGATACTGAAGACCAATTCTAAGCCGGATCTTCAGTGTCGAGACAAACATTAGATGCTGAAGACCAATTCTAAGCCGGATCTTCACTGCCGAGACAAACACGGTTTGCTTCACCTTCAACTTCTCTATTCTCCTCCAACCTCCCAGCGGTGGTACGAGATTACAAAAACATCGGGTTACATCACCTTCAACTTCTCTATTCTCCTCCAACCTCCCAGCGGTGGTACGAGATTACAAAAAACATTGGGTAACATCACCTTCAACTTCTCTATTCTCCTCCAACCTCCCAGCGGTGGTACGAGAGTACAAGCGCATCTGGTCACATAGACAAAGACAAGGTGGGGCTCAGTTAACGTTTACAATGTGTTAGTATAATATTAATAAACACCGATAGCTATTTCAATTCTGCTTTTTTCATTGTAGACATTAGTTGCTTGAAGGTAACCAGATTTTTTTCCAATTAAGATATTGCGAAGGAATATACTTTAGTCTACTATCATTAAAGTAACTATGGCCTCCCAGCGGCCGGTCTCAATGGGAAAAAAGTGGTTAGTTGTTCTGAATTTCAGAATTGGGATATAAACACTGGCTGGAAGAAAAAAGTAACCTTCAAATGTTATAGAGTCTTTTCTAATCTTATAATAAAGAGCCTTGGGGGTATTATTCATTTAAGACCACCAACTGCTGAAGACAGACAAACATGTCTAGATACACATGGGTTGCTGAAGACCATATCTAAGCCACATCTCGCCTGAATCAAGTCACCAAATTACACGATGATTGTTTTCTCAAGCTTAAAGTCATAACCGCCATGTTGTAACATAGAGTCATCGGCCAGTGATAGGTTGTGAAACTGGGCAGAGTTAGCAATATACCGGAAATTTCTCTGCGGAAGATGCCCTGAACTAGCTTCACACATTCAAACTATTTTATTTTATTTACATGTACATCCATGATTTGAATTACTTCCCTAACTGCCATATCTTCTATTACGTTATACTTAACCACTAGAGGCCATTTAAATCCCCTTCTGTGTTTCATACCCATACCATCTACGCAGATTGACAAAGGATACGTCACTATACAGTATGACAAGATGTTTGACGTCAAGATTACTTCACCTTGAGACATTGTGTGAGTGATTGAAGGTGGATAAGTGCTTGAGAGGGAAAAGGATGGTGAGTGAGTGAGTGAGTGAGGTTTACTGCCACACACACAACAGTTTCACGGCGTGTCAGATTGGCCCAGGTCTTAGACACTTGCAAATAACGCGTGTAAAACGCCCGAACATTTAACTGGTGCAAAAAACTTTAAATATATTATCGGGTCCATTTACGGACTCAAAGCCAAGACCATGCGTTTCTGAGACGCATAAGGCACGTTTAGGTACATGGAGCACCTTTGGCCCCCTGACTACAGCACAGGAGCTGTGTGGAGGTTTATGTGAAGAGTGAGTGAGTGAGTTAGCGATTGCGCCATGAAGTGTTAGGAGTGAGTGAGTGAGTTGATACTCAGCGGCTTTAACCACAAAGATACCCCAGTACTTTACCTTAAAATGCGAATAAAAGGGGTGTCAAAAGGTTTACCATCATTTAGACTATATACGGTACCTGATTACGACATAACTATGTATGTAGAGAGATAGTATTGATGACAGTGTCCAAATTTACTGACAAAAGCAGTGGCTACCGGGGATGTTGTGAGATTATCACCAGGATGACCGTGAGCCCAGCGACGAAACAACGGGAGATCTCGGAGGTGGCCGAGATTTCACATGAGTCAGCGGTACTCGGAAATGCTGAGTAATGAAACTCGACTCAGAAAAACTCCACGAACAGTGGTTCCTGTCCCAGCTGCTGGCGTAGTGTCAGGCAGAAAATGTCATGGTTGTATCAGATGAGATCAAGGACAAAAACATGACTGTCTTTGGGTTCCAACCCCCTGAACACGCCCACCCCATCCCCTCCTTGGATCTGCCAACATTTTGGTCGGACGCAGCAGGTCAGAAACCCTGACCACCCGTTTCCTGTGCAGACGCGCTGTCCACTAGACAACAGAGGTGGTAGGAGCAGCATAAGTGAGTGAGTGAGTGGTTGATAGAGTGAGTGAGTGAGTTAGAGAGTGAATAGGTTGCTGAGTGAGTGAGCGAGTGAATGATAATGGTTTAGTGAGTGAGTGAGTGAGTGAGTGAATAGGTATCTAATCGTGAGTGACACCAGCATTGTTTCCACCTCGGTCCCAACACCGAGAAATGGTCTGGTGCTGGCCAAGTACCACTCACTACCCGGAATCCACCCTCGATGAGCTAGTGGTTGAAGGTTTTTGATGTTTTGTTGTTGTTGTTTGTTTGGGTTTTTTTGGTTTTTTTTGGGGGGGGGGGGGTTATATGCCACAATATTATTCAAGATACCGCTAGGAAGGAACGAATTAATCGGTAAGAAAGAATACAGTGTTATGCATGACAACTTCCGATTTCCTGAAGTTGCGTGAACACGAATTGCCGAATCGAAGAATGCACAAGTACATTAGTCTGAAACGATAATGACGTTAAAAGATCAATCAACCTGGATCTCATTCGCCTTTTGCATAACTAAGATTTAAACATTGCTCGATTCTGATTGGTCAGTCAGTGGTTATCAAATCACAATAATTCCTCTTTGGTAAAACATACTATTTGACGGCAGCATCACCGAGGAATGAATCCAAGAATGCTTCCTGTTAGGTTTCGGGCCCTAGGCATTTTGAAATAACTGTATATACAATAATTAGTTATGAAATTAACGTTACGACATTATTACATATTCAAAGGATGCGTGGCAAAATCATGAGTGGAAAACATAAAGAAATCTACAACGAGTGTATCGGGGACAACAGATCATGACACTTGGCACTTTTCTATCATTACGAAGATATTGGTCCCCTTCGTAACTACTCGTTCTTTTCCGTAATCAGGTTACTGGAAGGGGCGAGTAGTTACGAATGATATTGGTCCGTGCGGGTTGGTTTTCTGTAGACGCTGGTGTGGAGCTTGTGGGGAGGTCAAGGTTATTACATCCATACTGCTTACCATCACCTAATCAAGGCCAATCAACATTGACCCTTTCCTGACCTATGTCCATGTGGCTTCATAATCATTATCTGTTAACACAACCATCAATATTGACATCATACTGTACATAACCTCGTTGATTGTATTAACTTGTGTACATATTCTCCTTGGCCACAGTTGATAACAGATGTTAAAATCTACTTCGAAACGTCGCATGCATTGTAATAAAGAAGTTGTCTATCCATAAATATGGATTTTGCTGAGGGATCTATCCCTAAATAACTGGGTATGAACCCAACATAAAAACAGAAATGTGAGTAAATTAGCAGTTTTGTTCTACAAGTTCACATCAATAGAAATCACTACAAAGAATTTACTACTACAATATAAGATTCTATCCCTCGTTATATTCTTAAAAAGCTTTCAGAAATTTCTCTAACCAGGCGCGTAGCAAGCCATTTTTTTCGTGTAAGCCCGATAGGTTGCAAAGCTATATATCTAGATTGTATTGAGGGCTTGCCCAACCTTTTCAGCAACAATCATGTGTAATACCGGGCTTTTTTCATAATGGTAACTACGCCCCTGCTAACTCTTTAGGTCGGAATGCACTAAAATATTCCAGAACAGGCCAAGACATTTCCACAGTCTTGTATTTGTATTTGTTCCTTTGACCAGTTGCCCCAAATATGTCAACAGTAATCAAATATCGGCAAGATAACAGATTTATGATAGTCTCTAGTGTATTCGTACTGAGTCGCTTCTTAAGACTTCTGACCACCTCCGTGGTGTAGTAGTTAGAGCGTCCACCCGGAGAGCGGAAGGTCGCGGGTTCGATCCCAAAAGACGTTAGAATATGGTACTTGTTGGTCCCTGCCTGGCGCTCGGCATTAATTGACATTAATGGCGTCGTGGTATCTCAGTGGGCTAGCACTATAAAGCCAGCTTAAGTCTGGGCTAGTACAAGCAGCCGCACATACACAAACACACACATGCACGTCGTCATCTGAGCGAAATATTCTCAAGCAGGACGTAAAACCATATTTCACCTCACCCCACCTTAAGACTTCTGAGGGAACCTGTCATCGAACTTACTTTATTGACTATTCCCTTAACCTACTCACTCAACGAACTGTCAGCGTGGAGTACGGGGCAAATATGTTTGGTGAGACTGGGCAACTTTAATTGAACATTTTAACATCTGGGGTTTGTTTTAATGGGATTCTTATTTTTCACTGTACATGCAATAGGATCAAATGGGCACGGAAAATGATTAATTGTGATTGTGAAGTATAAACCCAGACTGTTTGTAAATTCAATAGATATTAAAAATGCAATTTTCATGGACTTTAGCCTAACAGCCAGAAAAGACACACGTCTATAATTTGATAATTAATTATAATTAATTTGAATAGATAGTACGGAGCAAGTTTTCAAAATAGAAGGAAAAAGAGGAAATTTTAAACTGACGAGGACAAGAATGACGATCACATTTTTTCAGTAGCTTTTAATAACGTATTACAAAACATAGCCGGCCCAGCTGTTTTGTTATCTACAGATAAAATATCATCTTCAATGTCCTCAGGGCTAAGTCTGTTTCACTCAAGGTACTTTTAGTATCCATAATAATTTTGGGTGGACTTTTTTCAAGATCAATACCAACAACCTCTTCAGTCAAATAATCAGTTAACATGTCTTTTATTTCTTGTAAATTAGCATACCTCCTATCTTTGTAATATACAGGTGGTGAATCGGTTTTGGTCACCATAGAGACACGCTGATCAGAACAAAACCAAGCAGGGCTTGCATAGTTTTCTTTTTAGTTGGGGCCTCTCCGTGTTAGCTTACCAAGTTCATATGCTACACGATTGCGATGTTTCCAAGGTTGAGTGAAATAGTACGATGTAAACAGGCTGCTTGAGCATCGAGAGCGCCATATTTTATTCAATGGCTGCTGTCGGTGATTCTGTAATTCAAACTGTCAACCTACTCAAAACTTTCTACTCAAACCACCTTCACTCAATATATGTGCCAACATCAAAGAGTTTTTGTTTCATCTGGTCAAAGTAGATTGAAGATGCGCCGAGTTGGGGTAACTGCCAACTGGAGATTTAACTGAGCTAAATGTATTTGACTATTACGGGTATTTGGGTATTGTATTTAATTCAACCAGAGACATCGAATGGGTTAGATCATGCATCCGCTTCTAGGATATACATGTATTGGCACAGTGAACTGTCAGATTGCTTTTATGACTATAACAATGACATCGGTTACCATGACATCACAATCAATTGGCAAATGACATCATTTCTTGGCAACTGAGATGCAGCGGGGAAGCCTAGTGGTTATTGAACGTCCCGCCGAAAACCCGAGTTCCATTTCTTAAATTGGTACAATGCGTGTCCCCCCGCCATGATATTGCTGGAGTAATGCACAACGCGGCGTAAAACCTCACTCACTCACTCTCTGATACTGAAAACGATCATTCACTGGAGATACATGTTTTATACTGAGACACTCAAGTGAGAATATATATGAATCATAATGATATGACACTTTAATCGACAAAACTAAATCACAAATTAAAATCGAACATATTGGTGGCTATCCTGTTGCCAAACATACTGATTACGGTCCCACCAGACACCATATAATAATTTATTGCATGGTTTCTGGTCCCACTGACAGTGACGGCAATGTATGACTAGAGGGGAGGTAACTCTAAATATCGTCTTCTCATCACCAGGGGTCTCTGTGGTTTGTAAATGGACGACGCCTAAAAATACACTTGTCAAGATAAACCTGACGAGTATAATTGACAATTAATTGTGATTTACAGGTATTTGTGTGTTTTCTATCCGTATATATAAACGCTTTTACCTGTATGAGTAGGTTTAGGTCGATATTAACGAACGTATTTGGATAATTCGGATTATTATGATTCGCACAGCTACTTGCCAAGTGACTTCTCAGTTCTCTAAGAATTTTTACCAGGAGTGTCTTCTTTGGATCCTGATTTTATTCATGTTAGTTAAGCCTAGTGTTAGCCAATTCAGTGACAGGCCGTTCTGTTGTAGTGTATAATGCTGCCACCTTGTGTTTAGAAATATCCGTTTTGCTGGAAACATAATTAACACTGATTGCATGCCACTATCAAGGGGATTTTCATACTTTCTGATCACAGATTAGTTGAAATTTTAGGCCGTTGATAATGTTTCTTCAACTTTGACAAAAATATAGAAAACGACCGATTAAAACGGTACTCAGAATCAGTTATTAATGTTCGTATGTGTGACTTGTTTTCAGTCACTTTTGGTGTACTTTTGTCTATCTATTGTAGCAGCAAAATCCTATTTTGCTTTTATTGTCAAATCGTAAGGTTTCGGAGGTCACATGTTTTCGGAGAGCAATATATCACACCATAACAAAGCAGGTTCCATCACACTGACATACTCGGGTGATGGCTTGTGTTTAAGATAAAGTTGTCTTTAATAAGTTATGAAATGTTTTACAATTGTTTACAATAGCTTATTGTCATAATCAAGACTTTCAGATGTTCGTAGTGTCCGAAAACCCATTACACAATGGAAGTATGAGACATCATTATTGGCGGTTCCAGAGGGGGTTTCAGGGGGTTTGAACCCCCCTTTTTGAAAATGACTTAAGGCACATTGAAGATCTTTTTTTGCGTTGCGAAGCCAGGGGGTTCGAACCTCCTTTCAAAATTCCTGGATCCACCCATGGACATGTAGTGGTCTCTGATACATTGCATAAACATAGACTATGTTTATTGACAGGCAATTTGGAAATATAGTCTTAACGATGTTGAAAAGTATGATTTTATTATATTGTTTAATTATTCTTTTTATCTCCACCTTCATCCATTAATATGCTGGCTATATCACTTTCATCAGTACATCTGGTAAAAGACAATTAAGCAGCAATTAAGCAGGACCTTGGATGTTATTTCCAAATGTAGTATAATTGTAAGCTATTTCTAATACCATAGAGAGTGATAAGGAAGCTGGAGAACAAGCAGTCTTGGATCCTTAAAATGTTGCTTGCAGCAAGACAGACACAGTCGCCATTCTGTTGACAACAGAGCATTACTTGGAGCCAAATTATACTGGTCCCTAGGGATTGCTTGTGTGTAGGATGTAGGTGCTGATTATTCACCTCATTATTTGTGCATTAAGTTGGTGGCTCCAGTTTTGTATGAACTGTGCATGATGTACCTGCAGTCAGAATACACTTAGGCTCAGCAATATTCGTTACAATTCTAAGTTTACTTAGACTGTGATTATTCACCTCGTTATATGTGTATTAAGTTGCCGAGGTCAGATAATCCAACTGTGCATGACTGGTGACTGTTATGTGGGTCCATTCTCCATGTTCAATAGGTTGCATCAGGTAAAACCAATACTACACATACTGTGACGTACTGTGACATGGATTATTTAATACAGGTGCTGATAATGACAATGTAACTCCCGCTTTCAACATGATGCATTAGTTACAGGTTTTAATCTGTTTATAATCATGATGATTCTTTGTTTTTAATCTGTCAGCACTGACTACCATTCCAAGTTTCACTACGCTGTTAGGTGTAGGTGATGTGTCAGAATCTTCCTGCATTGTATTGGTGACATGCTGTGGTGTGAATATGTTGATGACATGCTGTGGTTTGAATATGTTGATGACATGCTGTGGTGTGACATATGCATGTGTCCACTGCAGGAGACAATATTCATCATCATGTTGATACACAACCAAGGTAACACATGATCATCATACAGGTAAAGACAGGGCTGTGTATTGGCAAATAAATTGCATTTCAGTACATTGCAATTCAGGTGCCCCTGTTCTGATATGTACAGGGTACTGCTGTAGATTGGGAGCTAACATGTTTGACAGGGAGTGACACTGAATCGTGACTGATTGTACATGCAGGTCTATCCTTTTTACACTTTAAGGCCCAAAAAGATAAATGTTGTGTTTCAACAAAATTAGGTTGGCTATAAAGATTCTTTTTATACAATTTAGAGCATTAAAGTATGACCTATTTTCAGTCAAGAATGGAACCACCCTAGTGAATGAAATTCTGTGTAGATTTTAACTTAAACTAAAGGGATATTCACAAAACTTCGAAGTTATTTTTACCCAATATACTGGTTCTCAGAAAGAATATTGTAGTATATAATGTTTGAAAATCGTATAACAGTATACTGGTAATGCTGTTCAGTTCTTGGGCAAGTGATATTCATTCATGGTGAAAGTCAAGCAGCTTCTGAATCTGTACCGTTTCCATTTATTGATAGCAATAAAATATGCTTAGGGATTAAACCAGGCCAGCTCAGGGGGTTAAATTCTCCTTGAAGTCAACATTAAATGTTAGTGTTATTCACAAGTACAGTAGGAAGTGAGCTTATGGATTTATGCAGGTACCATATTTTGCCAGGTATAGTGTAACCCCATGTGTAAGACTAACAACCCACCCCCTCCAACCCACCAAATCTAATTTACATACCCTGTCTTTAACCCAACCCTGTCTGTAACCCAACCCTGTCCGTAACCCAACCCTGTCTGTAACCCAACCCTGTCCTTAACCCAACCCTGTCCTTAACTCCAAACCCTGTCTGTAACCCAACCCTGTCCTTAACCCAGCCCTGTCCATAACCCAACCCCATCTGTAACCTAACCCTGTTTGTAACCCAACCCTGTCTGTAACCCAACCCTGTCTGTAGCCCAACCCAACCCTGTCTGTAACCCAACCCTGTCCTTAACCCAACCCCCTGTAACCCAACCCTGTCCTTAACACAACCCTGTCTGTAACCCAACCCTGTCCTTAACCCAACCCTGTCTGTAACCCTGTAACCCAACCCTGTCTGTAACCCAACCCTGTCTGTAACCCAACCCTGTCCGTAACTGTCTGTAACCCAACCCTGTCTGTGGCCCCAACCCTGTCTGTAACCCAACCCTGTCTGTAACCCAACCCGGAATGAAACATATCATCAGAGCATACATGACCCTAAAATTTGTTATAAAATTATGTTTATATCACAATATTTTGTTAAAATTATTCGATGCGTGGCAACTTTTTGTGTGTGCTAACACGCTTAGATATCACATGTTAGGTCACAGGGGCAACTGATTTGGGACATCTCAAGTTATGAAAATATGAGATCTTCCACCCTGCATATAAGGTGACCCCTTTTCTCAGACCCTTCATTTCAGGTATGAAAACCTTGCCTTGAACATGGCATTCAATATATGACTCGTCAATTTGAGCAACATAAAAATTATTCCCTGCTCAAAGTTTGCAAGGAATCACCTCAATAAATGGAATTGCATCTAATTCTGCATCCCTGTTGAAGTAGCCAAAGACAGTAATGTGTGGAAACACATTTTGTGAACAAAACTCACGGTTGCAACAAACAACCAATACCTTCTTGCCATGCTCACCTATTTTCTGTGTTGTTTCAGTGACAGATCCGGTTTATGTGTCTATCATGCAATCACAATCCATCATGGGAGACAACCACAAGTCTCTATGCCAAACTCACAGTTGACGTTGTCATTGGACCTGTTCTAGAAAGGGTACAGTTTCTCCGTATTGCTTCTTGTCTATCATGTTTATGTGTCTATATTGTCTCTCTATGCCAAACTCACAGTTGACGTTGTCATTGGACCTGTTCTAGAAAGGGTATAGTTTCTCCTATCATGTGCTTCCTGTCTATCATGTTTATGTGTCTATAGTGTTACACATGTTAAGAGTGGTAGAAGTGGAGTTTCAGATGCATAATGCATGATATATGAATATATTTTCAATTTTATCCTATTTTCAACCACATGCTGAAAATAATAGACAGAATAGTTAGGATAAAATTGTGATAGCATGATTACAGTTATATATGTATGTGTATATGATTAGCAAATGTTGCTTATCAGGTTGTTTATGTTTATGAATATGTTTTGGTGTTGTATCTTTTTTTTTGAATGCATGCACTTTCATTACACTTCCAGTCAATAGCGGGACAGTTGGGTAGCCTAGTGGTTAAAGCGTTGGCTCGTCACGCCGAAGACCGGGTTCGAATCCCCACATGAGTACAATGTGTGAAGCACATTTCTGGTGTCCCCTGCCGTGATGTTGCTGGAATATTGCTAAAAGCGGCAGAAAAACCAAACTCCAGTCCAGTCCAGTCAATAGCCCAAGATCCTTGCAAATTTTCCACAGATTTGAGTGGTATTATAAGTGATTACACAAGTGATTACACATAAGTGGTATTATAAGGAGTAGAAATGCTAACTAAGCCAAGTTAACTGCAAACAGTAACTTTAGGGCAGTGAATAATGTACAGATCAATGCACCTTGTTTATGACAATTTAGCTATGTTTATGTGAGTTGCTTAATCAATTTAATGTCTAGGATGAGGTTGACCTTGACGTCCATGCTTTCATTGTTTGTATCTCTCCCTGCAGCTGGAAGGAAAGGATATATCAGCCGCACAAACTCTCAGGGCTGCTATAGGAAAGGTACGTGACGAACAATGCTCATGCTGTTTTGAACTTCAGTCTCCGAGTAACATGATACACATTGATTGGTTTCTGTTTTACCTCCTGATTATCAATGATTATCTTTCCATCATGGTTCAGTGGGGCATGTTTAGTAGTGTGGCCTGGTGGGTGGAGTGTTTGCCTGGTACAGCAGTGTCCTTGGTTTGATTATCAATGATTATCTGTCCATCATGGTTCAGTGGGGCATGTTTAGTAGTGTGGCCAGGTGGGTGGAGTGTTTGCCTGGTACAGCAGTGTCCTTGGTTTGATTATCAATGATTATCTGTCCATCATGGTTCAGTGGGGCATGTTTAGTAGTGTGGTCAGGTGGGTGGAGTGTTTGCCTGGTACAGCAGTGTCCTTGGTTTGATTATCAATGATTATCTGTCCATCATGGTTCAGTGGGGCATGTTTAGTAGTGTGGCCAGGTGGGTGGAGTGTTTGCCTGGTACAGCAGTGTCCTTGGTTTGATTATCAATGATTATCTGTCCATCATGGTTCAGTCGGGCATGTTTAGTAGTGTGGCCAGGTGGGTGGAGTGTTTGCCTGGTACAGCAGTGTCCTTGGTTTGATTATCAATGATTATCTGTCCATCATGGTTCAGTGGGGCATGTTTAGTAGTGTGGCCTGGTGGGTGGAGTGTTTGCCTGGTACAGCAGTGTCCTTTGGTTTGATTATCAATGATTATCTGTCCATCATGGTTCAGTGGGGCATGTTTAGTAGTGTGGCCAGGTGGGTGGAGTGTTTGCCTGGTACAGCAGTGTCCTTGGTTTGATTATCAATGATTATCTGTCCATCATGGTTCAGTGGGGCATGTTTAGTAGTGTGGCCAGGTGGGTGGAGTGTTTGCCTGGTACAGCAGTGTCCTTGGTTTGATTATCAATGATTATCTGTCCATCATGGTTCAGTGGGGCATGTTTAGTAGTGTGGCCAGGTGGGTGGAGTGTTTGCCTGGTACAGCAGTGTCCTTGGTTTGATTATCAATGATTATCTGTCCATCATGGTTCAGTGGGGCATGTTTAGTAGTGTGGCCAGGTGGGTGGAGTGTTTGCCTGGTACAGCAGTGTCCTTAGTTTGATTATCAATGATTATCTGTCCATCATGGTTCAGTAGGGCATGTTTAGTAGTGTGGCCAGGTGGGTGGAGTGTTTGCCTGGTACAGCAGTGTCCTTGGTTTGATTATCAATGATTATCTGTCCATCATGGTTCAGTATGGCATGTTTAGTAGTGTGGCCAGGTGGGTGGAGTGTTTGCCTGGTACAGCAGTGTCCTTGGTTTGATTATCAATGATTATCTGTCCATCATGGTTCAGTAGGGCATGTTTAGTAGTGTGGCCAGGTGGGTGGAGTGTTTGCCTGGTACAGCAGTGTCCTTGGTTTGATTATCAATGATTATCTGTCCATCATGGTTCAGTAGGGCATGTTTAGTAGTATGGCCAGGTGGGTGGAGTGTTTGCCTGGTACAGCAGTGTCCTTGGTTTAATTATCAATGATTATCTGTCCATCATGGTTCAGTGGGGCATGTTTAGTAGTGTGGCCTGGTGGGTGGAGTGTTTGCCTGGTACAGCAGTGTCCTTAGGTTTGATTATCAATGATTATCTGTCCATCATGGTTCAGTAGGGCATGTTTAGTAGTGTGGCCAGGTGGGTGGAGTGTTTGTCTGGTACAGCAGTGTCCTTGGTTTGATTATCAATGATTATCTGTCCATCATGGTTCAGTAGGGCATGTTTAGTAGTATGGCCAGGTGGGTGGAGTGTTTGCCTGGTACAGCAGTGTCCTTGGTTTGATTATCAATGATTATCTGTCCATCGTGGTCCAGTAGGGCATGTTTAGGTAGTGTGGCCTGGTGGGTGGAGTGTTTGCCTGGTACAGCAGTGTCCTTGGTTTGATTATCAATGATTATCTGTCCATCATGGTTCAGTGGGGCATGTTTAGTAGTGTGGCCAGGTGGGTGGAGTGTTTGCCTGGTACAGCAGTGTCCTTGGTTTGATTATCAATGATTATCTGTCCATCATGGTTCAGTGGGGCATGTTTAGTAGTGTGGCCAGGTGGGTGGAGTGTTTGCCTGGTACAGCAGTGTCCTTGGTTTGATTATCAATGATTATCTGTCCATCATGGTTCAGTGGGGCATGTTTAGTAGTGTGGCCAGGTGGGTGGAGTGTTTGCCTGGTACAGCAGTGTCCTTGGTTTAATTATCAATGATTATCTGTCCATCATGGTTCAGTGGGGCATGTTTAGTAGTGTGGCCAGGTGGGTGGAGTGTTTGCCTGGTACAGCAGTGTCCTTGGTTTAATTATCAATGATTATCTGTCCATCATGGTTCAGTAGGGCATGTTTAGTAGTGTTGCCAGGTGGGTGGAGTGTTTGCCTGGTACAACAGTGTCCTTGGTTTGATTATCAATGATTATCTGTCCATCATGGTTCAGTGGGGCATGTTTAGTAGTGTGGCCAGGTGGGTGGAGGTTTTGCCTGGTACAGCAGTGTCCTTGGTTTGATTATCAATGATTATCTGTCCATCATGGTTCAGTGGGGCATGTTTAGTAGTGTGGCCAGGTGGGTGGAGTGTTTGCCTGGTACAGCAGTGTCCTTGGTTTGATTATCAATGATTATCTGTCCATCATGGTTCAGTGGGGCATGTTTAGTAGTGTGGCCAGGTGGGTGGAGTGTTTGCCTGGTACAGCAGCAGTGTCCTTGGTTTGATTATCAATGATTATCTGTCCATCATGGTTCAGTGGGCAGGGCATGTTTAGTAGTGTGGCCAGGTGGGTGGAGTGTTTGCCTGGTAACAGCAGTGTCCTTGGTTTAATTATCAATGATTATCTGTCCATCATGGTTCAGTGGGGCATGTTTAGTAGTGTGGCCAGGTGGGTGGAGTGTTTGCCTCTGTACAGCAGTGTCCTTAGTTTAATTATCAATGATTATCTGTCCATCATGGTTCAGTAGGGCATGTTTAGTAGTGTGGCCAGATGGGTGGAGTGTTTGCCTGGTACAACAGTGTCCTTGGTTTGATTATCAATGATTATCTGTCCATCATGGTTCAGTGGGGCATGTTTAGTAGTGTGGCCAGGTGGGTGGAGTGTTTGCCTGGTACAGCAGTGTCCTTGGTTTAATTATCAATGATTATCTGTCCATCATGGTTCAGTGGGGCATGTTTAGTAGTGTGGCCAGGTGGGTGGAGTGTTTGCCTGGTACAGCAGTGTCCTTGGTTTGATTATCACTGATTATCTGTCCATCATGGTTCAGTGGGGGGATTGTTTATGTTTATGTGTCTATATTGCCTCTCTATGCCAAACTCACAGTTGACGTTGTCATTGGACCTGTTCTAGAAAGGGTACAGTTTCTCCGTTATCATGATTATCTGCTTCCTGTTCATCATGTTTATGTGTCTATATTGCCTCTCTATGCCAAACTCACAGTTGATGTTGTCATTGGACCTGTTCTAGAAAGGGTACAGTTTCTCCGTATTGCTTCCTGTCTATCATGTTTATGTGTCTATATTGTCTCTCTATGCCAAACTCACAGTTGACGTTGTCATTGGACCTGTTCTAGAAAGGGTACAGTTTCTCCGTATTGCTTCCTGTTCATCATGTTTATGTGTCTACATTGTTACTAATGTTAAGAGTGGTAGAAGTAGAGTTTCAGATGCATAATGCATAATAAATATGAATATATTTTCGATTTTATTTTCAACCATATGCTGAAAATAATAGACAAATAGTTAGGATAAAATTGTGATAGCATGATTACAGTTATATATGTATGTGTATATGATTAGCAAATGTTGCTTATCAGGTTGTTTGTGTTTATGAATATGTTTTGGTGTTGTATCTTTTTTTTTTTGAATGCATGCACCACTCGTACACTTCCAGTCAATAGCGGGACAGTTGGGTAGCCTAGTGGTTAAAGCGTTGGCTCGAGACGCCGAAGACCCGGGTTCGAATCCCCACATGAGTACAATGTGTGATGCCCATTTCTGGTGTCCCCTGCCGTGATGTTGCTGGAATATTGCTAAAAGCGGCAGAAAAACCAAACTCCAGTCCAGTCCAGTCAATAGCCCAAGATCCTTGCAAATTTTCCACAGATTTGAGTGGTATTATAAGTGATTACACAAGTGATTACACATAAGTGGTATTATAAGGAGTAGAAATGCTAACTAAGCCAAGTTAACTGCAAACAGTAACTTTAGGGCAGTGAATAATGTACAGATCAATGCACCTTGTTTATGACAATTTAGCTATGTTTATGTGAGTTGCTTAATCAATTTAATGTCTAGGATGAGGTTGACCTTGACGTCCATGCTTTCATTGTTTGTATCTCTCCTGCAGCTGGAAGGAAAGGATATATCAGCCTTTACAAACTCTCAGGGCTGCTATAGGAAAGGTACGTGACGAACAATGCTCATGCTGTTTTGAACTTCAGTCTCCGAGTAACATGATACACATTGATTGGTTTCTGTTTTACCTCCTAATTATCAATGATTATCTGTCCATCATGGTTCAGTGGCCATGTTTAGTAGTATGGCCTGGTGGGTGGAGTGTTTGCCTGGTACAGCAGTGTCCTTGGTTTGATTATCAATGATTATCTGTCCATCATGGTTCAGTGGGGCATGTTTAGTAGTGTGGCCAGGTGGGTGGAGTGTTTGCCTGGTACAGCAGTGTCCTTGGTTTGATTATCAATGATTATCTGTCCATCATGGTTCAGTGGGGCATGTTTAGTAGTGTGGCCTGGTGGGTGGAGTGTTTGCCTGGTACAGCAGTGTCCTTGGTTTGATTATCAATGATTATCTGTCCATCATGGTTCAGTAGGGTATGTTTAGTAGTGTGGCCAGGTGGGTGGAGTGTTTGCCTGGTACAGCAGTGTCCTTGGTTTGATTATCAATGATTATCTGTCCATCATGGTTCAGTAGGGCATGTTTAGTAGTGTGGCCTGGTGGGTGGAGTGTTTGCCTGGTACAGCAGTGTCCTTGGTTTGATTATCAATGATTATCTGTCCATCATGGTTCAGTGGGGCATGTTTAGTAGTGTGGCCTGGTGGGTGGAGTGTTTGCCTGGTACAGCAGTGTCCTTGGTTTGATTATCAATGATTATCTGTCCATCATGGTTCAGTGGGGCATGTTTAGTAGTGTGGCCTGGTGGGTGGAGTGTTTGCCTGGTACAGCAGTGTCCTTGGTTTGATTATCAATGATTATCTGTCCATCATGGTTCAGTAGGGTATGTTTAGTAGTGTGGCCTGGTGGGTGGAGTGTTTGCCTGGTACAGCAGTGTCCTTGGTTTGATTATCAATGATTATCTGTCCATCATGGTTCAGTAGGGCATGTTTAGTAGTGTGGCCTGGTGGGTGGAGTGTTTGCCTGGTACAGCAGTGTCCTTGGTTTGATTATCAATGATTATCTGTCCATCATGGTTCAGTGGGACATGTTTAATAGTGTGGCCTGGTGGGTGGAGTGTTTGCCTGGTACAGCAGTGTCCTTGGTTTGATTATCAATGATTATCTGTCCATCATGGTTCAGTAGGGCATGTTTAGTAGTGTGGCCAGGTGGGTGGAGTGTTTGCCTGGTACAGCAGTGTCCTTGGTTTGATTATCAATGATTATCTGTCCATCATGGTTCAGTGGGGCATGTTTAGTAGTGTGGCCTGGTGGGTGGAGTGTTTGCCTTGTACAGCAGTGTCCTTGGTTTGATTATCAATGATTATCTGTCCATCATGGTTCAGTGGGGCATGTTTAGTAGTGTGGCCAGGTGGGTGGAGTGTTTGCCTGGTACAGCAGTGTCCTTGGTTTGATTATCAATGATTATCTGTCCATCATGGTTCAGTAGGGCATGTTTAGTAGTGTGGCCAGGTGGGTGGAGTGTTTGCCTGGTACAGCAGTGTCCTTGGTTTGATTATCAATGATTATCTGTCCATCATGGTTCAGTAGGGCATGTTTAGTAGTGTGCCCTGGTGGGTGGAGTGTTTGCCTGGTACAGCAGTGTCCTTGGTTTGATTATCAATGATTATCTGTCCATCATGGTTCAGTAGGGCATGTTTAGTAGTGTGGCCAGGTGGGTGGAGTGTTTGCCTGGTACAGCAGTGTCCTTGGTTTGATTATCAATGATTATCTGTCCATCATGGTTCAGTGGGGCATGTTTAGTAGTGTGGCCTGGTGGGTGGAGTGTTTGCCTGGTACAGCAGTGTACTTGGTTTGATTATCAATGATTATCTGTCCATCATGGTTCAGTGGGGCATGTTTAGTAGTGTGGCCGGGTGGGTGGAGTGTTTGCCTCGTACATCAGTGTCCTTGGTTTGATTATCAATGATTATCTGTCCATCATGGTTCAGTGGGGCATGTTTAGTAGTGTGGCCAGGTGGGTGGAGTGTTTGCCTGGTACAGCAATGTCCTTGGTTTGATTATCAATGATTATCTGTCCATCATGGTTCAGTGGGGCAAGTTTAGTAGTGTGGCCTGGTGGGTGGAGTGTTTGCCTGGTACAGCAGTGTCCTTGGTTTGATTATCAATGATTATCTGTCCATCATGGTTCAGTGGGGCATGTTTAGTAGTGTGGCCTGGTGGGTGGAGTGTTTGCCTGGTACAGCAGTGTCCTTGGTTTGATTATCAATGATTATCTGTCCATCATGGTTCAGTGGGGCATGTTTAGTAGTGTGGCCAGGTGGGTGGAGTGTTTGCCTGGTACAGCAGTGTCCTTGGTTTGATTATCAATGATTATCTGTCCATCATGGTTCAGTAGGGCATGTTTAGTAGTGTGGCCTGGTGGGTGGAGTGTTTGCCTGGTACAGCAGTGTCCTTGGTTTGATTATCAATGATTATGTGTCCATCATGGTTCAGTGGGGCATGTTTAGTAGTGTGGCCTGGTGGGTGGAGTGTTTGCCTGGTACAGCAGTGTCCTTGGTTTGATTATCAATGATTATCTGTCCATCATGGTTCAGTAGGGCATGTTTAGTAGTGTGGCCTGGTGGGTGGAGTGTTTGCCTGGTACAGCAGTGTCCTTGGTTTGATTATCAATGATTATCTGTCCATCATGGTTCAGTGGGGCATGTTTAGTAGTGTGGCCAGGTGGGTGGAGTGTTTGCCTGGTACAGCAGTGTCCTTGGTTTGATTATCAATGATTATCTGTCCATCATGGTTCAGTAGGGCATGTTTAGTAGTATGGCCTGGTGGGTGGAGTGTTTGCCTGGTACAGCAGTGTCCTTGGTTTGATTATCAATGATTATCTGTCCATCATGGTTCAGTAGGGCATGTTTAGTAGTGTGGCCTGCTGGGTGGAGTGTTTGCCTGGTACAGCAGTGTCCTTGGTTTGATTATCAATGATTATCTGTCCATCATGGTTCAGTGGGGCATGTTTAGTAGTGTGGCCAGGTGGGTGGAGTGTTTGCCTGGTACAGCAGTGTCCTTGGTTTGATTATCAGTAGGGCATGTTTAGTAGTGTGGCCTGGTGGGTGGAGTGTTTGCCTGGTACAGCAGTGTCCTTGGTTTGATTATCAATGATTATCTGTCCATCATGGTTCAGTAGGGCATGTTTAGTAGTGTGGCCTGGTGGGAGGAGTGTTTGCCTGGTACAGCAGTGTCCTTGGTTTGATTCCTCGTGGATACAGTGTGTGAAGCTGTTGTCTGATGGTCGCTACAATGACAACTCACCCAGTTGAAGTGATGTAATTATCATGTGTTAATCGTGGTTGCATTACAACGTTCACAGAAAGTTACATGTCTGTGCTAATTGTGCTGTTATTGCGTACTGTGAAAGTACAGCTTTACGGTTTCTCCACGTTGACCATGTCCGCATGGTTTATTGCAACCACTGTGTCAGGAACATTACGGCAGGCCACCTAACTGCATGGTTTATTGCAACCACTGTGTCAGGAACATTACGGCAGGCCACCTACCTGCATGGTTTATTGCAACCACTGTGTCAGGAACATTACGGCAGGCCACCTAACTCCATGCTCATGTTTAACAATTAACTTCAGTGGGTTTTGTGTTTTGATGGAGATCAAGAGGTTGGGGGAAATTTAAAGGATGTTAGCTTCTGTAAAATGAGGACTATATCCTTACTCCTTCATCAGGTGAGAGCTAGGTAGGTGTCCAAGTGAAAACTTCAAAAGTGAAAAGATGATCTGGTTGATTGGCATTTCAGAAGTTGATGGATAATACGAAAGTATAACACTTTATGGATAAAAACTTCTACATTTCTTATGATGCGACGTTTCGGTATAGATTCTTATACTGTTGTCAAGCAAGAGTAAAGTAATACAGTACAGAACCGACTTGTAACAGGGATTAAGTAAGACAACGTGAGAGTGCATCAAAGGGATTAACAACAACAACAATGGGATAGGTAATAATACAATAACAATGGGAGGAGGCCAATATTGAGGAGGCATCATTACCCCATCTGCTATGTATACTTTGTCCTGCCTCCTCAACATTGGCTTCCTCCCATCGTTATTTTATCATTACTAAGGCTGTAACGATTCACTTGCATATTCAGTGAATCAAACCGTAGCCCTTCATGAATTCAGTTCGTTATTCGTGGTCACCAGAATCAAATATTAATGAATATTTACGATTTTTTTAAGGGAGCATGTTTTACTTGAACCCTTATGTCCTTTCCAAAGTGAGATATGAAGAATGGAACATGTACTAGCATTGCAGTAGTGCAAGTCATGTCAGTTTGCCAAGACTGCACATGGTACTGTCTACTATAACTATTACATACCACATTTGAGTGTCATGAGATCACTGGTTATTGCTGTGACAAATCAAAACTGTCAACATGGGCGTTCCATTTTGTGCACCAATCTTGTGTCTTACGTCAACATTGTGGACACAAAACAACTGACAACATCATCGCCTTACATCAATATCGTGGACACAAAACGACTGACAACAACATTGCCTTATACCATCATTGACACAAAACAACATCGCTTTATATCAACTTCATGGACACAAAACAACTAAAGTACTGTCGGAAATGCTAGAAAAATGCTTTTTGACTTATATTTAAAATTCAGAGGTATTACAGTTACTTAAATAACAAATATCACTTTAAGAAACATCTACCTAAGGTAGACTGAGGGAATAAATTTTGAGACGTGCCCTAAAATGTGTTTTTACTTATGAAAATACCAAAAACTTAGAAAAATAAGGTGTAGTGGGACGTTATTTGATACAAACATTAACTGCCTGTGTTACGTCATCAGCATGCACGGTATCGACAGGTGAAATTGACACCTGAGCACACGCTCGGGCAAGGGGTCATCTCAATAGATGTTTTCTTCAAAATGTTGAATATGTCTATGTATAGTATATGTATTGGTTATGTAAGGGATCATTTGTGTATGTGTGTTTGTTTTGAAATAAACTTACGAATTACTGTACATTGGAAAGAATCCTATCACTTGTGTTATCTTATCGATTGATTGTAGAAATGTGCAACGTTTTAATAAATGTTTTGCATGTCAACAGTATATTTCATTGCAAAAATATGGATGTATTTCGGTCAGTTTAATCTAGTTGTGAACATTGGCCAAAGATTTAACGAAGTCACTGGTGTAGCTTCTTTCGAATATACCGTATATGACCGTCTATAAGCCGAATTTTGAGGACCAAAAAAAGCAGTCTGTAGAAGGGGGTCGTCTTATCCATGAGTTACACTTTCGTCAAACTTTTTTCCAGGGGTAAGAAAACAACATCGTATCACTTCGCGTGAACAAACAACAGAAGACGACTTTGTCAGTAGAGACGTCAAATTTGCAATTAAACATCACTAGACAAGATTATTTACCATTTAAGTTATAAGTTGGTTTTGCTGGACATTGTTTTATTTGCAGGGATTAAGATTACCGTGCGTATTTGTCTCATACACAAAGCCGGAAATAGCAATCAGCTGTGCACACGTTTCCCGGCGAATAAGTTCAAACATGCACAATAATATAACGGACGAATTCTATTGATTGAATACTATTATTTAACAAAAAGGGGCACCAAAAGAAATATATCCTAGCATTGTGTAATAGGGGTCGGCTTATAGACGGTCATATACAGTATATATTCTTCTTCTAAAGTTTGTAGACTGCCCGTCTAAGTCCTCCCTTGTCAAAGTTGTCAAGGATGGTTGTACGTCCCGGTTTTGCTTTTGAGATGGTCCCTGTCTTGTCTGATTTGTTTACAATATTGTAAACTTGTTGGTAAGACAAACTAGCTCTACAAGTTCTGTAATAAACCCTTTCTAAACTAATGAAAGGTTTACCTCTGTCTTTTTCAAGCACAGTAAAACTTATAAACCTTTGCAACAATCGACTACAAATAGTTGGCCATAGTGGACGCTGTGATAAAGATGTGCATGCATGACGGGAAATTTATTTATCAAGACTTAATATTTATATTAATTTTTCTCCAATAAAGAAACGATAATTAAGTAAAGTAACACAAACATTCAACATATATTTGTTTAAGAAAAACGTAAATTCATATTTTTACACCACCTGTATTATTAGCATAAATTTAAAGACTATTTCAGATTTCTATTGTTGAACTCTGAAAAAATCTTAAGTTGTTGTTTTGGTACCAAATTCTCTCCTGTAAACTGTCCTTTAAATGCATGGGAATGTTAAATCGATTGAAATAAAAATTAGGTACACTATAGGCGAGTTGATATATTGACAACATAGTACATTTATCACCTTTATAAAGATATATGGGCAAAAAAGCATTTTTCTAGCATTTCCGACAGTACTTTAACATCAACATTGCCATACATCAACATCGTTGACCCAAAACGACTGATAACATCGCTTTACATCAACATCATGGACACAAAACAACTGACAACAACGCTTTACATCAACATCATGGACACAAAACAACTGACAACAACGCCTTACACAACGTCGTGGACACAAAACAACTGACAACAACATCGCCTTACATCAACATCGTGGACACAAAACGACCAACAACAATATCACCTTACACAACATTGTGGACACAAAACAACTGACAACAACATCGCCTTATATCAACATCGTGGACACAAAACTACTGACAACAACATCGCATTACATCAACATCGTTAACACAAAACGACCAACAACAATATCACCTTACACAACATTGTGGACACAAAACAACTGACAACAACATCGCCTTATATCAACATCGTGGACACAAAACTACTGACAACAACATCGCATTACATCAACATCGTTGACACAAAACGACCAACAACAACATTGCCTTTCATCAACATCTTTGACACAAAACAACTGACAATAACATCGCCTTACATCAACGTCGTGGACACAAAACGACTGACAACAACATCGCCTTACACAACATCGTTGACCAAAACATAGTGAGGTAAATATTTGCAAAGAAATAATAACTTCACTGGCTGCAGATTAAATCATTGACACAAAACAACTGACAATAACATCGCCTTACATCAACATCTTTGACACAAAACAACTGACAACAACATCGCCTTATATCAACATCGTGGACACAAAACTACTGACAACAACATCGCATTACATCAACATCGTGGACACAAAACTACTGACAACAACATCGCCTTATATCAACATCGTTGACACAAAAACGACCAACAACAACATTGCCTTTCATCAACATCTTTGACACAAAACAACTGACAATAACATCGCCTTACATCAACATCGTGGACACAAAACGACCAACAACAATATCACCTTACACAACATTGTGGACACAAAACTACTGACAACAACATCGCCTTATATCAACATCGTTGACACAAAACGACCAACAACAACATTGCCTTTCATCAACATCTTTGACACAAAACAACTGACAACAACATCGCCTTACATCAACATCGTGGACACAAAACGACCAACAACAATATCACCTTACACAACATTGTGGACACAAAACAACTGACAACAACATCGCCTTATATCAACATCGTGGACACAAAACTACTGACAACAACATCGCATTACATCAACATCGTTAACACAAAACGACCAACAACAATATCACCTTACACAACATTGTGGACACAAAACAACTGACAACAACATCGCCTTATATCAACATCGTGGACACAAAACTACTGACAACAACATCGCATTACATCAACATCGTTGACACAAAACGACCAACAACAACATTGCCTTTCATCAACATCTTTGACACAAAACAACTGACAATAACATCGCCTTACATCAACGTCGTGGACACAAAACGACTGACAACAACATCGCCTTACACAACATCGTTGACCAAAACATAGTGAGGTAAATATTTGCAAAGAAATAATAACTTCACTGGCTGCAGATTAAATCATTGACACAAAACAACTGACAATAACATCGCCTTACATCAACATCTTTGACACAAAACAACTGACAACAACATCGCCTTATATCAACATCGTGGACACAAAACTACTGACAACAACATCGCATTACATCAACATCGTGGACACAAAACTACTGACAACAACATCGCCTTATATCAACATCGTTGACACAAAACGACCAACAACAACATTGCCTTTCATCAACATCTTTGACACAAAACAACTGACAATAACATCGCCTTACATCAACGTCGTGGACACAAAACGACTGACAATAACATGGCCTTACATCAACATCGTTGTCACAAAACGACCAACAACAACATTGCCTTTCATCAACATCTTTGACACAAAACAACTGACAATAACATCGCCTTACATCAACGTCGTGGACACAAAACGACTGACAACAACATCGCCTTACACAACATCATTGACACAAAATGACTGACAACATCGCCTTATATCAACATCGTTGAGCACAATAATATAACAGAAGTCTTTTTTTTCCATTTGAGCAAATTAGGAAATGAAAGTCTGCTAGTGGACGTGACTTTTAGGGGCTGTGTGGAAACAAGCACAAAAAGAATTGCCTGGTTAGTCAATAAAATACCACTTTCACCAACGTATAGTTATCTTGAAATGTACATGATTAAAGTAATGATGTATGTTCCTCTGGTGTTGACAGGCCGACACGTCGCTGCCTGGGCTCGCCTTCGACTTCCTGCGCTTGTTGTTGCGGAAGGCTGAGATCAGTGAGAAGGTTGATCTATGTGAGACGCTCCTCAGACTAGGGGGAGCCACAGAAACCGAGGGTAGGTCTGTCATGTATCTACAGCACAGGTGAATGTACTCATTCAATGAGTAGTCACTATGTAGGTCAGTATATGTATATAGGTATAGATATAGGTATATATCATATCTTTTCACTCTGAGTTAGAGTTTAATTCTTAAAGCTGACCCAGTCCTTTACACTGTAAAAGCGATATATTCACATTTGCATGTATATTTTGTGAATAATCTGTTCATAAAGGCGTTGCCTCGTTGGGAATATGAGGCTAGAGAACTTATAAGACTGTGGACAGAAATTACGTATGTTTTGTGTGTGTGCATGCACTCATATGTGATGTCACTGTGAAACTGCTTCATGATATATGTACTGATGGAAATGATTTGGGTCAGTCAGCAGGTTTTCAGGGAAGAATAATGTCCGAGACTGTTTCGTTTTTGTACGTAAATAGTTCAGTGCTACCACGTTTCTAGTGCTATCCCTTGTTGAGATGTGAACAGTGGTTACATGAACATATGTTTACCAAGTCCACTGCTGCTGTAAGGCAAATTTGAAGACGATGACAGTAATGTTACCATTTGTTCCAGAGCTGCGGATTCCACGGTCAGAGCCCATCTACCAGGAGCTGAACCTCTGTGCCGGGGATCTGAAGAGGATACTCAGTCGCATTCCAGAACAGATTTACAGAAAACAATTCTTGGAGACAATCAAGTAAACACATGTAGCAGCTTTAGATTCTAACAGAGCAGGCAGTTCTAGTAGTCTTTGTCAGCGATATCGTGAGCTGCCTCTTCAGTCAAGGGAATTAATCGATCATGCGGGAGTCTGTTTGTTCTTCATGCATCATGTGCACATCTTCAGAAACGACAAGACCAGTGAAGTTGAAACTTCACCATGTTGCAACATGTTATATTTGGGATTATACTATCTCAGTTCAAATGCATTGCACATTCGTTGACCGTGTTGTCATGCTTCTCCCCAGAATACTGACGTTTATGTTTAGTTCAAGAGGTTCATATCCAAGTTTCACAATATTTGTTAATCTGTTTGTGAACTTTACTCAAGATAGTTTTGTGAGTGGCGTTTTTTCAGCATTTTCAGGGATACATACTGTTTGTGGCACATTAAACATAAGTGACTTGATATCTGAACTTTTTGCCTGTTTCAGGGAGATTGCCAATTCCATCAAGACTCTCCTGGATGCTGTGAACAGGGTGATAGGGGAGATGGCACCATCTGAGAATGGCAGCAAACAGGTGGGTGGTCACTTGCTAGTACTCATAGATTGTGTGGTACTGAAATGGTAATCAGCCAGGTATAACTGGTTCTCCACAGTAGATGTTGAGCCAGCTTTGTAAGGTGCGTGGAACAATACAACAATGTATATAGGAGCAGACGTCAACTAAAGCACAATGCCCCATCCTACCCTGAACAAGGGTGAGTGAGTGAGTTTAGTTTTACTCCACTTTTAGCAATATTCCAGTAATATCACACTGGTCCCTGAATTAGAGTGGTCCCAGGAGTCTGAGTGAGAGAACAGTGTATGTAGAGTTGTGTCCCTTGGCTGTCAACATTGATTCAACTGTCTCCTTCATCTTTGTTCCTGTATATAGTATGTGGTGGGGACAGTTTCAAGTTGACTGTCATTTGGTATCACCTGTCCTCAGTAGTGGTGGTCCGATTAATTGAAATGATCAAAGATTGACTAAACGACCAATTAATCGATCATGTTTTCTCATAATCGAACACAAACAATTCTGGAACAGTTGTTTTCATTAACAATATTTTTCACAAGGTTGGTTTTGTCTGTTACATTTCATAAGCACTACAAGCTCGTTCCAAGTCATGATTGAATTTATCTCAAAGACTCCAAGAAATTTATGTTCCTAACATATTAGTCATCTTTTAAAGATGTGAAATTTTGCCAAATATCCCAAAGAACTACGCTTTTTTCATTATTGTTTTTTTCTTCATTAACAATTTTCATAAATGACACTAACAATTATTTTCGATGATTGAGTGGTGGTAATGAACCAATAATCAATTATGAGATTTTAAACAATTCCCAACACTAGTCCTCAGTCTTTGACTTCAACACAAAGGGGTAATCATTTCGGGAGCGGGTATTTAAGGTTGGATATCTTGTCCCCAATCCCTTTCACATTTGTGATTAAAATATGTTTAAATCAAATCAATCATTCGATCTCTTTATCTTCCCTCTTAATAAGGCTGCCACACTGTGAAATACAGTTTTAAACTCATCAATTCTGTGTCAGCCGTGAATGACCATTTCTTTCTCTCACAATGGTAATCTGACATGTAAGACTTGTTTTACCCTGACTAAGTGACTTTCCGTCAGACTTTGACTTTGCTCACACACAACTTATAACTATTGTGTCAATAATGAGGAAATCTAATCCAGCCTGCCCAACATCTTCTTGGGAGTAAACGTATTTCAGATAAAGTTCAATGTGGAATTATTAAATGAAGATTTCTCCCACGAGAATTAGCATGATGATATCTGTTCCCTAACAGTTGGATGACCTGAGATATTGTATTGCCTGTTTCAGATTCTTGAAGACAGAAAGAAGGACTTTGTTCGATATTCCAAGAAGTTCAGCAACACACTGAAGGACTATTTCAGAGATACCAACCAGTATGTGTTGCCATGATCACAGCAATCATATCTGATTCCATACATGTTAATTTCTGATGCAGGTGCCATGGTTAGATAGATCCCCATCCCTCTACATCGCTCTACTGATGAGCATTGGGAGATCAGATCAGCTGACTTAATGACATCATACTAAATCCTATGGGAACATCTCGTGATTGTCAAACTGCTGATGGTCAGACATGATGGCAACAGTGATGTAGTATGAAATTTTCAGACCCTTTCATTTTCTTACACAGTCTACTTTGAACACAACCAATACAGTGTTTGATGGAAAGTTGGCTCTTGCACTGATGCTAAGATGCTCCTGTGGTCAAGTTGAACACAACCAGTACAGTGTTTGAGGGAAAGTTAGCTCTTACGCTGATGCTAAGATGCACCTGTGGTCAAGTTGTGTAAGCTTTGTAGTTGATGCCAGCATCGTATGATGATGGGTCACCCAATTATATTTTAGAGTTTCTCAGCACCATACCAATGCTTGACAGTCTTTGTCAGTGTGGTGAAAGTCTCGGAATTGTATCATTTTGGGACTTTCCTCCTCAGACCGCCTCCATTGTGTAGTGGTTAGAGCGTCCGCCCAGAGAGCGGAAGGTCGCAGGTTCAATCCCCAACCGCGTCATACCAAAAGACGTAAAAATATGGTACTTGTTGGTCCCTGTCCAGCACTCAGCATTAATGGGTGGGTACAACAAGGACTGGTCGGCTCGGAGTCAGTATAATGTGTCTGAGTGGGGTATTTATGCTTCACTGTGGCATGGTATCTCAGTGAGCTTAAGTCTGGGCTAGTACAAGCAGCCGCATATACACACGCATGCACGTCGTCATATGAGTGAAATATTCTCAAGCACGACGTTAAACCCAATTTCACCCCAGATCACTTCACTTTCCTCCTCAAGCTGTCATGATATGTTGGAAATGCTGTTCAGAATGACGTTAACCCCCAAGTTTCTCACTCACTTTTCCATTTTATAGCTCCTGTGTAGAACAGTTCACCTTCTCAAATGTTCTCACCTCCACTTTCATGTTCAAAATTCATTGAAATTTTCTTTTCAGGAATCAAAATGTGTTTATCAGTGCTAACTACCTGATTTACCAAACCAATGTGATCATGAAGACGCTACGGCAGGAGTGCTACTAGAACCTAGATTCATCATCCTCATTCCTGGCCCAGCCTCAACACTCTCTTTCCCTGATCGAGGATCTCCAATTACAGCCAGTCATCTGTAACAAAGATCCAAGGACCTTTTATTCACTTATATTAAAATATACTGATTATGTGAACAAGTATTGGATTGCTCTATGGGGCATTCTGACCCTCCATGCAATGATTTGGTGTAGATGCTGGGGAATTTTCATTGATGTGGATCCGCTTCTGAATTTAAAGATACAGAGGATCATGCGTGTTAGATCTGATGAATGTTTCTCCAATGTGGGCAATATTGAAGTTGGCTTGATCTTGAAATTATGAGTTTATGGTGGTTTAAGAACAATTGTGAGATTCAGGTAACATGTTATGATTCATCTGACTGTTTCTGTGGTAGTCTTCTTGTGAAAAGCTATGCTCTTTTCCAGTTTTACTGTATTTATGTAAACTTGGACTCCAGATGTAGATCTATAAACTCTTTCCATGGCAACTGGCATTTTGGAAAAATCAGGTAAAATGAAGGTGTATGAAATATTTCTATGATGCTATAATTCCTTGGAACAGTGGGTGATAGGGATAGTTCTCTTTATATAGTTTGAGAAGCACTTCTTGTGGGGGTTCAGACTGATTAAATAATGCCATTGGTCACATAGTGGTCTTTTGTTAGAATACCACCAGAGTACGGCAATGTTAGTCCAGTGATTTACAAGTATATTACAAGTTTTGAGGATCAAGGATACAGATTCTTGTACCGTTGTCAAACAAGCTCTTGCTTGACAACGGAAAATCAAAAACGGGGGCCATAAAACTTGTTATATATTGTATTTCTAAAATGCCACTCAAACAAGTGATTTACAAGTGTTTGTTTTGAGGATCAAGGATACTCTCATTGCAGGGTTCCAGGAAAACAAATGGGGGCCTAATTTTGAGCCCCAGAGAAATGTCAAAACTTTAACACAGAACTCTACCACAAGTGATGTAAGTTTGGGGATGATCAGGGGCCATTGGTTGTTGGACATTGAGAACCACCACTGAAAAGAATCTACAAGTATTAGTCATCGATTTGAAAGTTTCAAATTATATGTGGAAAAAAGTGACACCAAATTTTTAAATAGCTGCATTTATTTCTAAACATTTGAATTTTTCTATGTACCAGTGAATGCACACTCGGTAATTCACATCCAGTATAATATCTTGTAGAATTTCTACACACGGAGGAGTCTCTGGCTAGTTGATCATTGCACCTGCAATGTTGGGAATTTGCTGTTATAGAAGGAGAGGTACTAAACATGTTATGCATTATTTTTATTACTGCACCTACGATGTAATGAATGTATCGCTTTAGAAGGGTAGGTAATTAACGTTTCATCTTGTTGGTTGTTATTGAAGGGGAGGTAATCAACTTAAACCATGCAGTTGATTACTGCACTTGCAATCTGGGCTCATTACTATTATAGAAGGGGAGATAATCAGCATATACTACTGTGGATTACTGCACTTTCAGTGTGGGAATATTACTGTTATAGAACCTACAACCTAGAGCCTGCACCTACAATGTTGGGAATTTATTGTTATTCAAGGGGATGTTATCAGTGTATTAGTCGGTAGTTTTGTCTCACTCCTGGGTTCTTTGCAAGTGTTTTCATGTGATAATTTTAGAGTCTCTTCTCGAAATGTTGGAACTACATTTTGTGTATTAGACTGCAAGTCATGTTTTGTTGTTGCCAGTATTGTGTTAGTCGTATGGTCGGACATTCCGATTACAGCACTGAATGTTTCCTTTCATTGATGCACTAACGCGGGACGTAGATTGTAGTCTCTGTCCGGTCATCATGTATGGCTGTCAGGTTAGTTTGTGTGTGTGCATGTATGTAATTAATATGGAAGGAAATAATTTACTCTTTTCTGAACTTACAACACTTCATTTTGTACCAAGCGAGCTGTTTTGTATTTTGAGATATTGTCATAAGGATTATGTCTTAGTTCAAGTGGTATATTTCGTTCTGTATTGCCATTCTTTTAACAAAATACATTTGAAAAAACACCCCAGAAATCCAATTGACATATACTGAAAGAACTTGAATTTTGATTTGATGAAAAGTTCAAATATATTTCTGTGGTAATTGGCCTGGTACAGATGAATCATTACTACATTGTGCATCACATTAAACTGATGAATGTAAACTATCAACTCCCTGAGGAGTACACCAAGTTTCAACTGGCCATGTCATTATAATATGACATCTAAAAATTAAAACTCAGAAGAAAGTGTTTTGACACTAGGATGTCAGGTTATTTTTTCATTAGAAGTAAAGAGTACTATATTCAAGTTAATTGTCTCAGCACCATGTCCATGGTGATTGGATTTAACAAAGTTGTACCAATCCAAACATCACTTTAAAGCTTCTTCCAAAAGATATGGCAGCATCTTTCCTTGTAGTATCTCATGTGAGAAAACTGAAATGCAGTTTAAAGGGGCGTTAAGCTCCATCCTCCATGCCCTATAATCACCAGCTAGTATATATTGACTGTAGGGATTAACAGTATTGGTGTTGCTGGGGTCATTCAATGGCTTGATTAATCCCAGCTAGAACTTCATATACAATGGGAGCTAGCTCTACACAATGGTATCTCCCATTTAGCACACTGCACACAGATCTGAAGGGCATGGGCACAGGCTACTCAAATAAAGAGTAATTAGTTGTTTAAGTGAGAGAGCTTGTAGTCCTTTGTACTGATGTAAGTAATCATACAAGAAGAACTGGACATTTCTCGTTTTGTTCAGGAGTTATTCCACAACAGTTCACTCCCCCCTGTGTATACTATTCAATACAAGTTGAGGAACACCCCCAATTGTTAGGCTGCTGTAGTATCCACCAGCCGTCACAGATTAACTTAAAATTTCATGAAACAATTTAATTTTTTTTTAGTTTTTTAATATTGGATATTTATATAGTGCACATATCCACGCAACTAGTACATGCTCAAGGCGCTGGTATTTTTCCCTCGATCATTGGATGTCAATCTCAACTCCCAGGGGCATACAACTCTTGCAGCCACTAGGAAACTTTGGTTTCATGAAACAATTGCCTGTTCCTAACTCCTCTTGAGTGGTATATCAAAAGGACTTGTGTGAAATAACTGTACCCAAGATTAACTTACATTTTTCAAATAATAAGTTGTTCTTTTCATTTGTAACATTGCATTGTGTTTTCTATACGACACATTGTGTTTTCTATACGACACATTGAAATCATGAATTGTTTAGGAGAAACTGGCTTTGAATGATATTGCAGTGTATTGTATGTAATATGTTCATGTTCATTGTTGCATAGTGTTCTCTCCCTTGGTCATATATCAATTGAAGTAATCTTTATCATACATACATCAGAGTTTGAAAGTGGCTTGTAATGCAGTGTCATTGAATAGACCATAAACCTATAAGGTTATAGTTCATTGCAACATATCAGGGCAGATACAGCTTTTTGAGAAAGGGGGGTGCACAGTTCATCCGTTTTCACGATACTTTGAATGGTAAATAACTAAACTTTCCGGACAAAAAGAGGGTGCACACACACACACACATCACCCCCACCCCTTTCTGGATCCGCCTGTGCATATGTTTTGGCTGGCCAAAAACATCAGTGTTTTTCGGATTTGTATCAAAGGGAGAGAATTGCTGTTTTCCATGTCACTGGTTGTGAGCTAGCAGCTTTTGCCTCATGGTGAATACATGGCTGTTAAACTGAGCACGGGGGGTAAGCAAGTAGAAATAATTTTTGATACTTGAAATATGATGTAAATATATCTATATCTATACACATATATCAAATTAATATTTTATCTTAAAATACAAATGTTAAAATACCACTTGTGTTGTTACTTTATTTTTTGTTCTCTGACCTTTGTATCCCAGTTCCGCCATGTGACAAGGGTGGAGTACAGAGATAGTAGCTGATTTCATATCCACTTGTTGAGGTCCCTTGTACGCACCCCGTCAACACATGGCGGAACTGGGATACAGAGATAGTAGCTGATTTTATATCCACTTGTTGAGGTCCCTTGTACGCACTCCGTCAACACATGGCGGAACTGGGATACAGAGATAGTAGCTGATTTCATATCCACTTGTTGAGGTCCCTTGTACGCACTCCGTCAACACATGGCGGAACTGGGATACAGAGATAGTAGCTGATTTCATATCCACTTGTTGAGGTCCCTTGTACGCTTTCCGTCAACACATGGCGGAACAGGGATACAGAGATAGTAGCTGATTTCATATCCACTTGTTGAGGTCCCTTGTACGCACTCCGTCAACACATGGCGGAACAGGGATACAGAGATAGTAGCTGATTTTATATCCACTTGTTGAGGTCCCTTGTACGCACTCCGTCAACACATGGCGGAACTGGGATACAGAGATAGTAGCTGATTTCATATCCACTTGTTGAGGTCCCTTATGGCAGAACGCCTCCGTCAACACATGGCGGAACTGGGATACAGAGATAGTAGCTGATTTTATATCCACTTGTTGAGGTCCCTTGTACACACCGTCAACACATGGCGGAACTGGGATACAGAGATAGTAGCTGATTTCATATCCACTTGTTGAGGTCCCTTATGCGCCTCCTGTCAAACACATGGCGGAACAGGGATAGAGAGATAGTAGCTGATTTTATATCCACTTGTTGAGGTCCCTTGTACACACTCCGTCAACACATGGCGGAACTGGGATACAGAGATAGTAGCTGATTTCATATCCACTTGTTGAGGTCCCTTGTACGCTCTCCGTCAACACATGGCGGAACAGGGATACAGAGATAGTAGCTGATTTCATATCCACTTGTTGAGGTCCCTTGTACGCTTTCCGTCACACACATGGCAGAACAGGGATACAGAGATAGTAGCTGTCAACACATGGCGGAACAGGGATACAGAGATTGTAGCTGATTTCATATCCACTTGTTGAGGTCCCTTGTACGCTTTCCGTCTTCACATGGCAGAACAGGGATACAGAGATAGTAGCTGATTTCATATCCACTTGTTGAGGTCCCTTGTACGCTTTCCGTCTTCACATGGCGGAACAGGGATACAGAGATAGTAGCTGATTTCATATCCACTTGTTGAGGTCCCTTGTACGCTTTCCGTCAACACATGGCGGAACAGGGATACAGAGATTGTAGCTGATTTCATATCCACTTGTTGAGGTCCCTTGTACGCTTTCCGTCTTCACATGGCGGAACTGGGATACAGAGATAGTAGCTGATTTTATATCCACTTGTTGAGGTCCCTTATGCGCTTTCACTCAACACATGGCAACACATGGGGAACTGGGATACAGAGATAGTAGCTGATTTCATATCCACTTGTTGAGGTCCCTTGTACGCACTCTGTCAACACATGGCGGAACAGGGATACAGATATAGTAGCTGATTTCATATCCGCTTGTTGAGGTCCCTTGTACGCTTTCCGTCTTCACATGGCGGAACAGGGATACAGATATAGTAGCTGATTTCATATCCGCTTGTTGAGGTCCCTTGTACGCTTTCCGTCAACACATGGCGGAACAGGGATACAGAGATAGTAGCTGATTTCATATCCACTTGTTGTGTTCACTTGTACGCACTTGTTGACACATAAGAAACATATAGCGATATCCCTTGAAAGAGCAATACACTTCAATGGAACCATCTTCTTCACATTGGATCTCAGCAAGTTGCATTTACTACTGTACTCGCCAGATTGTCTTCACTGTGTGATACATGGCAGTCTCAGACACTTCTTACAAGCATCTCCCACTTGGGACACTCATGAGGTCTTGGTGACAGTAATTTTTGTCTTTTTTATGATGAATAAACAAATGTGCTTTTGAGCAGTGGTAGCTGGAATGATGTTCCTTCAAAATGTGGAGGGTGTGAGGCTGGAACTACTGATATGATCAAACTAATGAACGCAATATTAATTAGCAATGTAATAGCATGGTCACATCAGAGTTATGTTTTTGCTTCCCATATTCTATCCATGTACAAAACCTGGTCTTTGATATGACAAGGACGGACATCAACCACTTGACTACAACATGGGGGATGGCTTTAACTTTAACATACAAACTTCCGTGCAGTTTCCACTCACAATATGGTTTAGGTTTGAAAATATGGCAAGGTGTGTACAAAAACATATATACCAGGCTGGTTAAGTGAGTGAGTTCAGTTTTACGCTGCTCTTTGCAAAATTCCAGCAATATCATGGTAGGGGACACCAGAAATGGGCTTCACACGTACTCATGTGGGGAATCGAACCCAGGTCTTCAGCTTGATGAGTGAATGCTTTAACCACTAGTACCATTTTAAAGACATTGAATAACACTTGTGTGAGCATCTCTACCTCGAGACCTTCACCTTTCTGTTCTACCCATTCACAAAATGTTTTCACTCTAGCGTACCTACGTTTCCTAAAACTGCAGCAACCAATCAGATGACAATCACAGTTAGGTGTCATTATTGGTGGGAACATTGTTTCCATTGCTTTAGATAACCGATTAATGCTGGTTTAAAGTGCTGGCCCATTGAGATACCAAGCCACTGTTTAACATGGACATCCCACTTGGACATAGTATACGGACTCCAAGCAGTCCAGTCCTTTCTCCTTGAGGATAACAATAAGCACCACTTAGTCTTTTGTAACGCGTCATATTTGGGAATACACTTCCTCAGTAAAGTACCAATTCTTGTACTTTTGTTGGTTCGAGTCCCATCCAGGATTCGAACCCACACCGTCAGAGTCAGGCACCTAATCGCCAACACATAAAGTCAGCCGTCTAACCCCCTCAGCCAGCACAGATGTGATACTATGTACTTGTGGAAGCCACTTAATGGCACAGTGTATTCATAACTTTGTCTTGTTACGATGCGGCCAGGGACGGCGACTCCAACATTAACTCCATGGGCAGAAGCTGCATCGATGGAGGCAGTTGGATTGTGGAGATGTCAGTGAACGGTCCAAATACTGACGGACTGATGTAGCTGGTGTTCCCCATATTGATACTGTGAAAAATATTAACTTGTGATATTTTTTGACCATGTGTATAGTTGGTGTTGAACAAACCTATTGTGTCCAATATCCATGTCCATAACAAACAACAAACACGTGACATACATATTAGTCATATTTATGTACTGTACAGCAGAACGGAATCATACAAAACAGAAGACAAGCAACGGCACATTGTTTCTAAGCCAAATGCAGAACTCACATTTCTGTTCATACTGAATAGCATCAATATAACAGCAGCACCCTGCCTCTGTCGTGGCTGGAGTACTCTCGGAGTCTAGTCCAGTTTAAAGCAACATGCCCAGTCCAATCTGCCTGTCTTCCTCCCAAATAATACAGATATTTCAAATAAAGTTCCTGTAAGGCAAGGACAATTTAATGTTTGTTTTACAAACTGTTTTGGTCAGTATGCCAACAGGCACGAGGTATTGCCATGGAACCCTATTTTCCCATTATCACAAACTAATTAAAATCAGATCTTAGTTCTCACTACGGAGAAAATAATAATACAGAACCGAGGACATTCTATTAGATGTTTCATCAGAACCCGTTCTGCAATCTTTGAAGAATAAATGAAATGACTCGATGGCCCTAGGCTAGTGACGAGTTGGTATGGTTGTACACTGCCTTTAGCAATCTTTCAGCAATATCACAAAGGTGGGGGGACACCAGAAATGGGCTTCACACATTGTATGAATGTGGGGAATCGAACCCAGGTCTTCACGCAAACACTTTGTCCACTAGGGTACTCCACCGCTCCACCCTTAGCTAGAAACACTGACATAGACCATTCCGAAAGCAGCTAACCTGTGCCATACAGTACTAGTTTCAAACTGGTGACTACCCTGTGAAAAATATTTTGACTGAGGTTTGAATTGAAATGTGAAAGCTTTACTCTAGAGCATTTTGGATTATTTATTGGTTGACCTATATTGTACATCACTGCACCATGGGTTGCAAAGTCTGTCCTGCTCAAATTATAATCCTATTGCGGCCAAATAATAACAATGTTCCGATTACACCTCTATAAAATTAAGGGTAGGTAGGTAGGACATTTTTTTTAACATTTGTTTTTAGATGTAAAGTACATACTAATAACACATATATCAATGAATAAATGATTTATTCAATTAATTGCGGTCATCATGTCGACTTTCTCTATCAAAATGACCAATGTCCGTTGGTGCCTGGGGAAAAACAATGGTATCGGAAAGCTTATTTTATCCATACCGATTTAAAAAAAAGGGGTCAGCACCAGAAGTCACAGGTCAGTCAAGTAATGGTAACCACAACATTTTTTCTAGGCCTGAAGGAACAGATAATCACTGACGTTAGGGGACTGGCTGCCATTCAGAGTCACATGTATTAAACATTCCACGGGTCACTTCCCTAAAAGTCTGACTCGTCAGAGGAAAGTTTGCTCCAACATGTCCACTAGTGAGAACTAAGATCCGATTTTAATGAGCCTGGACAAAACATCTAAAAAATATTTCAATCACAAAGCATTCTTTGAAGAATCACCTTAGCGAAACAGACTTATCTGTTAAACAAACACATAGATCTGGCCTTATTAAAGAAGACTCAACACAATTCAGGTCCACCTGATTCTCTCATACTTAGTGTTATATCTAATCTGTCATGCAACAACTGATTAACTTGGGTTATGTGAAAGAAATGGAGATCCTCAACCAGTTTTGAGTGGTATAGTAAAACCTGCAGATCTCATTCATCAAATGTTCTTACACTTCAAGCCAAATCCACAATATTCATCAGCCAATAAATAACTGCACTTAATGCAGTTCCTTAAATATTGTCAAACATGAAAAATCAAAGGAAATTAAAACTAAAGATTTTTTTCAATACCACTTGCCATATATCCTTGACGTTGAAAGCATGTGACACTGAACCCCTCACATGACAACACCGTAAATATACACAAAGAACTTAGTTAAGCACCCCCTGATATATCTCACGATTGAATCAGCCCGGATCATAAACCTTTCGGGCATATCTAGGACATGATTGGTCGGTCTGTGCAACAAAGGGATCCTCCTGTACAGAACCTGGCCCAATGTGTAACGCACACTGCTGCTTCAGAGTATCAGGAGACTGACAGGGGCTGTCATACAGTCACATGGAGGTTACACTCGGTATTGCAAAACAGGCAAAATGACATTTTGAACGTTCACATTCACCAATAAATTCAACATTAAGCATTCCAGGTACATACTTGTACAGACATGGTTTTGTATGAAAATCAGTGATTTTTAAAATGAGTAATCCTGATCATAACATCAACATGGATTCCAATCATTTTGTCGTTCTGTATGAGTGAAAGGATCATTCAGGTCAGAAAAACTTGTTTTTCCATCGTGGTCACGAGAAGTTTTATGTGCGTGTTGAAAAGCTATCATTGCAAAAATACAGGGGTGCTTCATTAAGTACTTTGTGTATACTTTGATTCTTCCCATCCATTCATGAATGGAAGTGTACTCTCTGGGTGAAACATTTTGGGTTTTATTACGTTTCATTTCAACAGTAAGAGGCTGCGTGGTGAATTCAGGACACGTACTCGTTTCTGCTGGTATAGTTATAAAGCATCAAATTTCCATGCCCCGTAAGTTTTCAGTAATCATAAAATAGTCAAAGTAATTGAAGAACACGGACCATAGCTAATCCTTGATGAAAGATCAATCAGAGCCAGAGAGTCGGTGTTCCGTCCCTACAGCGGTATACTCAGTGCTACATTTAGTGTCATGTACCATATATAAGTGACAGCCTGCTCCAGAACTGTCAACCTGGGATACAGCTACTGGGATACAGCTACTGTGATACAGCTACTGGGATACAAAACAAGGTAGGGAAATCATTGGTCACTAGAGACATGATTACGTCACCCAACCAAATGCAAGATACCTCATTGCCAAATTCATGACATACCCATGTCCTAATTTGGCAGATCACACCTTCATATCAAACATTGTGTTCACAAGTCCAGTCACTCCAATGAATCGACCAAAACATGCCCAACATGAGTAAGTTGATGATAAGGTACATTTGATGAGAAACATTCTCACAGATACAAGTATGTTAATCCACACTGTAATGTTTATAGTGTAATAGTTATACCAGTTACACATACATGCCTTAAAGTTTTTTAAAATTTGGTTGGAAATGTCATTTATGAAAGCCTTAAAAAGAGTAACAAGTAAACATCATCTCTCTGGAAAGGTTTCCATGAATACCATTCAAAGAGGGGAAACGATCCACCCGGATGTTCTGTAATACTACAGCTGATTGGTCATAGCATGGCAGAGTAACTATAGTCACATGGGTGTCTTCAACTATTATTTCGTAGTATATGTGGCAGTCACTTGTTGTCTGCTTATATACATGTTCAATACACACTTTGATAAAGAGACTCGCAAGAGGGAGAGGAGGAGGCGGGAGAGAAGAGACAGAAAAAATGTTTTAAAAAAGTAAAAATTCTAGTTGTGGCAATGCAAGTCCCCATGGATATCACTGAAAGGGTTGTCAGACACCATAAAATAATAATACAATCTTTTAAAGTTCTAGTAATTGTTTTAGTGTGATATTATGATTGGTGCAAATAATCATTTATCCATAATATGCCAGCTGAATTATTTTTACTTCTTTCTTTCTATTTGTATACTCATAGAAACAAATAAGGGAACACATTAAGGTACAAGTGTTCCTTTATTTATTCTCTGAATTATACCCACAATGCAATGCATACCGTGTGAAGAAACCTGGAAAAGTATAAAGGAACACTTGTACTTTAATGTGTTCCCTTATTTGTTTCCATGAGAATATTGAGATTTATACCCTAAGAATAAGTCGTGTACCACGTGGCTTGTGTCATATTAGTAGCATCAAACAGATTATCTGGATAGCCATTTGGCATCATGTTGATGCTTATCCCAGCTTGACGAAGTGTTCAATAAGTGACCATCCTTGCCACTTCTTTGGAATACCTTGCACAGAATACAGCAAATATGGTTACCATGTCAACTTAAATATCATGCACATGCAGTTGCCATCAAACTATAAACATATGAGGTACAGAGTAACAAAGCCCAAGAAACAAGGGGGCAGTATAATGCTCACAATGACTTCCTTCACAAAACACTGCATCGGCAGAACTTCATCAGTATGCACGCACTAGGTTCCTTAATCCTCTGTACAAACATATGGCCAGATTGCAGTGTAGGACACTTATTTAACCAGTCAGCCAATCAGCGTCCCGATGCCAGCAAGAGGGCAACCAGTGGCGCTCTGACAATGGCTGATCAGATACATCACACACGTCAATATTTCTCATGCTCTGTGACCTTGGGGCCATCAGCTCCACCTACTGCTTCAGTCTAAGGTAGACACAATGTTATTGCACATGTCATGTCTTGAGTCTGGACTTGTCACTATGGAATACTCGCTACATGTATTCCCAGTGACGGAGGAGCCTAGTGTGTACAAGCCTGGGAAGTACTGACAATGACAACACAGAAAACCTTGGTAAGCTGTAATAAAATGTGTACCCAATAACAAGTTACAGAAACTCTTCCCTGACAAGTCTTTACCAGGACAGGGAGGTGGGTGGAGCCAGTGGGTAATGCACTCATTTCCTGCACTGAAGGGTTTGTTCCCCACATAGGCACGATGTGTCAGCTGTTGGGATATGGCTGGAATATTGCTAGAAGTATAAGACCATCCATACTCTTCCACAAGAGTGAGTGAGTGAGTGAGTGAAGGTGTCCTCATCCTGTTGACTCTCTGCTATCAATGCAATACAAGTCAGCAAGAGCCATCAATGTATTATTTTATGACAAGATAACACAAAGTGGCCAATTTACATTTCCAATTCAGGAATTTGTATTGAAATTTGATGCATACGGTATACAACAGTTATGCCAAAATCAACGGGCCCACTAATTTTTGCCTGATTTGGCAATACTTCGTTGCAAACTAAAACATACAAGTGACCAGGACAAAAAAGAATACTTAGTTATAGCCACCGGTTCGTAATAACCTTGTTTGTTATAGGCCTAGGTTACTGCACCTGTGATGAGCCTCTGAGCTGGCCCAGGTATGAGCCTCTGAGCTGGCCCAGGTATATCCCAGCTGGGGTATATATATTATATCATCACAAGCAGTGTTGCCTGTAGCTGCAGTCGGTATATTATCTTACAACAGGACTTGGTGATGATGGAGGAAGTTAGTAGACTACACCACACTGGCTCAAATCACATTTCCATTTTTATAAATATACAATTCAACTTTTGAAGAGATTATGAGATAAGCCATACTGTGAGAATCATGTTTGTGTAGCATGGAAATATTCAACATCCCTATCAACAGTGGAACAGTATGTTTTCTGTCTGGGACTTGTCACAGAGAATAATTTGCACACATAACTTGCTCTTGTACTACAAAATACTGAAAGTGATAACATAAAACAGATAATAATGGGATCATGCAAGGGTGTGGGGTAATATATTCGTTCAACCTCTACACTAGGGTAATGTTGGGGAGATGGAGGTGGAAGCCATGCTTATCCTGGGACATTGGAATGCTTGAATAGGCTTGAGTTGAATGCCATGACACGTGGTTGCACAGTATTTCAGTCACATGCAGCATGACACACCATGTTACACAGTATTTCAGTCACATGCACCATGACATGCCATGTTACACAGTATTTCAGTCACATGCAGCATGACATGCCATGTTACACAGTATTTGAATCACATGCAGCATGACATGCCATGTTGCACAGTATTTCAGTCACATGCAGCATGACAGGCCATGTTGCACAGTATTTCAGTCACATGCAGCATGACATGCTTTGCTGCACAGTATTTCAGTCACATGCAGCATGACATGCCATGTTGCACAGTATTTCAGCCAAATGCAGCATGACATGCCATGTTGCACAGTATTTCAGTCACATGCAGCATGACATGCCATGTTACACAGTATTTGAATCACATGCAGCATGACATGCCATGTTGCACAGTATTTCAATCAAATGCAGCATGACATGCCATGTTACACAGTATTTCAATCACATGCAGCATGACATGCCATGTTGCACAGTATTTCAGTCACATGCAGCATGACATGCCATGTTGCACAGTATTTCAATCAAATGCAGCATGACATGCCATGTTGCACAGTATTTGAATCAAATGCAGCATGACATGCCATGTTACACAGTATTTGAGTCATATGCAGCATGACATCCATGTTATGCAGCAGCATGACATGCCATGTTACACAGTATTTGAATCACATGCAGCATGACATGCCATGTTGCACAGTATTTCAGTCAAATGCAGCATCACAGTATTTCATGCACCATGACATGCCATGTTACACAGTATTTGAATCACATGCAGCATGACATGCCATGTTGCACAGTATTTCAGTCACATGCAGCATGACAGGCCATGTTGCACAGTATTTCAGTCACATGCAGCATGACATGCTTTGCTGCACATCTTTTCGGTAATATGAAATGACATGCCATGTTGCACAGCAAGTCAGGAGATGGTGGCTGGACGTCAATCTCATAACTGATTTTACTGAGTGAGTCAGTGATAGTTGTGACCAATCAATACTCTCCCGGACAGGGATGTCACGCAATCAGCCAACACACAAGGTCTCACCCACTTTGTCATGCTTTCACTATAGCTGGTGATACACGAGAAGGTTTAACAACTGTTAGACAGAAATAGAATCAGTCTTTATTCTCACCAATATTTTGGCCATCATTTTAGTCTTGTGAAAGTGAACTAAGTAAAAACAGCACATTATTGTTGTCTAAATATGAAGGCTGTTTAATTTTTTGCTAATGGTGATGACAAACCAAGGCTCATAATCAGGACTAAGCTTAAATTCAAACCCATGATTATCGGATCCTGGAATGACAAAGGTATACAACTCTGTGCAACAACTCCCCCAGTTTGCCAGAACAAGTTACCCAGTCTCACTGATATACTGGAATATAAGCATGCCTGCATGTGCTCTCCTGTCATAAATGAGGCTATATCTGTATAGCTGCTGATGGCAATAATATCGCCCAGATTGGCTGTACAAAAACATGTATAACAGGGTATAATATCAATAACACCTGTCTGTGTGAAGACAGTAAACACAGGGATAACACTGGTCATACAACTGCTTCTCATGCTGCTGTCTCTTGCCTGCCACCAGCAGGTGGTTTGTGTTGACAGCACTCAACCATTTCTAGGATATCTCCAACATCCTTATCACCTAAACCTAATTCGTCCAAATGAAAAAAAGGGGCTAGTATGCATGTTATTGCTTATGTTCACATGTTACTAGAGAGATATTCTGGGAAATTTTTCATCAAGCAAACAGTTTGACATAAAAAATAATTAATTGTATTTCACCACATAAATTATCATAAAATGGATAAAATGTTTCCCTCAAAACTGGCAACATTTATTTACTGATGAAATATTTCCCTTAATTTCAAACAAGCGCTATCCCACAGATGACTTCCTACACTCTCAGGTCACATGGAGGTTACAATGCAAGGGATGTTTGAAGGCCGTTGCTGTACTACAGCCATTTACTGCACAAATGGAAGTAAATCATCTGCTGTTTGATACACAATGTTTATCCTTTTGTCTCCAATTCTCATTGGACATGGGCTGACATGTCATAAAAGAGCAGCCCTCCTTTATGAAGGAAACTTGACGAGCCATCTATTTAATTGCCGTATCCTCTACTCAAGAACATTCATGAGATAGCTGATTCAACTGAGCTAAATTTTCAATAAGTCAATTTGCTTCTCTAGATTGAACATTGTGTTGCTTACCAACTTCTTTCAAATGTTTTGACTACTTATCAAATCAGGACACATTCTCTTCCAAAACTACATGCAAAGGGAGTGAAGGCCCTTCAGTTCAGTTTGAATATGCATTCTTTGGCATGTCAGAGATGGTTTTTGACAAACTCAGTAGAAGTCTGTGTCCTATGGCCAACACATGAGCTATAACGCTAAGATTATAACACCATAAGACAACAGCTCTAACTTGCCTTGCTGAATGGTATCAGGGTGTCATGGCCACAGTGTTACAAATATTGGCTGGAAAATAAGGCTATATATTGTCCTATTGGCTGTAACGAGGATCAACAATATATGACCATATGTTCCTCTCCCTGTTACCATGACACCTTCCTGTATAGAGAAACTGATATACATGTAATGGAGATTCCTTTAACTATACAAGGTCACCATGGGGTCAACCATGACCTTGCACCGACCTTGACATAGTTAAACCTCTAAATATTCATCTCCTAGTTGATAACATAAACAAATGTATCACAATATATCTGTGTGATAAATATACGATGTGGGCGACCCATTGCCTTGGAATACTGAGTCTGTGCATACATGGTGCATTATGGGTTGAGTTGCTGGTGTAGCCAAGAATGACAACGTTGGCAGCAACTAGCTTTGAGAATAAGCAACATAGTGAAAAACAGTAATATGCTGAAATGGAATATCCACAGCGATAATTGAGTTCGATGGTGATGACCTGACAGGCCATCTTGACACACTGTCTACTCAACGCACTGCCCGATGACGTTACACATCTCACTGTGCTAGGAAGCTAAAGCAAGTGCAGTAGAGAAAGTCACATGACCTCTGTATTCCAGTCATGTGATCTAGGATGACTGATACACAATGAAACTAAAATATCGTCACTTGGTAAAATCGCACCATAAAGAGATCACACATCTATTGGCCGATACCAAAGTCATCTGCTACTGTCGCCATGACAACATGGTGACAATATCACAAGAATCATACTGTCACAGATCATACTTGAATATATCCCCTTGGAATGGAACCACTACCATGGTAACACACAACAAAATTGTTACAACCAAGTGCTGGATCTACAGCTGTCAGTTTGCTGTTGCCATGGTAACTATCAGAACTGGTAACATGACCGTCATCCAAGGCAACCATCCCTATGGAAACAGCACATGCTGTATCTGTGTTGCATGTAAGAATACAGGAGCTTCTGGTTAACGTGGCGACAGAGAAGCTGTCCCGTGTCACATCACAAGAAAGGATTGGTTGAGCTTCCCCTTGGCGGAACTTGCTGTTGGGATAACGCATTCTGAAAGAAGAAGGATAATTGTTAGTACATATCATTAAAGTCTGATAAACATGTGCATGAAATAAATACTGATACATAGAAGACACATTCAAGACAAACTTACAGAAGGACGCAACCTTCACACACACGTCTTCCATACGTTCTGTCTTGAGATCCGTGCATCCGATTGCTCATTCCTACCCCATTCTACTTACTCCAATGACTCATAATGACTGAGGCATAGATTTATGAGTGAGTGAGTGAGTGAGTGAGCTTAGCACTAACTGACTGACTGAGTGAGTGAGTGAGTGAGTGAGTGAGTGAGTGAGTGAGTGAATTGGGTTTTACGCCACTTTCAGCAATATTCCAACAATATCACAGAGGGGGACACCAGAAATGGGCTTCACACATTGTACCATAGGGGAATCGAATCAGGGCCTTCGGCGTGACGAGCCAACACTTTAACCATTAGGCTACCCCACCACAGCACTAACATGATGAAATGGCATAAGTGAGTGAGTGAGTGAGTGTGTGAATTGGGTTTTACGCCACTTTTAGCAATATTCCAGCAATATCACAGAGGGGGACACCAGAAATGGGCTTCACACTTTGTGCCCATGTGGGGAATCTAACCCTGATCTTCGGCATGACGAGCGAATGCTTTAACCACTAGGCTATCCAACCGCCCCCAAATGACATAAGACTTATGATAGTCCCAGTGCATAAAATGTTTGATAGAATGAGGCCATAATTTTCCCCTGTTTCACAAATTTTACTGACCCTCACCCACACAGGACTTCTAGCACTATGTGAAACATTATCATCGAATTGTCAGGGATGAATCTAGGTTACATATGTTAGATTTGTGATTACACCTTCTTAGTAACATATAGAATTCAGAATTTAGGTAAATTTGCAAGAAGTCTTTTGTAAAGAGAATATTTTCATATTACAAATCAAAAACAATATTTTTATATAAAAGTTGTAAAAAATACATATCCTATTTTGTATAAAGATACAAAACCATCTTCACTTCCTTTCTAGTGCTCAATATATAAGGACGGCTTGGCTGAGTAAACAGCATATAGACCTGAGTCAACAGGGCAATTACAGTAATACCTACTTCAGGTTTACACCAGGATAGGAACGACACAAGCACCTAAAGCATGGGCAGATTACGATAGGGCTGCACAGTTACTATTATTAATCAATATTGCCAGATCAGTTGATGTAATGGATCATACAATGAATGTCTTTAAGACATATCTACCGAAATGAAACTGTCAAAACATGAAGTGTGATTAAGCTTGTTATCAACCGGTATACAACAGACAATAGATCACAGCCTATAGTGTTATCTCACTAGGGTATGTCCAGATATCGGGGGCATGAAGATATCAACTATACATGTGCAAACATTTTGTTATTGTATAAATTATAAAAATATATTCATCAATCAGAATGATAAATGCATTGAGTTAGAAAGAAATTCACTGATTATGGGAAATGTATGTTTTTGAGTGATTATCGATTAATATATGCTACGATTCACAAAATGGACTGTTCCACTGACATCATGTCTTGGCCTAAATGTCCCCAAGAGTGAACTCTCCCATGTTTACATTGACATACATATTTGTAGAGGAGGGAGAAGTTGGACCACTCTCATTTAGAGCAAGAAGGGTGAAAATTAGGGCCACGTTTATTGCAAAAATAGGGGGTGTAAGCTGAGTGGGTCGGTCCCACTTTCAGTATTGGGGGTGTTTGTTGTTTGAACTAAAATACCTACCAGTTTAACTAAAGTATGGTTTTATGCCATTTTTAGCAATATTCCAGCAATATCACGGCGGGGGACACCAGAAATGGGCTATTTGAAGTAAAGGTGCTGTATGTCACCAAGTTCACTTCAACCAAAGAAACAAGTATACTTGCTCTATATGTTCAGCAGCAATGTGATCACATATTTTTCCATAATCACAGTATATCAAAACATAAAAATATATGGAATATGGGAATGCATTCTTTACATCTTTCTGTTTAATGCATTATTAACACTGGGCATGATAATGATGTTTATGCATTATTAACACCGGGCATGATAATGATGTTTATGACAAAAACAAACATCACAAACTGAATCTGTGTCAGATTGGGACAAGTGGTACAATGCATTATTAACTCAAATGCGACTGGGCAGTAACAGTCTGCTTAAACTTTTGACGGGGCTCAACTTTTGACGGGGCTATCGGTACCCCAGTGTGAGACCTGGTGATAGGTTAGTGTCTCAATGACCCAAAGATGATTGCTGGCGAGACTGAGCCACCTAGCAGTGTGGCAATATGACTATAGTTATTTCCTGATGTGGATCATGGCAACCATACAGGGGTATTCTGCAGGAATCACTTTCTGACACTGGGCACATAATCCTCAAATCTATATCCAGACTTGTGTGAGTGTGTAGTGTTTTGCGCAGCTTGTAGCGTTATTCCGGTAAAATCACGGCGGGGGACACCAGAAATGGGCTTCACACATTGTACTCATGTGGGGAATCAAACCCAGGTCATCGTCGTGACGAGCGACCACTTTAACCACTAGGCTACCCCATCACGCATATCCAGACTTAAGGTAACATTAGTAATCTACACATCATCATCTTAAACTTACCCATATTTATTTATTGGGTGATTCTCAAGATGAAGTTTTGTTCTAGCATAGTCACAATTTTCTAAACAATCAAATTTACATTAAAGTGTTAGTTCTAAGCCAATATGATGAGATTTGTTTCCCTACTGGCCTCAGTATCAAACCTCAAACCATCTGACTGTCCCTAAGTAACCCCAGATGCAGTAACACACTCACGGTTGCCAAATGTACTGGTTGCATACACAAGCCTACCAGTCACACTTGGTGTAGCAGACACTGGCTGATAGTTAATACACATACAGGCTCTGAGATGGAAAAATATAAAGCCTCACATTCTTAAAGCAAGTGGAAAATCTAACAGTTTGTTTCTTGTGGCCTTATCGGATACACTGCAGGTGATACCACTGCTATATTATCAGGGATGGGGCACACATGAGCTGTTATTCATCAGATAGTATAATATGACCTGTATGTGTATTCAGATATGGGATATGTGTTTGTTATGCTTATGTTTTGCACAGTGTGTAACAGCTGTAAAATATATGTAAAAACAAACTGGATAGACATATGTATTGTTTAATCCAGTTGAACATCTATGTCTATATAATCCAATAATAAGTGAAAACACTGCAGGAAAATGATGGTCATAATACCACTGTAGTGACAAGAACAAATTTACCTTGATGACTTTGAAGTTGAAATACCTGAGAGAAATATCTTTCCTATTCAATTAGTTTGCACAGAGTATCTGCATTGTATAGGAGAAGATGTCTTTGTCATGTTTTACAATACATTTTTAGAACCTATTATAAGTGAGTGAGTGAATTTTACACCGCGTTTAGCAGTATTCCAGCAATATCAAGGTGGGGGACACCAGAAATGGGCTTCACACATTGTACCCAATCGAACCCAGGTCTTCAGAGTGACGAGTGAATGATTTAACCACAAGGCTACCCAACTGTCCCAGAAACTATTATGAAATAAGGAATTTAGAAAAGGTCACTTTTATTAGATTCAAATGGACTTATGAGTTGAGGGCTGTTTAATTGACAGTTCTGTGACCTATTTATTATAATTTCAACTGCATGTTAAACCTACCCCTTTGTTTATCCTAACATAATACAGGATAGAAGCAGGAAGTGAAGAAGTGATATTGGAAAATTAAATTGATGTGCAGAAGAATTATGCTTTATAGCAGATTAAGTGTGTTTAATGAACACTGGATACTGAAATGTAAAACCCTGTCCCAATGTGTAACATGACACTATCACATAGCAATTAAACATAATGTGAATATCACCAACATGACAAAAACAAGACCAACACAGAAATCTCATACTCAAGAACAATAACCAAAACAAAAAGACAATAATTTATTTACAAAACACATAACACATGCATTGTTGGCTTAATGCCAGAAGTCTCAATACCCCTACCCCAGGGCTTTAAAACTTTCTCTGCCAATTCTAGTTGTAATAGTTCCAGCTGATTTGCCTCGGAAGGAGATCTAGAGTGTCCATGTTTGAGTGAGTGAGTGAGTGAGTGAGTATGGTTTTATGCCGCTTTTAGCAATATTCCAGCAACATCATGGCGGGGGACACCAGAAATGGGCTTCACACATTGTACCCATGTTGGGAATTGAACGCAGGTCTTCGTCGTAACGAGCGAATACTTAACAAATCGGCTACCCTACCGCCCCTGTCCATGTTTGAAGCTGTCCCATGTGAGTCCACAGTAGCCTGGATTATCATCACGTGGCCGAGGGCCATGTGGTTGTTTATAGTAGATATAGAAGATATATAACCGCCACAGTCCCTCATGATTGAGGAAACATCTACATGATGCTGGGAGTGACGTCATGGAGCGACGTCATGCAGCGACGTCATGGATCAGCTGAACAACATTAATACTAAATACTGCCACACAATCACACAGTATCACACATTTATACATTTGAAACGCACAGTATCACACGTTTAAACATTGGATACGCACAGTATCACACTCGTGATATATACAGCATAGCACATGATACACCAGTGATACAAACAGTATTACACACATTGTCACACAACAAACTCAGCAATACACTCGATACACCAGTGATACAAACAGTATTATACACAACACACAGATACAGAGCCCCACGAGCTGTGTCAGCACAGCTGTACATGGCCATGGGTTACATGAGAGCAAGAAGACAACAGTAGCACAGAGTGACCTCAGTGACGGCAGATCAGGTTGGAGTGATGATAGGAAGAAAGTCAGAATAAGAAAAAACAGATGTCTAACTTTGACATCAGAAGGTTAATGGTCCTACTTTATGCCGTAGCAGGCAATAATGCCATCACTTGAGGAGACTTGCCATGGGACTAGCTTCTGGATCAGTATCAATTTCAATGAAGTGATCCTACCATTCTTATACAAAGCTAAATATACTCTTCATCTCTACTGATATTTTCAATTAAAACTAAGTTCAAAATAGTCCTAATTATGAATGATTCAGATGAACACGAATGCCACAGACTGATAATACTGAACATCTAAAGTCTCATAGACATGGTACAACATAGGACAGGAAAGTTGTATCACATAGTTCAGCCCAGCTGACTCAAAGCCACCATCTCGTATCTTCCCTGAAGAATGTCAGTACCATCGTCTATATTGCACAGGTGTGGGATACAGACAGAACACATCAGTCGGTTAGTAAAAGATTCTCAACCCATGTTAGAGTGGGGCTGAAACTGACCCCCAGGGGCCAGCATTTGACCTGAATGGGGGGTTGGCATTTGAACTTGATAGGGGGTTGGCATTTGAGTTGAATGGGGGTTCTGCATTTGAGTTGCCATGAGTCCTGGAGATGGCATTGGGGGGTAAGAGCTCACCATGAAAGGGTTTCCTGCTGGTTGTTGAGGGGGCTGTCCCCACCCTCCTGTAAATCCCTGGGGCTGGGTGGGGAATCCCTGCTGTGCAGCTGTAAATCCTGTCTGAGGTTGAGCCCCGAAGCCTGGGTTGGCTCCAGCCGGAGCAGACTGTGTAAAACCGGGGAATCCTCCTGTTGTCGTTCCAAACGCACCACTTCCATTCTGCATACCAAATTGTCCAAACCCTGCCCCAGCAGGCTGTGCAGTAGGCTGACCACCGAACTGACCGAAGCCGACCGGCTGCTGCTGCTGGAACCCCTGTCCTGCTCCTCCAAAGGGGTTGGGCTGCGCTGGGGCCGGTGCACCTGCTGTTGGTGTCGTACCTGTACTTCCTCCGAATGGGTTTGCAGCTGGGGAAACAAGGCACCAATCAGTCATATAAGTCTTATCCAAATCAGTGGTTTACCTCATTGAATATTATGAAGGATTGTTAACTTTTTATTACACTTGAATATTAGTGACCTTATGATTTCATGATATATATTATTACGTAAACACCAGCATTAACATGTTTCAGTATATTACATTATGATGAATTATTACTTGAAGACATGTACGTGTAAAAATGACTAATAATGACCAGCTGGTGTATATATATTTAAAGCAACCTGTCCACTTAATTGTTTTTCATACGCAACAGAATCATATATAGCTTCAACAATGAATAAAAGCACATAACAAACCACTTCAGCATGAAGACATGAGCTAGCACAAAAACTCACATTATGTCATCTTGCATCAAGTTACGTCTCATGGCAACACTAGCATCAAGTTATGTCTCATGGCAACACTAGCATCAAGTTACGTCTCATGGCAACACTAGCATCAAGTTACGTCTCATGGCAACACTATCATGATTATCAAGTTAGGCACTACACTGGGTGAGTGAGGGTATTTACACTAGCAAGCGATACCATGGACATATCATGCCAAGGTGTAATATACCAGCCAGTTTGTAAGGTTACGATGACCTAGCCAGATTGGGAACATGTCAGCCACCATCTAATCCTCTCGTCACAAGACAGAGAACAGTGTTTATACATATATGTATGGAAGTCATAAAGTGAGTGACGGAAGCTTGGCTGGAGCTGTCTGTGATCATTTACCACAGAAGGTGGTACTGGACCAAACAATACAGTCAATGTTGATCTGCTATCCAAACCTAAGTCAGCAGATTCCCATATACCTGATCGAGCAACTGTGCATAGACCAGCCCAAGCTATTTGAGGTCAACACCATTCATCATCACAGTTTGGTATTTTCCCATACTTTATTCTACCTGTTACTCATCATGCATGTTATACTGTTTATATACATAGCCATGCACAAACATTGACCTTCATGGCCACAAGGGGAGATAATCTATGTAATGCTACAATAACCCAAGTATTTCTCCTTCCAGCGAACAATGTACACAAACTAGTGGAATTCAGAGAGCAGATAATTCATTCATTTAAATATGATCACCACACCAGAAAGTACTGATACAGCAAATACTTTAATTTTGTAAATGTTAAAATGAACCTTCGTCCAGGGACCATGTCAGTGAAGCCATGGCATTGTCAGTGATAAGATGCATATAAGTCTGTACTAGAGGTACAATGGTTTGTATAGTCAAGGGAGGGTAATGTTTAAGTGTGTAAACTAGACATGGAACTGTACTACATCTAACTAGGGGATCAGGAATATGCCATTCAGCTGAGAAGGAAATACCCAGTTCACACTGCTCCACCGGCTGGGGTAAGAATACAGAAGTGCCTCCATTATACACTGTGTATGGCATCAAGTGCTTTCTATTCCGATTATTACTTGTTTAATTGCTGTCATGTTGTTGCTATTTTCATTATCATTATTGTTAAACAGGTTACCAAGATTTGGTAAAAGACACAACCCCCTTTAAAAAGATTTTTTATACATTATTCTTAAAAATGAGCAATTTTGCCCACTTTTGTATTTTTACAGAATATCAGCTTGTCATAGAAGAAAAGTGGTGCAGATTTCAGACACTTATGACTTTAGTGAAATCCAAGAGCAGGGCTAATTTGTAACTTGAACCCATGATATTGGAGTTGTGGCACACTCCAGGGAGGCCACTCTTCCACACTGACCTGCTCCGACGTGGACAACTGGGTCATGAAGTATATACTCCTCCCTGTCAGTCGACCTGTCCGAACTGTTCAGGTAATCACAGAGGAAAGATATTCTTTACATTTTATACTAACTTTGAATGTATATCTATTAATCTATTATCCTCAACTAAAACCTCTAAGAGCCCTGAAGCTTCAACTGACACTCTTCAGTGTGGGTTAAACATCTAAACTTAGAGAATATCATGAGGCTGACAGGATTCAATAAGAACCAAACCATAAATGCATGCAGAATTTCATCTACAAGCAAATTTGGAACATCCCACTTGGTTTCGCAAGACCAAAGTTAACCCAACAAACAGGTTGCATTGCTATCCCCTGGAGAAGAGAGGTGGAAAGGCTGAGGTAAGCAGATGTGTTTACACTCCTGCAGGCCGCATCAACCTCAAGCTGCAGAGCTATAGGGGAAGAACATGCAGGCCTCTATGTGAGGAGAGATGGGGCGCTCCAGCCTCTATGCACTTCAGATACATGACAGTGTGTATTGCTGTTATTTTGGCTGATCCTTGCAATATTCAAACAAGACACCAGAAATGCATTTTATACATTGTACTCATGTTGGGACACAAACCCATGCCTTATGCCTTAATTAGCATGAGCTTTAGCAAGTGAGCCATCCCTACTATTATTTTTATGCTCTACACTGATCCTGAGTTGGAAAATGTCACCAACTTCAAAATTATTTAGCAACATCTGAGAAGATCCAGGCTCCGAACACTGAGTAAGTGACCACAAGGTATGGCGCTGACAAACCAGGTACAAAGGATTCAAACCCATGATGAGCACTCTAACTACTGTGCCATCGGTCCCTTGTACAAAGGCATTAACCACTCTTGTGCACTTAGCAAAAACAATTATAATTGTGGTATGTGTTTTGGCGTAATAAATGATTATTCTCTGGTGCTGATGTTCCATACTTTGGGTTAATATTCTACAAGGCCATTATTTTATTTGTATGCCATTGAGATATAAGATATGTTATTTATAGATACATATATGTTATTCTACATCTTTACACCATATTATATAACTAAATATGCTATTATTAGTAATTAGATCAGAGATTACAATTTTTTGCCATTCAAATGTGAGAGAAAATTTTACATATTCTGCATTTCACATTAAAAAAACAAACATTGATGCAATTCACAAACCATCCAAGTCATGTTGCACTTTTGTCCAATCAAAACAAGCCAGGTTTCAAATACAAGGGAGGTAACTCTGGATCACATAATTCATCCCAACTTGAAACAAGATTCAAAACAAAACACGAGAAGAAGATGGACGCAAGAACTCAATTCAAATGCCAAGCAACAGAATGATTAAAACGGGTTAAACGGTAACTAACTTAGCATGCACAGTGCTTATATTGTTACCACTGTTACCAGAAGGGGAGACAAAGGGGTTTCCTGGGAATCCTAATCGATTTAAGCTTTTCTGGCAATCTGACAGTAAACAAGGAAACCAATGAGAGAAACACAAGCCTGGAAAGTAGTACTATAAACAAAATCATTCTAACAACTTGTTAAATAATTCGACTTAGATTACAAAGAGTCTCATTGAAGAGTTTAAAGAATCAACAGCTAGAATAATACTGTAAAGTTGATAGAGAATAGTAACGTGACAACATCACAAGTTTTACCTGTTCAGCAGCAGTAAAGGAGAAGTAAACAGAGGATATAGTTTCAGGAGATGCTCTTTCAAAGAGTTATGGAAAATCTGCAATGTTACTCATAAGACGATGTTCAAATAATGCAGTTTATAGAACTGTGGGAAGCAGTCTTGACCAATTCATTGCAACCTGCTACCATGGAGGATATACTGCATCTATATGTATAACCTGTGGCAGTGTTTGGTCATTGAACAAGAGACTAGTACGAGAGAGATGAGTTCTGTTAGGATAGGATGAGCCTCACCTGTTGTGGAACTTGTATTGCTGAAGATACCGCTTGTGCTGTTGGCAGCGGTTGGCTGAGGTTGGCTGTTCCACCCAGCAGGTGCACTCCCACTACTGCTGCTGGTTGTGCCATTCCAGTTGATATTACCACCCCCTACGCTGGTTGCTTGACCTCCCCAGTTGAGTGCTGACCCTGACCCTGCGACCGTAGTGCCCCCCCACTCCACGTTACCCCCGGCAGGAGGGTTCACAGGTGCTGCAGTGGTAGTGGCTGTACCAAACACGCTGTCTAGATCGGCAAGAGCTGCATACTTGTCACCACCACCTCCACCGCCGCCGGTGTTGGGGGGTGTTTGTGTGGGTGGAGCTGATGGTGCTGTAGGTGCTGTTGCAGTTGCTGGCGAACTGCCCAATGGCTGAAGAGGAGCTGTAATACAGATGAACAATAATAAACAAATTTCAGACAACAATGTGAAAAAGTAGGCGTGGCACTCCCATTTCTTTTATAGTATCTTGCTCCATCTAGATCTTAGTTCTGTCACTTCTGTTTACAGTTGGAATATCTGCTATTCTCAATATTACGCAAAACGATTTCAACCCCTTCCACAAATATTCGGCTCTTCTGGGAGCTGTGATATAGCTGGAATGTTGCAAGTTAAACAATGAACAAGGTAGTGAGTGTGTTTAGTTTAGTTTAATATTTCAGCAAGATAACCAGAAAGGGACGCCAGAAATGGGCTTCACACACTGTACCCATGTGGGGAATCAAACCCGAGACTACTGCATGTCAAGAGAACATTATAATCACTAGGCTATCCCTACAGCCCAAGAGAACATTATAATCACTAGGCTATCCCTACAGCCCAAGAGATTGAACAAACCAGATGATTCAGTGTAGGAACTGAGGACTGTGTTCAAAGCTGTCGTGTGTGTGTGTGCGTGCGTGCGTGCGTGCGTGCGTGCGTGTGTGTGTGTTTGGTTTAAAGCGGTCGCTCATCACGCCAAATACCCATTTCAAAGACATTTGACTAACTATGCTCACCACTAGACATAGGAAATGCTGAGGGAGGAGGGGCCTGGGCTGCTGGAGTCGGCTGACTTCCAAAGTTGGAAAAGTCTGCAAAGCCGCCACCTGAAAGTCAATCAAGTAAAGAATGCAACTTTGTTGGACATTTATAGGAACAACAACAGAGGACTGAACCATATGTTCACAGATGGCACTAGTTAATCATCTTACAGATATACAGGTCCCTATAGACTTCACTGAGACACCTACAGTCTCCCTGATATAGCAACATCATACCATGCCATACAGCGGCAGTACATACCTCATGCCATTCCTACCATGTCCTGTCTGTGGTACAACCGTGCAAGTATCAAGTAAATGTATCTGACTGAAATAATTACACTTACCTGCCCTTGGCAAAGACCAGAAGAACTTTCGACCTGACAAGAAATTTTGACCTGGTTCCAGTCATGAAAGTTACCTACCGGTATGTACTATGTTAAAGCATGGAGTCATGATTGTCGTTGTGCTAGGTGTCTGTCAGAGTTAAGATTCCTCTGCTAAACTAAACCTTGTTGTGTTTGATGGAAATTGAAAAAAAACACACAAGAACCCTGCAACAAAGCTGGGCTGTGTCTGGCTCCCTCACTGGGCCATGTCCGACTCCCTCACCTCCCGAAGAAGCTGGAGGGGTGCTGGCAAATGGATCCCCTCCCAGGTCCCCCAGCAGGTCAAATCCTGACCCTTGTTGTGGCTGTGGCTTGGGCTGGGCCACCGATGTTGGAGGCTGTGGAGCCTGGACTGGCTGTGGTGCACCAGGGGGCGCTGAAATAGGCCCAGGGTTGGCGGGTGCTGTGCGATTCATCTGGGGAGACTGGAAAAAGACAACGTACAGATTAATGCAACTGACTCTCCTTATGCTGAACACAAACATCATCCTGTACACATACAACTCTACAATGTACTAGAGTGATCTTCGCGACAGAATAACAACATACAACAATGAGATCTCTCTACAAACTCTTCACCTAATGATTACAATGACAATGAAATCTTTCAAAATTCTGTAATTTGTATTAAACCAAACTTTAAAACTGTCCACTCAAGGCAAAACATCATATGTTTGCACACAAAAAACACCTACATTTGTCTGTACAAGCAAGTTCATTCCTAAGTTGATTGAGCACTGTACAAAGGCGTCACAACAAACACAAACAGGTTAAGGCCTGAGTAGTCCACGTTTTAACTTTGAACCTGCTTAATACAAAGTGTCAGTCTTTGTCTAGGTGACCTCAACCAGCAGTCCTCAGATAATGAACATAAACTGCCAACTAATGGTTCAAGGGAGACAACCCTAATAGGATGTGATACTCCGGACAAGTATCATATTACACATGCTACGTTCCTACCGCTGCTGAAATGTAAATTACTTACACATTGTGCCAGGATAGAATGACATCATTTGCATGTCAAGCATTGTCTTAACATGTCACACTCATGAGAATAACAGCAAGTCAGACATAATTAAAACATTCTGACGAATAAAACCTGCCTCACTACCAAAGCCCACCTTACATCATGTCAGTCCAAATATCCATAAAGAAGCACAACCTCCATACCTTCTCTAAGGGTAGTCACAGGGATGTATCATATATTTGAGACAGGTGTTTGTCATTCACTGCCAAACTCAACAATGTTGCTGGCAACCTTTACATTAATCCAGTTTGGACTAGACAATCTAGTGATTGGTACTGTCAGCAACAATTCAACCATAACAGAAACCATGGCAACAGACAACACAAACCCAAATACAGAAGAGGCTCACCTGGTTGTTCTGGACGACAAGTTTTGTGGCGTTCTCCCCAAGTAAAGATCGTAGTGGTTTCTGGGCTGGTTGTTTACTGGCTGACACTTCGTTCATGCGGCGGGCTTCCTCTTTCATGGACTCTGTAGGAGCTACATACCAACGTTTGTTCTCGTACTTCTGAACCATAAAATCTCGTACCCTTTGTTCGTCTCTGGAGTCCGGCTCTGGCCACGATCGGCTATCGTACAGACCAAGAAATACTTTCCGACAAAGCTGGAAAAGATGAACATATCAGCTAGAACATCATCCAAGATTCAATCAGGATCTGGGAGAAGAATGACATACTCAGTAAACAGTTCCCAGATAAAGCAGCACTGAATGTCACAATGTTTTCTAGAATGTCAACATCATGTGAATTATTAGCAAATGTTTCATGACACACTTATAAACCCAATAGAAACATAAACATGTCATGTCAAGATTCACTAGGGCCTTTAGAAGATGACATCAAGTCAGTTAGTTGCAACATAATGGCTTGACACAACGTAAAGTCAAAGACCTGTGAAAAGTCATGTGAGGTGAGGTGAGGTGAGGTGAGGTGAGGTGAGGTGAGGTGAGGTGAGGTGAAAGTGGGTTAAACTTCGTGCTTGAGAATATTTCGCTCATATGACGACGTGCATGCGTGTGTATGTGTATGTGCGCCTGCTTGTACTAGCCCAGACTGAAGCTGGTTTTATAGTGCAAGCCCACTGAGATACCATGCCGCAGTGAAGCATGAATACCCCACTCAGACACATTATACTGACTCCGAGCCAACCAGTCCTTGTTGTACCTATTAATGCCAAGCACCAGGCAGGGGCCAAACAAGTACCATATTTTAACGTCTTTTGGTATGACGCGGTCGGGGATCGAACCCGCGACCTTCTGCTCTCCAGGCGGATGCTCTAACCACTACACCACGGAGGCGGTGAAAAGTCATTAGGACACACAGTACAAACACCTGTTTCAGAAGATCAGAGTTGTGACAACTGTCACTCGTGTTCTGTGGAAAGAAGCAATGTCATTAAAACAGGCTCAACTGAACTTGGGCTGTTTGTTGTTCAATGCCCCACTCCTGCTATAAGAAGGCGAGATCAATATAATCAAGCATGAACCAAACAATCATGTGACTGATAATGTCAGAAACAATCCATGTTGTCAAGATGCACTGATATGTCATCAGCTAGATTTTCCACCCGTTCAATATCACCCCTTACAACCTACAAATTTTCCAGCTAAAATTCAAAATGAGAATCCTTGCAGGTTTTAACAATATTTCAGCCATATGATGGTGGGGTGACACCATAAACTGGTTTCAAACCCAAACTATGTGATTGCTCGTCATTCTACTACTATAACATGGGTTGGCCACCACGACAACACAGCGTGAGATGAATCTGGAACATCTGAATCTGGAACATCTGCGTCACGTACAGAATATGAAACATTGAAATTCGGCCATTACCTGTTTTGGTGGTGCTGGGATCGCAGGAATAACAGCAGCCATATTGTAACAAAATAACAATAATCAGATCCAAATGTAAACAAATATACAAAGATGAACTACAATGAAACTGTGAAACCAATGTTGCGACAACAACCACTACAAGCTGGTTACAGTATTCCACGTTGTGAGTTGTGTACACTGACAAGGACAACACTGGTTCTGATGAATGGGGAAACATGGCTTTCTTATATACCTTGTGTCAGTAGAGGTAGCGGAGGGACGGCGGAGACGAGCAACCTGGCTGGTTCAGGATCACAGTGGTACGGAAGATAGTACCAGTCTGTGTTTTTATCTCGTGACATGTAATCAACCTTTGACTGGAGAGAGAGAGGGGGGAGTGGTACAACTATGTGATATCAGACCGTATCACGTCCCCGTATCACCTTACAACTGGGTCGGAGAGCTTGCTCATGCACATGTTGATATTACACTGCATTGTTAATCATAATAATTCACAGCTTTCCCAATACCTTGTGTCATCTACCGTACAATCTCCACACAATCTTTATTCCATTACTGGACATGAAAGTATGGACTGGATGAAGCTGATGAACATTTACTGGCCATACAGCCTGAAATCTATCTGAAATGTTTATCCTGTGTGAGTGTTCTGAAGTTAAAACAGATCTACATAGGTTCAACATTTTAAGGGTTCCATATCATCAAGGACACTGATTTTTTCCCGATCATTAAATTGATATCCTCTTCTGTCTATATTTTAGGCGTAATGTAACTGAATGTCTAGTTCTTCAAAAGAGAAAATATCAATAAATCCTGATCATGTGTTATATGAAATATTTCCCTTGTACTGTTGTCTTTGAGGGCTTTTATTCAAGGAATTTTTGTTACATGTTTTGGTAAAAAATGGAAAATCTTTGGTTCAAATGTCACAAATAGCAAACACAATTCAGGCGCTAATAATGATCACTTCAAAGAATATTCAAGGGAATTGTAACACCACCAACAGAGACAACAGATTCTGGTCAGCTAAATCCAATACACCTTCTTCTGGAATATGTAGAAATATGCTACTCAAAGGAAGTTGTGGTGAGGATGGTGGCCCAGCTAGTTCTGGGTTGAGTACCTGATTAACTCTACCTCTACAAATCAACAAACACATGGGCCTCATGATCGGTCAGTACGGTAAGTGTATACATTGGCTAATCCTACAGATTGTTGGGATAATATGTACAAAGTCCAGCCAACTTATCACTGGTGAGTTGCAGCAAGTACCAGTCACTACAGCCAGGGTTATGAAGCAGAACCATTATCTGAGACCTTTTCTCACAGTGTCACCCAATCACAGTTCCTGCCGTGTGATATCTGCAGCCAATGACAGCACAGCCTCCATGACAGCATGGAAACAAGATGGTACAGACAGGTAAACACTTAGCTGTCAGTTATCACCATGTATGGAAGTTACAAGTCCGACTACAATCATTACTTGCACTATGAGAACCTGACTCAGGAATGTTAGAAGTGTTTCAACTCCAGTTAGATTTCATTACATCACAAAATATCAGAATAACATGAAAGGTTCCAAGTTTTACTAATCATATTTATTACTCAAAACAACACCCTCAGGCATGAATATTATACTGATTGTGAAAGGATTGTAGTCTGGCAAATGGTAGATCATACCACAACTAAGAGACGCAACTCTTTGCAGCAAATTGTGGTGACTTTGATCCCTGATCCACCCTTGCCCCGTTCTGACTTCCTCAGCTCCCTTAGTAAGGGGAAATTGCTCAAAATAAGCAAAATGACATTCACCACATTTAGCAAAGTGACATTCACCACATCGGCAATGTGACATTCACCACATCAGCAAAGTGACATTCACCACGTCAGCAAAGTGACATTCACCACATCAGCAAAATGACATTCACCACATTAGCAAAGTGACATTCACCACATCGGCAAAGTGACATTCACCACATCAGCAAAGTGACATTCACCACGTCAGCAAAGTGACATTCACCACATCAGCAAAATGACATTCGCCACATCAGCAAAGTGACATTCACTACATCAGCAAAGTGACATTCACAACATCAGCAAAATGACATTCACCACATCAGCAAAGTGACATTCACCACATCAGCAAAGTGACATTCACCACATTAGCAAAGTGACATTCACCACATCAGCAAAGTGACATTCAACACATTAGCAAAGTGACATTCACCACATTAGCAAAGTGACATTCACCACGTCAGCAAAATGACATTCACCACGTCAGCAAAGTGACATTCACCACATCAGCAAAGTGACATTCACCACGTCAGCAAAGTGACATTCACCACGTCAGCAAAGTGACATTCACCACGTCAGCAAAGTGACATTCACCACGTCAGCAAAGTGACATTCACCACATCAGCAAAGTGACATTCACCACGTCAGCAAGGTGACATTCACCACATCAGCAAAAGCCACCAGCATGGGTAAACAATCCTGTCCTCCATAAACTCCCACTCCCAGACCAGACATTTGTGAAGAGTCTGTCAGTAGTTTCAGCTATTAGTCACAAGTCATTTTGACCAGCAAGCAAGCAGGTAAAGTTGAACACACTTGTTACAATGAAACAAAGATTGTCCCATTTTGAGGCAGTAATAGGCACAGATCTCAGAATATTTCCTTGCACTGTTGTGTTGAATTAACAAGCAGTTGCAGTTGCCTCAGTTGCAACAATCAACTAGTCATCAGCCTTCCGTTTGGCCATTCTGAACATGTGCTTGATAGGTGTTACTCCAAATGTAACAGGTCTATTTCTGTCATTTGACGTTTCAAAGATGGTGCAACCTATAGTAAGCATACAAAGAGAGTTTTATGGATGTCAACTTCTTTATTATGAAGAACACAACGTTTTGGATGACAGAAGACAATCTATACCACTTCGACAATACAAGTCTTGTCTGTGCTGGAGCAACATAAACTACTAAATTTGGCTTCTAATTGGAAGTGATTTTAATTCATGACATAAGAGTTAACTTATATTATTTTCTTAATCCATATTTTGTTCAGTTTGATTTAAAGAGACCATATTTGTTATTCCCAATCCACAAGTAAACAGGTATGATTGTCATGGTTATGGTGTTGAAACCCTAGAAACAAAGTGTTAGCTGGGATCAAAACCCCTCATAACATCTTCCTGTGTGCCTTAGGGATGCAGTTGAGAACATGAAACAGGCTCGTCAGAGCCATCTGTGAATGTGTGAGTACACCGCAGTATTCCAGTAATATCATGGCAGGTGAGCCATCTGTGTGATTGCCAAAATAAACAGCAAATCTCTTGAACATGGTAACCGACCAGCTAATATGTCAGCTGATTTGTGTTTAACTATGACGGAGGATTAGTCAAGACAATAGGAAGCATGAGCCTTCCCTTACATCAGCTTCACTGTGAAACATCATGGCTTGTCCCTTGAAGCCATTCATCAATATAGTTACCTAAGCTGGGAGAGTGAACATTCCAGGGATATATCTCACAAAGACTAGAAACTATGAACCTCTGGGTGGTAAACGGGGAACAATAACATGCGTTCTATAATTATATGTTTTATAATGTTAATTTGATAAATTCTGAGAAATTTGGAATTCTAAAACTACTAGTTGGAATGTTTACTATCTCAGTACTTTTGCTCTGTGCATGTCTAGATAAATCTAGGTAAATGAATTTAATTCACCCGCATAAATTCCTCGTCATTAACTTCCATCCACACCTTTGTCCACTGTCACCAGGATGCAGGGCTCAAAACAAATCAGTCGTCAGTAGAAAACAGATGTATTCCTTATCATCAAATAGAAAAGGCAAAACCCTTTTCACATCTATAAGAAATCTCTGCTAAAAGCCTAGTCGTTTGTACAATTCTGACTTTGTCATGAGTATGTGTTTGTTTGAAGCCACATTCAGCAGTACTACAGCAGTATGATGCGGTCAAAAACAATCTGGACCAGACAATTAAAGAAAAAAATATTACTAATGCTCTTTGCTTCCTGGTACTGTTCAGTACCCAGTCATTATTAACCAAACTTCATCATCCACTGATGCTCTTTGCTTCCTAGTACTGTCGAGTAACCAGTCATAATTAACCAAACTTCATCATCCACTCCATGCTCTTTTGCCTAGTACTGTTCAGTCCTAGTACTGTTCAGTAACCTGTCATAATTAACCAAATGTCATCATCCACTGATGCTCTTTGCTTCCTAGTACTGTTCAGTAACCAGTCATAATTAACCAAACTTCATCATCCACTGATGCTCTTTGCTTCCTAGTACTGTTCAGTAACCAGTCATAATTAACCAAACTTCATCATCCACTGATGCTCTTTGCTTCCTAGTACTGTTCAGTAACCAGTCATAATTAACCAAACTTCATCATCCACTGATGCTCTTTTGCTTCCTAGTACTGTTCAGTAACCAGTCATAATTAACATCCACTGATGCAAACTTCATCATCCACTGATGCTCTTTGCTTCCTAGTACTGTTCAGTAACCAGTCATAATTAAACCAAACTTCATCATCCACTGATGCTCTTTGCTTCCTAGTACTGTTCAGTAACCAGTCATAATTAACCAAACTTCATCATCCACTGATGCTCTTTTAGCTTCCTAGTACTGTTCAGTAACCAGTCATAATTAACCAAACTTCATCATCCACTGATACTCTTTTGCTTCCTAGTACTGTTCAGTAACCTGTCATAATTTACCAAACTTCATCATCCACTGATGCTCTTTGCTTCCTAGTACTGTTCAGTAACCTGTCATAATTAAACCAAACTTCATCATCCACTGATGCTCTTTGCTTCCTAGTACTGTTCAGTAACCAGTCATAATTAACCAAACTTCATCATCCACTGATGCTCTTTGCTTCCTAGTACTGTTCAGTAACCAGTCATAATTAACCAAACTTCATCATCCACTGATGCTCTTTGCTTCCTAGTACTGTTCAGTAACCAGTCATAATTAACCAAACTTCATCATCCACTGATGCTCTTTGCTTCCTAGTACTGTTCAGTAACCAGTCATAATTAACCAAACTTCATCATCCACTGATGCTCTTTGCTTCCTAGTACTGTTCAGTAACCAGTCATAATTAAACCAAACTTCATCATCCACTGATGCTCTTTGCTTCCTAGTACTGTTCAGTAACCAGTCATAATTAACCAAACTTCATCATCCACTGATGCTCTTTGCTTCCTAGTACTGTTCAGTAACCAGTCATAATTAACCAAACTTCATCATCCACTGATGCTCTTTGCTTCCTAGTACTGATCAGTAACCTGTCATAATTAACCAAACTTCATCATCCACTGATGCTCTTTGCTTCCTAGTACTGTTCAGTAACCAGTCATAATTAAACCAAACTTCATCATCCACTGATGCTCTTTGCTTCCTAGTACTGTTCAGTAACCAGTCATAATTAACCAAACTTCATCATCCACTGATGCTCTTTGCTTCCTAGTACTGTTCAGTAACCAGTCATAATTAACCAAACTTCATCATCCACTGATGCTCTTTGCTTCCTAGTACTGTTCAGTAACCAGTCATAATTAACCAAACTTCATCATCCACTGATGCTCTTTGCTTCCTAGTACTGTTCAGTAACCAGTCATAATTAACCAAACTTCATCATCCACTGATGCTCTTTGCTTCCTAGTACTGTTCAGTAACCTGTCATAATTAAACCAAACTTCATCATCCACTGATGCTCTTTGCTTCCTAGTACTGTTCAGTAACCAGTCATAATTAACCAAACTTCATCATCCACTGATGCTCTTTGCTTCCTAGTACTGTTCAGTAACCAGTCATAATTAACCAAACTTCATCATCCACTGATCCTCTTTGCTTCCTAGTACTGTTCAGTAACCAGTCATAATTAAACCAAACTTCATCATCCACTGATCCTCTTTGCTTCCTAGTACTGATCAGTAAACAGTCATAATTAACCAAACTTCATCATCCACTGATGCTCTTTGCTTCCTAGTACTGTTCAGTAAACAGTCATAATTAACCAAACTTCATCATCCACTGATGCTCTTTTGCTTCCTAGTACTGTTCAGTAAACAGTCATAATTAACCAAACTTCATCATCCACTGATGCTCTTTGCTTCCTAGTACTGTTCAGTAACCTGTCATAATTAACCAAACTTCATCATCCACTGATGCTCTTTGCTTCCTAGTACTGTTCAGTAACCAGTCATAATTAACCAAACTTCATCATCCACTGATGCTCTTTGCTTCCTAGTACTGTTCAGTAACCAGTCATAATTAACCAAACTTCATCATCCACTGATGCTCTTTGCTTCCTAGTACTGTTCAGTAACCAGTAACAATCAAACCAAAATTCATTCGCCTGATTTTCACACAGGGTCTTCTCGCTATTGTAGGATACCCCAGACACTAACTTGAGAGCTGGAATACACTGAATCCCGGAAGACAGGTATGAATACCCAACACTCAGCATTGTGAGTAAACAGTCTAATTTCTAAAACACACTTGGCAGACCTTCAGGACTGGAATCCACTTTCTTGCTACCAGTCTGTTCTTGTAAACACACACACATATTAGTCACACTTGCCATGGCTGCAATAACAACAACTACACTCAGGCGTTATCAACATCTACTGTATGGTACAGGTGTAGATGATGCTGTGACTGACACTGCAAAGAGAAACGTGGCATCATTCTCCGTGGCCCACCCCTGTCCCCAACTCTCAAATTGTTTTGGGGTTTCTCTGCCTCTTTGAAGAAGAGGATAAATTTGTTTAGAAGGGAGCCTGAGGGAAACAACTTTTGTTCATTGTAGTTCGCAAATATATACTGGTATTTGGTAAAGGCCACTTTATTAGACTAACATCTTTATTTTCAATTAAAATACAATAAAAAGGAGCCCAGATACTTTCTTCATCTTCAAACCTGAAACTGTGGCAATCTAGACTTGCCACCCATTCTAGAATTACATGGGCTGCATTGGATATATTTGTTTCAGGGTCTGGATGACACACTAGCCACTTTATCTGAGATAGGGTTTGGCAACAAGAATTCAAACATTCCGAACAGCCTTTGAATTATCAGCTGATTACAACTTGCTATGTGTTCACACAGAAGTGAACATTTTCAGGTACTGTAGCCAATATGTCCGACAGACTCTATCATCATGATAATCATCATCAGGACAACAAGCTCCACTGACCCAGTGACAGAGTTCCGAGAAGTCCACTTCCTACGTTCACACGCTGAGCTAATGATCAGTATCACATCAGTATTGGGGTCAGGGACCCACTGATAACTGTGTTGACATCCTTCTTCAACGCCACCACCACCATCTTCTGGCACCATTTGCTTGGGGACCTGATGGTTTGATGGTTTGATATTTGAGGGTATTTCTTTCTTCAACGTGACAACCAGCATCTTCTGACACCATGTACTTTTGGTATTTGATGGTTTGATGGTATTTGATGTTATTTGATGGTATTTGATGGTATTTGATGGTATTTGATGGTTTGATGGTATTTGATGGTTTGATGGTATTTGATGGTTTGATGGTATTTGATGGTATTTGCTTCTTCAACACCACCACCAGCATCTTCTGACACCATTTACTTTTGGTATTTTTGATGGTATGTCCTTCTTCCACCACACCACAAACATCTTCTCATAGGTCACTAATCGCTTTGGGTATTTGATGGTTTGATGGTATTTGATGGCATGTCCTTCTTCCACCACACCACAAACATCTTCTCATAGGTCACTAATCGCTTTGGGTATTTGATGGTTTGATGGTATTTGATGGCATGTCCTTCTTCCACCACACCACAAACATCTTCTCATAGGTCACTAATCGCTTTGGGTATTTGATGGTTTGATGGTATTTGATGGCATGCCCTTCTTCCACCACACCACAAACATCTTCTCTCAGGTCACTAATCGCTTTGGGTATTTGATGGTTTGATGGTATTTGATGGTTTGATGTCCTTCTTCCACCACACCACAAACATCTTCTCATAGGTCACTAATGGCTTTGGGTATTTGATGGTTTGATGGTATTTGATGGCATGTCCTTCTTCCACCACACCACAAACATCTTCTCATAGGTCACTAATGATTTGGGTATTTGATGGTTTGATGGTATTTGATGGCATGTCCTTCTTCCACCACACCACAAACATCTTCTGATAGGTCACTAATCGCTTTGGGTATTTGATGGTTTGATGGTATTTGATGGTATGTCCTTCTTCCACCACACCACAAACATCTTCTCATAGGTCACTAATCGCTTTGGGTATTTGATGGTTTGATGGTATTTGATGGCATGTCCTTCTTCCACCACACCACAAACATCTTCTCATAGGTCACTAATCGCTTTGGGTATTTGATGGTTTGATGGTATTTGATGGTATTTCCTTCTTCTGCCACCATTCTCTTTAGGTATTTGATGGTTTTCTTTGGATATTCAAGTTTTACTCCCACCCCGTTCTGTCTACTGGTTATGTTTAAACGATGAGTAGACATTGCGAAAACAGGTTCTAGATAAACCTTTGTGTCCGTAACCTCAAATTCCCTCCCGTTTCTGTGCTGTCCAAGCTCACAACACTGATACAAGTGTGAGTTACAGTGAGACATACACCATTTGTGCATTACTCTCTGTAGTATAGGTGACGCCTGTACTCCATCAATAATACCGATAAGTACAGATGATGTTGGTAGGGCAAGGCTTCACTGGGTATGTATGTATACTATTGTTATACTCTTGTTGTTCTTCTTGAAAAGTCATGATTGTATGCAAGCAATTCAAAATATATCGGGTTATGGTATTTATGTAAATAAGCAGCTTATCTTGAGGACTGCTATCATATATAACATCCACACGGATAATACGTAGTGTTCCCCTAGGCACATTTAGGAGGGCGCCCTGCCCCCTTTGATTTTTGCCCTGCCCTTTGATTTTTTCGCCCTGCCCTTTTGCCTCAATCCCAGTTTTTTTTTCCAGCTGTGCTTGCTTTTACAACAACCCGTGTATATTTTCCGGATTTTATTAAGGATCGGAGTTCTCTCCCTTCAAGGGGAGACACCAAATTGTTTTGATAATGATTAGGAAATTGGCATTTAAACCATGGCGAAGTCAAATGTGTTTAATTAAACTTTACAAATCACAATGCCTACCAAGGAAAGAATCAAATGGAAAACAGAAGAAGCGGTGAAGGTTGAAGCAAGGAAGTGTCACCGACTAATAGATTTCTTCGGCTCCTAACAGGTATGTGCCTCTAAGTTCGTGGATTTTTAGGCCGTTGATTTCCCTTTCAATTTCACATGCCTTTCAAATAAGACCTTCATTTATTAAAGACAACGATGTGTGAACTACATGGGATGTATTTTGGTACGCTTGGGGACCCGATATTAATGTGACTGTGCTGTTTAGGTGAAAATCTGAAACTTCGAAAATGTCCGCCATTTTAAATCCATCGGCAATTTGAAATTGATCTTGAATTATTTTGTTGTTTGTCCTGGGAAATGAAATAGTTAATACAGCTTGCATAACAGTTTCACTTGGTAGCCTTGTTTATAGTGTTTACTGTCGATTTCATAAAATGTAAGTCTTGAAGGCGAAAACTATTTTACGATTTCAAACAATGGGAAGCCACACCCTTGTCGAGGCTCTCCACAGTAGATACTTACGCTCAGGTGTATTATTGTGTGATATTTTTGTTTTAATAATTATGTTGCAAATTTAATATCTAAGAATATTTTGAATATGGTATATGAACTTTGTAATTTTTTTTTTTTTCAGACCGGACGAGTCAGAGGTAGTTTCCTATGAAAATTCAAGGGCACACGAGACAGAGTCAGTTAATCCAACACAGAAGAAAGATGGTGGTCACAAGACTGCATTTGACACAAAGTGGCAACAAAACCGTCCCTGGTCGAGGTACTCAGAAGATGACAAAAAGAAGGGAATGATGTTTTGTTCATTATGTTCTAAGTGGAACACCAAGGGCAGAAATGGACTTAATGTCGACCAAACAGAGATTGAGTGGAGTCAAGTAAAGGAGCTTGACACCAGTTCACCCTCCACCATTTTGAAGACTCAAGCCTCAACTTGGAAACTTGAATCCAAACATTGTTCAATTACTGTCCATTCATGCAACTGTGATTGTCCACTTCTGAAGTTGAGAGAGAGTGTTCTCAAAAGTGAAACTGATTGTGACAGATCATAGAAACAGACTCAGTGTTCAAAATTGCAACGGACTTCTCATGGTTAGCCTGAATGCATCGTCAGTTTCAGACATTGACTTGAAAAAAGTTGTGAACAGATGCTTGGCAAGAAAGAAAAGAAGACTGTAAATTGTTGTTTTAGCGTGTTTTGTGAAATTGTAAACAAATGTGACAACAGGTTAATGTCTTGAAATACTTTTTTTTTTCAAATTTTGATCTTAAAATACAAAATGAGAAGAGTAATAAATGAACTTTAGAAATAAAATTATAAGAGCATTTGACTTCATATACATTTTGTTATTGTTATTTTTCAATAATCCTCACCAAAGTGCCCTTTTAGATTATGAAGTGCCCTTTTTTGTTTAATTTACCCTGCCCTTTCTGAATCCTAGGGGAACACTATAATACGTAAACACACATGGCATCTTCAGTTGCAGTTCAGTCATCATATGTCCTTACAACCTTGCTAGTTTCTATAAATGAAAACAATAGATCTATCATAATAATATACTTAATTTCAGAAGATACTATCGGCACTTGCAACGGCAAACTGACAAATATTTCAATAAGATATCCCCCAACTGCGTTATCATGGGACCTTAACTCATATTTTTTTTTAAATCATTAATTAACCCAAATCACATTCTTCCTAAAATCTAAAGTACAGTAGAACACCAATAACAATCAAAACATCTATCATCTGTTAAGTCAAATGAGTAAATGAAAAGATCTATGTGAAGCTGAAATTTAATTATTTTATTTATTTCCACTTGCTGATTTGAATATTTCAGCCAAAACTTTGTAATGTGAAAGTAGGTTGGGGTAGCAGAGTGGTTGGCAGACATTGATGTTCTATTGAACCAGTGAGGAAATGAGTATGAAAGTCATAATAAGACCATATATAGCTGCTCTTTTCACATTCTGTCAGTATGCATTAATTTTCAAACAGGAAGACATTAATTCCTGTTATGTGCTGATGGATGTTTCTAAATATATTGCACAGATTTCTGGGAATTCATCTGAGAATGACTGACTTAGCTTACATGAAGCAAAGCTTCAAGATATCTTACAACAGGCAGACTACTTTGTCATATATCTAGACTACTTTAGTTTGGTCAAAATTAGAAATAACTTTTCCAAAGAATAATCATATTTAATAAAAGATATATATAAAAAGACAATCACTGTCAAAAAAGAGCACAGACATGTTTGTGATAAACATTTCAAATTAGCAGGTTTAGAGGATGAAAGTCCTTGCTATGAGAATATGCAAAAATGCATAAAGGCTGCTAAAAAAATCTGTGTAACTTACACTAGTCACTAACAAATAAGCACAAGTATGGATTTCATATTCTCACAGAAAATGTCACAACTGATACTATAATCATTGAGCCAGAGTGGGTGAGTGAGAATGCGATTGTTCTAATGGCACTTTACCTGTATTCTAGTCATATCTTGTCATGTCTGCTGGAGGTCTGAGGTAAGCCTCAAGATCATGTTTATTCTAATGCTCAGACACAGGATTTCCACTTTTGTATCAAAATATGGTGCTTGATTGACGGAAATCTGTAATAGACACTCCAAACACTGACAGCATTTTTTATCAGGGGGGAAATATTAGAATGACTTGTCAAATCTGTTAGTTTCAGTAATGTCTGCATGTTAGACATGCACAGTTTTGCATCCAAATAAACTTGCAGTATGTATAGTTTGGGGCCAGCCTAAATCTTATGCTTCAACAGGCAGACATATTTGTTTCTCTTAAGCACAATAACGCGTCATATTTTTCATGATATGCGAGCATATACCGACCCCCTGAACTGTACGGTGTTTCATGGAATGGGAAGCACATGGTGAGATGTACGGTGTTTCATGGAATGGGAAGCACATGGTTGACCTGTACGGTGTTTCATGGAATGGGAAGCACATGGTTGACCTGTACGGTGTTTCATGGAATGGGAAGCACATGGTTGACCTGTACGGTGTTTCATGGAATGGGAAGCACATGGTTGACCTGTACCTGTACGGTGTTTCATGGAATGGGAAGCACAAGGTGAGATGTACGGTGTTTCATGGAATGGGAAGCACAAGGTTGACCTGTACGGTGTTTCATGGAATGGGAAGCACATGGTTGACCTGTACTTTGTACTCCCCTTAATCAATGATAGACCAACAATGAATGCTGAAAAAATTAGCTGCTGCAGAGGCCATTTCTATAAAAAAAATGTTTCAATAACAATGACAAGAGTAAAAAACTAGATTGAGTATGTTGATACTGAAGGTTGAAATTGAAGGTTTCATGAAAATAGTGTCATGAAGACCGTATTGGTACAATCAGTATTGATACATTAAGAAGATTGTATCACAATCTTTCCACACTTTCACATTTTCAATTTTAATATGAATTGACCAACAACAAAAAAACAGTCAAGTAAGATCAGAAAATCAAGTAAACAACATCTAGATTGTTTCTGTCCATCTTCTGCGCAGTGATGTAAACTGGGTTATCAGCTGCACCTTTGTTTGGAAAACAACACCAACTCACGTGTGGAGGAACCTTGTTGATCCAACAACTGGGTCACGTGCAGCCTTGTTGACAATACCAGACCAGTGGCTGGTGTATCTGTACAGTTCTAGAACACATGTGTACCCAGCTTCCAAAATACAGTAGTTCTTGAAGAGACACAAAAAAACACCCAGGGAATACACATGTTGTCAGACATAACCAACAAACATACCAAGCTTGACCACCTAGTTGATGCCCCTTATGACTGGCAATGTCGCAGAGTGCCAACTATATCCCAGAATGGGTCACCTATCATGCAAAGATGCTGAGGAATCTGAGTTCCCTAAGATAATTTTTTTTAGGAATTTTCCCAACAAATTAGGGATTCCTATACATTGTTGCACTCAAGGAACAAAGCTTGTCATTACACATAGACATCTTTATATAACTGAAACCGGTTTGCAGTACTCGACAGCAGTGTTTGTGAATGTCAAGTGAATAAAATAAACAGTGCATGGAATTTATCAGGCAACCTACTCAACTTCTGAATTACTTTCTATGTGTAAACAATTTGAGAACTTATGTAAATAAAGTGTTGTATTTATTTAATTATCATTATTTATAGTCAAAGATGAATCTAGAGGTCCAGTTAGTAAGACTATCTGTATCTTTGTTATATTTTGAAAAAGAATCGGATGAATTTGGCTTTGTTTGGATGGCGGAATCAACATGCGCCTTTCAGGATTATTCCAATAAAGTCCGGAGGGTTGGCATCTCTGCTTATGACTGGCAAAGATGCTGAACCCCTACTCTATCACAGAATTCCAGTGGGACATCTCTTATGACCGACAAAGATGCTAAGGACCAACTCTATCCCAGAATCCCAATGGGTCACCTCTTTTGGCCCGCAAAAATGCAGAACCCCAACTCTATCCCAGAATTCCAGTGGGACATCTCTTATGACCGACAAAGATGCTAAGGACCAACTCTATCCCAGAATCCCAATGGGTCACCTCTTTTGGCCCGCAAAAATGCAGACCCCAACTCTATCCCAGAATCCACACTGGGTTACCTCTTTTGACCCGCAAAGATGCAGAGCCCCAACTCTATCCCAGAATCCCACTGGGTCATCTCTTTTGACCCTCAAAGATGCTAAGAACCAAATCTATCCCAGAATCCACACTGGGTCACTTCCTATTACTGGCAAAGATGCTGAGGATCAGCTCTATCCCAGAATCACCATACTTTCACCATTAGGAAATGGTTGATACAGTCCCTAGCACATGTCACAACATACAAGAATGTGTTTTCCATCATATCATGAGAACATTTTGAAAGACTGACTGACTGAGTTTGGTTTTACGCCACTTTTAGCAATATTCCAGCAACATCACGGCAGGGGACACCAGAAATGGGCTTCACCATTTTGAAAGAAACTACAGTTTTCAAATACATGTTTGCAAAAGATCTAATACAGAATTACAACCCGATGAGCAGCCAGTTTGTGATATGGTATTTGTGATAAGTAAACTATGGTCATGGAGTCCTTGGCATCGTCCAAATGATTAATGGTAATTGGTTCCTACATCGTCTATGCTTGAGCCAGTGCCTGAGTGGTGGGGCCACTTCTAACTGTATTCCAGTCATATCAGGATGAGTCACAGGAGTGGAAATAACCCATTGCCCGACGTCCCATTCCAGTGATTATTTCTGTTGGGCAAGCAAATTTGCATATCACGCTGTACCGGTGTCCAGTTGATTTACCAATGTTAATTATGTTGATTATTTAAAAAATGAACAAGAAAATCGGCCAGTATAGTGAAAAAATTATCAGGGCAAGTGATTTTAAATGTGCCACTGTACCGGAGTACGCTAGCAATTTTAAAGTTATTTCCACCCCTGAGTCAGGTCTTACATCCAGTTGAAAACATTGCAAGGGAATGGCACCACAAGCCCAGCAACACAATCAAGGCAAACTGGGCTTCAAACCACCAATCTCGGGATTCTGGAATGCCTTAGGGGCAACGATGTGAATTGTTGCACCTTAGACAACAGGGCCACCTCGGCCCTGCTTTACTGGAAACAATATAGAAATATTTTTAACATTTTCATGAATTTATTTAAGTTCGATTGGACAATGGTCATGTTGAATGACAATCAGTTCGTAGTCCTAGAAAATGAGTCAATCTGACAATGTACCCTTGATTAAAATCCCCTGCCCCCTAGAAAGTGAGTCAATCTGACAATGTACCCTTGATTCAAATCCCCTGCCCCCTAGAAAGGGAGTCAATCTGACAATGTACCCTTGATTCAAATCCCCTGCCCCCTAGAAAGGGAGTCAATCTGACAATGTACCCTTGATTCAAATCCCCTGCCCCCTAGAAAGTGAGTCAATCTGACAATGTACCCTTGATTCAAATCCCTGCCCCCAAATCTGGTACCCTTGATTCAAATCCCCCCCCCCCTAGAAAGTGAGTCAATCTGAAAATGTACCCTTGATTCAAATCCCCTGCCCCCAAGGACACCCACTACCCCCAACTATTTCAAACTCAGTGGCACTGCACACCATGTCCATGGACAAGGTATGTTCAAAGCCACAAGACATGTCATATAGTTGAGGCGCCATACATTGACACACAAGACAACCATCTTACCTCATTCCCATGACACTTGAGGAAATCCATTTCATCTACAGAGAAGCTTGCCATTGAGATGGACTTGACTCTGTGAGGTGGGTTCAGGCCTCGTCTAGAAACAAACAAACAAATCATGATCATGACAAGCAACAAGATTCTGTCAAGTACCTGTCTCTTATGTAATAGGTAAGCAACAAGATTCTGTCAAGTACCTCTCTCTTATGTAATAGGTAAGCAACAAGATTCTGTCAAGTACCTGTCTCTTATGTAATAGGTAAGCAACAAGATTCTGTCAAGTACCTGTCTCTTATGTAATAGGTAAGCAACAAGATTCTGTCAAGTACCTGTCTCTTATGTAATAGGTAAGCAACAAGATTCTGTCAAGTACCTGTCTCCTGTCTCTTATGTAATAGGTAAGCAACAAGATTCTGTCAAGTACCTGTCTCTTATGTAATAGGTAAGCAACAAGATTCTGTCAAGTCTCTCTTATGTAATAGGTAAGCAACAAGATTCTGTCAAGTGTCAAATAGTAAGCCTGTCTCTTATGTAATAGGTAAGCAACAAGATTCTGTCAAGTACCTGTCTCTTATGTAATAGGTAAGCAACAAGATTCTGTCAAGTACCTGTCTCTTATGTAATAGTAATGGGTAAGCAACAAGATTCTGTCAAGTACCTGTCTCTTATGTAATAGGTAAGCAACAAGATTCTGTCAAGTACCTGTCTCTTATGTAATAGGTAAGCAACAAGATTCTGTCAAGTACCTGTCTCTTATGTAATAGGTAAGCAACAAGATTTCTGTCAAGTACCTGTCTCTTATGTAATAGGTAAGCAACAACAAGATTCTGTCAAGTTCTGTCACCTGTCTCTTATGTAATAGGTAAGCAACAAGATTCTGTCAAGTACCTGTCTCTTATGTAATAACAAGATTCTGTCAAGTAAGCAACAAGATTCTGTCAAGTGTCTCTTATGTAATAGGTAAGCAACAAGATTCTGTCAAGTACCTGTCTCTTATGTAATAGGTAAGCAACAAGATTCTGTCAAGTACCTGTACCTGTCTCTCTTATGTAATAGGTAAGCAACAAGATTCTGTCAAGTGTAAAGTACCTGTCTCTTATGTAATATGTAAGGATTCTGTCAAGTACCTGTCTCTTATGTAATAGGTAAGCAACAAGATTCTGTCAAGTACCTGTCTCTTATGTAATAGGTAAGCAACAAGATTCTGTCAAGTACCTGTCTCTTATGTAATAGGTAAGCAACAAGATTCTGTCAAGTACCTGTCTCTTATGTAATAGGTAAGCAACAAGATTCTGTCAAGTACCTGTCTCTTATGTAATAGGTAAGCAACAAGATTCTGTCAAGTACCTGTCTCTTATGTAATAGGTAAGCAACAAGATTCTGTCAAGTACCTGTCTCTTATGTAATAGGTAAGCAACAAGATTCTGTCAAGTACCTGTCTCTTATGTAATATGTAAGCAACAAGATTCTGTCAAGTACCTGTCTCTTATGTAACATGTAAGCAACAAGATTCTGTCAAGTACCTGTCTCTTATGTAACATGTAAGCAACAAGATTCTGTCAAGTACCTGTCTCTTATGTAACAAAGAACACACGTGCCATATAGGATATTTAAGCAATGAGCCTTTCATGACCACCCTTTTCAAAATAACAATGGATATTTAAGCAACCCAGCCACTCATGAGGTTTTTCAAAATATCTTGACAACTACTGCAGAGGTTAGCAACTACTTTAATGCAACCCAGCTGCATGGGTGTGATGACAACCACATTAGTGCATCCCAGCTGCATGAGTGTGGTAATGACAACACATTAGTGCAACGCAGCTGCAGAGGTTTGATCATGACAACCACTTTAGTGCAACCGAGCTGAATGGGTATGTTAATGACAACAACTTTAGTGCAACCCAGCTGAATGGGTATGTTAATGACAACAACTTTAGTGCAACCAAGCTGAATGGGTATGATGTTAGTGCAACCCAGCTGAATGGGTGACAACAACTTTAGTGCAACCAGAGCTGAATGGGTATGTTAATGACAACAACTTTAGTGCAACCCAGCTGAATGGGTATGTTAATGACAACAACTTTAGTGCAACCAAGCTGAATGGGTATGTTAATGACAACTTTAGTGCAACCCAGCTGAATGGGTATGTTAATGACAACAACTTTAGTGCAACCCAGCTGAATGGGTATGGTAATGACAACCACTTTAGTGCAACCCAGCTGAATGGGTATGTTAATGACAACAACTTTAGTGCAACCCAGCTGAATGGGTATGGTGATGTTAACCACGCTAGTGCAACCCAGCTGCAGGGATATGTTAATGTCAACCAGCTGCATGGGATGATATACATCTGGCACACTGAAGGGAGGCAACTCTCTACACATCGATCTGTGGCAGCTAAAGCCATCAGCCAACTTGTGCCCCCAAACTACAGATGTTCTTGCTAGACTGCAGTGACAGGGGTGGAAATAACCCATTGCCCGACGTCTGAGTCCAGTGTTTTTTCTGTCGGGCAAGCAAATTTGTATATCACACTGTATATTTAAAAAATGAGCAAGAAAACGGTCGGTATAGTGGGAAAATTATCAGGGCAAGTGACTTTACATGTGCCACTGTACCGGAGTACACTATCAATTTTAAAGTTATTTCTACCCCTGAGTGAATATTTGTTTGACAGTACTGGTTCAGATGAAAGATGCTGCATGATCATGATGAAGAAGTGAATGTACACAATGGCGGTATACAACCAACACAATAGACTTTGTTTACTGATGAGCTCTTATCAAGTGTATCAGGTTACATAGTGAGACTGTATCTCAATGACAATGTACACGTTTCACGAATCTAGGCCAAACTGCTGTCAATCACAAGAAGCATGAATCTGAAATATGTGTGACTGACTTGTGAACCAGAAGTGAGTGAGTGAAAGAGTGAGTGAAAGAGTGAAGGAATAAAGGAAAGACATAGTGAGGTAGTGAGTGGTTGGGTGGGGGAAAGAGTGAAAGAGTAAAGCAATGAAGGAGAGAAGGATGAAGTGAGGGACTGAGTGAGGTAGTGAATGAGTGAGTGAGTGAACTAAACAGAAGACAGTAGGGTGGTTTGATGAGCGAGTGAGTGAGTGAGTGAGTGAGAAGAGTATTTCAATTATTATTAATTAAGTATATGGCTATGGTGACTCCACACAAGGATCGTATTGTGTACCAAATGAAGAGGGGACCTCAGTGTTGAGATTTGATGCAATCTAGGGACACACAAAAATAGTTTAACATTAGACTTAAAACAAGGACAGTTTGACTTGATGTTTCAATCAAACAACCACTGTGAGCTGAATTCAGGACTCAACCAATTGCATCCTGAAATGGCCAAGGAGGGCAACTTCAGCCACTTATCTTGTATCCTGTACTTTGTTGGTTCACACTGACTGGGAGGACGCCTCAAACTAATGAAAAACATTGGAAATAAAATACCTTAGTTTCTTAGTTCATTACAGATACCTCACTGACTGGGCCCCAACCACAAACGGCTGATTGATACTATTCTTGTGTATGTAAACTTTCAGATTTAGATGAAAGTTTTTGGTTAATTCTTGTTATTCAGAAGGTTTTTAGCAGGAAATGCCAGTGGAGTGTGGACTCGTGACATCTTGGCCTGTTTTTCAGCCTGTTGTGTTGAATGTGTTAAAGCTTTATTTACACACTCACTTATTTGTTCACTAATTCGGAATCTTAGCCATGTCTACATCCCCAGGTCATTTCGAAGGACCTGAAATTATTGTTTTCCTCCCTTCATGCAGCTAATCTCAGTTGTGTAATAAACTTTAAAGTCCGTACATTACCACCTACTTGACGACAAAAAATCTCTACAATTTAGTTTAGTATGCTATCTTAGTGTAAGATCAATAGATAATAGTGCTACTGACACAGGTTGTTGTGGGCCACGATAGCCTGTATTGACAAGCAATGGATGGTATGTGGCCACATTACACTGGCTGCATACCTCGCAGTCCATGCGTACCATGCACTGATATCATCAAAGACAGAAGGATCACCATGCTTATCTAGCACAGGCCATAATGAAGCAATTTACACATTTACATCCCCACCATCACTACAATAAAATCCTGGTTGTTCCGCAGTAGAAGTTTTAAAATAATTGAACAAAAACGAAAATTCATGTCTTTTTTACTGATTGAAACTCAAATTTACATCATATTTACATTAATCCATGATTTCAGAAACATTTCCTAAAATCACTTTGTTTAACAATAAGTCCTTATTTGGCAATGTTTTAGTCCTTATTTGACTATCAAAACCCGTATTTGGTTTTATCAAAGTCCTTACTTGATTTTACAAATGTGAAGCAATTGTGCCCTGATTTGACCCTGTTAGAGGCAACCACCAACAGCATGACTAAACAGCAATAAGTATAGGGGCTAACTTTGGGCCCCAAGTTCACTATGGCATTGCCTTTGTGCATGCTGCACATGCACTACACATCACAGGATATATCATCATCCATTTGTGACAAAATCATTTAGTTGAGAGTCAAAATCGGGTTTCAATCGACTTGCAGAAATAACAATAAAGAACTGGTACCCGGTAGGTGTCATGAGTAGTGTTTGATGGGCAAATCATCCACGATTATGTTTACATTAAGTTTTAAATCGATTGCATGCGATGGTAGCGTAGCGATCGGCAAAGCAGGCGGGTGGGGTGCACCAGTCTTGACATGATGTATTGTACTGTGAAGCATTTCAAGTGGGGGGTCATCTCAAAAACAATATTTTTAAAAATCTTTAATCCTCGCAAAGACACAAGGGCCTGTGCTACACATGGCCAGGACTTAAAGCATTATACAGCAACAAGTGATACGAATGTTTTCAATATTTTGGTGTGGTTTGAATTCTTCTGTCCACCTGCCATGTCACCTTTTTGATAAATTAGGACGAGATCTTCGATTATGACCTTGTCAGGAAAGGACAACACATGTAACAACCACAAAACAGTGATCTCTATCTTGCATCCAGGAAGTAAAGTTATTCAATTCCGTGCACCTTCAGCCTGGTAAACAAGGCTACTGTTTCACTAGATCTGAGACGTATTTCATCCTGATGGCAAAAGATTACTGTCTTGACGGTTAGCGAACCTTACAAGGAACTATATGGAGTTACCACAAGCTGATAATGTCCCCATTGTTGATGACTGAATAGAAACACAAGGTCACATGATTATTTCATACATCCGTTGAAGAGATTTATCTCCAATTCTAAACCTAATGCCCATGGCAGGTAAAGCAGGAGGAAATATTTCCATTGAGATTTAGCGAGGTTCTTATCCTGTTATAATTTTAACATTGCATTGTAACACTGCACTGAGTACAGTAATGTAAATAAGGCATATCCATCCTTGTAGCTCCTGTTAACAGTAATGTACAAGTCACCTTTACGCTAAAATTGCTAACATTTCACAAAGATCATCCCATCATTAAAGGTAATCATACTGGTACATCATTTAAGCCAAAGAGTCAAACAACCTCGATATCTAAATTTGGCAAACCCTGGCCACAGAACGTCCCAAATTCTGACATATGTTGAAAATATACAAAATATTATTTATATCAAATTATATAAAACATCAACAGTAGCCATGACAAGCCCACAGTAACTGCATCTGTGAAATATCCCAGTTACTAATGTATCACTGAAATATTTAACCATGCTAGGTGTTAGATTTGTTGAACAGTATTGACTTCTAGATCCCACAGCTGGGCCGCTGCTGATCCCAACATCCTCTACAGAATTCATATTTCATGCACACCATACCATCCCTCATCAATTATACAGTAACATACACACTGAATAAAGAGTAACCTGATCTGGATGACAGTCACATTTACATATGCATAGTCATGTATGAGCTCTGGATAAGATCTCAATAACACCATGTACTACTTGAATAACACCATGTACCACTTGAGTAATGCCATGTACCACTTGAGTAATGCCATGTACCACTTGAGTAATGCCATGTACCACTTGAATAACACCATGTACCACTTGAGTAATGCCATGTACCACTTGAGTAATGCCATGTACCACTTGAGTAATGCCATGTACCACTTGAGTAATGCCATGTACCACTTGAATAACACCATGTACCACTTGAGTAATGCCATGTACCACTTGAGTAATGCCATGTACCACTTGAGTAACACCATGTAACACTAACTTGAGTACACCATGTACCACTTGAAGTAACACCATGTACCCACTTGAGTAATGCCATGTACCACTTGAGTAACACCATTACCACCTTGAGGTAACACCATGTACCACTTGAGTAACACCATGTACCACTTGAGTAACACCATGTACCACTTGAGTAACCACCACTTGAGTAACACCTTTACCACTTGAGTAACACCTTTTACCACTTGAGTAACACCATGTACCACTTGAGTAATGCCATGTACCACTTGAGTAACACCATGTACCACTTGAGTAATGCCATGTACCACTTGAATAACACCATGTACTACTTGAGTAACACCATGTACCACTTGAGTAACACCATGTACTACTTGAGTAACACCTTTTACCACTACCACTTGACTAACACCATGTACTACTTGAGTAACACCATGTACCACTTGAGTAACACCATGTACCACTTGAATAACACCATGTACCACTTGAGTAACACCATGTACCACTTGAGTAACACCATGTACCACTTGAGTAATGCCATGTACCACTTGAGTAACACCATGTACCACTTGAGTAATGCCATGTACCACTTGAATAACACCATGTACTACTTGAGTAACACCATGTACAACTTGAGTAACACCTATGTACCACTTGAGTAACACCATGTACCACTTGAGTAACACCATGTACTACTTGAGTAACACCATGTACCACTTGAGTAACACCATGTACCACTTGAGTAACACCATGAGTAACACCATGTACCACTTGAGTAACACCATGTAACACTTGAGTAACACCATGTACACCATGTACTACTTGAGTAACACCATGTACATGTACCACTTGAGTAACACCATGTACCACTTGAGTAACACCATGTACCACTTGAGTAACACCATGTACCACTTGAGTAACACCATGTACCACTTGAGTAACACCATGTACCACTTGAGTAACACCATGTACCACTTGAGTAACACCATGTAACACCTGAGTAACACCATGTACCACTTGAGTAACACCATGTACTACTTGAATAACACCATGTACTACTTGAGTAACACCATGTACCACTTGAGTAACACCATGTACCACTTGAGTAACACCATGTACCACTTGAGTAACACCATGTACCACTTGAGTAACACCATGTACCACTTGAGTAACACCATGTACCACTTGAGTAACACCATGTACCACTTGAGTAACACCATGTACCACTTGAGTAACACCATGTAACACTTGAGTAACACCATGTACCATCTGAGTAACACCATGTACTACTTGAATAACACCATGTACTACTTGAGTAACACCATGTACCACTTGAGTAACACCATGTAACACTTGAGTAACACCATGTACCACCTGAGTAACACCATGTAACACTTGAGTAACACCATGTACCACCTGAGTAACACCATGTACCATGTACCACCTGAGTAACACCATGTAACACTTGAGTAACACCATGTACTACCTGAGTAACACCATGTACCACCTGAGTAACACCATGTAACACTTGAGTAACACCATGTACTACTTGAGTAACACCATGTACAACTTGAGTAATGCCATGTACCACTTGAGTAACACCATGTTACACTTGAGTAATGCCATGTACCACTTGAGTAATGCCATGTACCACTTGAGTAACACCATGTACCACCTGAGTAACACCATGTAACACTTGAGTAACACCATGTACTACCCATGTAACACCATAACACCATGTAACTACCTAACACCATGTAACACCATGAGAGTAACACCATGTAACACTTGAGTAACACCATGTACTACTTGAGTAACACCATGTACTACTTGAGTAACACCATGTACCACTTGAGTAACACCATGTACCACTTGAGTAACACCATGTAACACTTGAGTAATGCCATGTACCACTTGAGTAATGCCATGTACCACTTGAGTAATGCCATGTACCACCTGAGTAACACCATGTAACACTTGAGTAACACCATGTACTACCTGTGTAACACCATGTACCACCTGAGTAACACCATGTAACACTTGAGTAAAGCCATGTACCACCTGAGTAACACCATGTACTACTTGAATAACAACATGTACTACTTGAGTAACACCATGTTCTACTTGAGTAACACCATGTACTACTTGAGTAACACCATGTAACACTTGAGTAAAGCCATGTACTACTTGAGTAACACCATGTACTACTTAAGTAACACCATGTACCACTTGAGTAAAGCCATGTACTACTTGAGTAACACCATGTAACACTTGAGTAAAGCCATGTACCACCTGAATAACACCATGTACTACTTGAATAACACCATGTACTACTTGGTAACAACATGTACTACTTCATGTAACACCATGTAACACTAACAACCATGTACCACTTGAGTAACACCATGTAACACTTGAGTAAAGCCATGTACCACCTGAATAACACCATGTACTACTTGAATAACACCATGTACCACGAGTAAAACACCATACTTGAGTAACACCATGTACTACTTGAGTAACACCATGTAACACCATAACACCATGTACTACTTGAATAACACCATGTACTACTTGAGTAACACCATGTACTACTTGAGTAACACCATGTACTACTTGAGTAACACCATGTACTACTTGAGTAACACCATGTACCACTTGAGTAAAGCCATGTACCACCTGAATAACACCATGTACTACTTGAATAACACCATGTACTACTTGAGTAACACCATGTACTTGAATAACACTTTGAGTAACACCATGTACTACTTGAGTAACACCATGTACTACTTGAGTAACACCATGTACCACTTGAGTAAAGCCATGTACCACCTGAATAACACCATGTACTACTTGAATAACACCATGTACTACTTGAGTAACACCATGTACTACTTGAGTAACACCATGTACTACTTGAGTAACACCATGTACTACTTGAGTAACACCATGTACTACTTGAGTAACACCATGTACTACTTGAGTAACAACATGAACTACTTGAATAACACCATGTACTACAGATTGAAAATAACGATTTATGTTGTGAGTGGGAACATAAATTTTCAAAATGAAATGTGCAAAAAATACATCCTCAAAGGGTATTCAACATAAACAGTCTTGAAAATGGACCTTTTAAACATTACATTCACAAAAGTGTTTGTTTTGCCTGTAGTTAAATGCCCCTCTCAGAAATATTCCAGCTATATGACAGCGGTCTGTAAATAATTCAGTCTAGACCAGACAATCCAGTGATCAACAGCATGAGCATTGATCTACACAACTGGGATACAATGACATGTGTCAACCAAGTCAGCGAGCCTGACTAGCCGTTAGACGCCTCTTACGACTTAATCATGAGTTGCTGAGAATCAATTCTCAGATCATCAACATTAGTATATCAGCAATAACAATATAAGAACACGCTGCTCAAGCATGACACATATATTGTTATTATTCCAGCATCTCAGGAGAAATCATTGCTGACACACGTGGAATCGTGACTCCAATGTGTGGGTACAGTCGCTGTGTCCTAGCTTTGGCCCTGGCCACTATCTGTTCATGGTACAGAAGCAAGTAGGTTATCACAGAGATAGAGAACATCCCACGACAGGCATCAACCTGAACACAGGTACCAACATGACCCTTGAACATCAACAAGACAATGAGGACAGAGAGCTGGGAGAATCAGGTTTGTATTACTGCACTAAATGGCTGTGTGATAACTTTGATAACTTTGGGTCTGTAAATAATTCAGTGTGGACCAGGATGCACTTGTACAAACCGACCTTATCGCTAAGATTGTTGTAAAGCTGTGTTAAGGTATGGGAGTTGCGATAAACTTAACACTAAGATACTCTTGTACAACAGCACTCCCAGACAATCCAGTGACTTAGATCATCATGAGCATAGATTTAAGTACTAGGGATATGATGATATATATTATATGCACCAACCACGTCAACAAGCCAGACCACCCGATCCCATTAGTCATCTCTAATGGGTTGCTGAAGACCAACTGTAATGTTCTAACCCATATCTTCGCATGGCTTTAATAATGATAAAAGTGCACATTTATAATGCGCTCATTTCCACACTTGCAGCATACTCAAGATGCAAGGTTTTGATATGTGTGTGTGAGAGAGAGAGAGAGAGAGAGAGAGAGAGAGAGAGAGAGAGAGAGAGAGAGAGAGAGTGCATGTGTGTGTGAGAGAAGGACAAATACCTTTCATAGTTGTGTACCTTCAGGCAGATCACAGGGTAATATTAACAACACTGTCAGATCGTTGATCAAAATTTGGTGGTATTAAATAGATCATCAATCGGGTAAATCGGGCTATAAGTGTATCACACCTACAATATTAAACACATCATGATTTGGGTAAATCTGGTATTCAACCCATGATATTAAACAGATGATAAATTAGGTATATCAGATATTCCAAGGCCAATGCCCCATGATGCCGGAGCATCTTGGTGACAGGGCAGCAAATGGTAGTTGCACCTCCAACACCAATCACAAACTACCTAGAGTTACATGTATATAGGTACGTTCACAGTTCAGTGTTGCTAAATATAGATTGTGGCAATGGAATGGAGATTTTGCAAAACCTAGGATATATGTATTTGTGTCAGCAACAATTGAATTTGGCAATCACCACAAGCATGACTGACTTCAAGGGACATAACTCTGTACAGTACCTGGTACATAATGGACAGGAGAAACCGTGTCAACTTGTACCAGTTTATCAAAGCTATCTTCCTTTAATTAATGCCAGAGGACATAAAAAAAATATTGGGAAAGGTCTTTTTTATTTTGAAAAAAAGTTAGGTACGCAACTTTATTTCAAAATGAAAAATAATAATACCTGTATCATCAGAATTTGGAGAAATACATTGCCATGAATCTTTCAAAATATTTATAGTTGGCATTTCTACATAATTAAACTATATAACTGTTATCATGGATACTCATGTTTTGTGTGTGCAACTAAAACAGTAATCCACAGGATAAAAAACCCTTCAAAATTACTATGGTAATACAGCAATATATTGTGAGATTAAGAGCTTGATACTGGAAGACACTGATTGTACATGCAGCTCTTCTCTTCCAGAGACTAAGGCCCAAAACAAATGCTGTGGGTCCCATAAAAGGAATATCAGAGTGAGGTTTGAGGAGAAAATAATCTATCTTTCATGTTTTTAATGTTTAGTTTTTTTCCATCTTACATATCAATACACAGAAAATATATCATCCATGGAAAGCATATTGCTGCATAACAGTAATACCATTCAGTCCTATATATATCACAAATACAACTTGTTATATTTGATAGCTAGAATAAACATAAAAATGCCTGCATGTTATTTCATAATTTGCAGCCCATATTACCACGACAAGCTGCCATCTATCCTACTGCTATGTCATGTCACGGGTGTTGTGTTTTTTGTGTGTTCTGTCATCCAATACTGTTCTGCGACATTGCTGATTGTAGATCAGTGGCCTGTGTTGATGTTTTTAATGCAGCTACTCTGCTACTGTACACTATAACCGTGATACATAGCTAACAGTCCATTAGCACCAGCTGATGTACACTATAATGCAGCTAACAGTCCATTAGCACCAGCTACTGTACACTATAACCGTGCATAGCATAGCTAACAGTCCATTAGCACCAGCTACTGTACACTAACAACCGTTAGCACCAGCTACATAGCTAACAGTCCATTAGCAGCACCAGCTACTGTACACTATAACCGTGATACATAGCTAACAGTCCATTAGCACCAGCTACTGTACACTATAACCGTGCTACATAGCTAACAGTCCATTAGCACCAGCTACTGTACACTATAACCGTGCTACATAGCTAACAGTCCATTAGCACCAGCTACTGTACACTATAACCGTGCTACATAGCTAACAGTCCATTAGCACCAGCTACTGTACACTATAACCGTGCTACATAGCTAACAGTCCATTAGCACCAGCTACTGTACACTATAACCGTGCTACATAGCTAACAGTCCATTAGCACCAGCTACTGTACACTATAACCGTGCTACATAGCTAACAGTCCATTAGCACCAGCTACTGTACACTATAACCGTATACATAGCTAACACCGTAGTCATTAGCACCAGCTACTGTACACACTATAACCGTAGCTAACAGTCCATTAGCACCAGCTACTGTAGCTAACAGTCCATTAGCACCAGCTACTGTACACTATAACCGTGATACATAGCTAACAGTCCATTAGCACCAGCTACTGTACACTATAACCGTACTGTACTATAACCCGCTACCATAGCACCAGTCCATTAGCACTATAACCGTGCTACTGTAGCACTCCATAACTGTACACTATAACCGTGCTACATAGCTAACAGTCCATTAGCACCAGCTACTGTACACTATAACCGTGCTACATAGCTAACAGTCCATTAGCACCAGCTACTGTACACTATAACCGTGCTACATAGCTAACAGTCCATTAGCACCAGCTACTGTACACTATAACTGTGCTACATAGCTAACAGTCCATTAGCACCAGCTACTGTATATAGTGCTACAGCTAACAGTCCATTAGCACCAGCTACTGTACACTATAACCGTAACCGTACATAGCTAACAGTCCATTAGCACCAGCTACTGTACACTATAACCGTACATAGTACATAGCTAACAGTCCATTAGCACCAGCTACTGTACACTATAACCGTAGCTAACAGTCCATTAGCACCAGCTACACTAGCTAACAGTCCATTAGCACCAGCTACTGTACACTATAACCGTGATACATAGCTAACAGTCCATTAGCACCAGCTACTGTACACTATAACCGTGGATACATAGCTAACAGTCCACACCAGCACTATAACCGTGCAGTACCATTTAGCACCAGCTACTGTACACTATAACCGCATACATAGCTAACAGTCCATTAGCACCAGCTACTGTACACTATAACCGCGCAATGCTACATAGCTAACTGTCCATTAGCACCAGCTACTGTACCGTGACTATAACCGTGTACATAGCTAATAGCTAACAGTCCATTAGCACCAGCTAATGGCACACCGTGCTACATAGCAACAGTCCATTAGCATCTGCAAATGATAGTCCCAAGAATCAATACAGTGGTCTACCTTAAAAGTAACACAATAGCCTCAGGTGGCCTCTACACCTGAAAAATGGAAATGAACACGGAAAATAAGCTGAATATAGGAACATGGTCTATCATGTTTATGACCAGAATTTTAAACAGATATCCATGTTTTTTACTGAAAAGTCTTCTGTATAGCTGGCACACATAGATCCCAAACGGTGTGACTAGCATTGACTACCAGGGCTCCAGATAAGGACCGTATCAGCGTATGTAGGGATATAAAATAAGCACGATACGGTAGGAAACAATTGTAAAAACGTAGCAGATACGGACCACAGCAATGGTGTACGGTTTCAGAATCATTTACTACTGACCTGTGTACACAAGAGTAGCAATGTTGTGGTGCATATATGGAACGAAACACAAGACTACTGATATGGCATTAAATTCCATTCAGTACTCTAAATGTACTCTTATTGTTTTCCAGTACTCCTATATTGAAAAAATAAGGAGTACGTACTCCTGATCATGAAAAATTATCTGGAGCCCTGACTACCATATATGACGTAGATAAGTCAATCTTACAGATAAGCCGAGGTCCTTACTTGACCCTTAAAATCAGTATTAAAATACAGGCATCCCTCGCCATAACGCGGGTCTTGGGGTCCATGGATGACCCCCCATGTTATTAGACACCCGCGTTATAGTAACGATTACATAACGCGGAACAAAGGCCAAGTAAAATGCTACCTGTTATTCAACTAAGCCGGAAATAGCAATCAGTTGGGCACAGATCGATGTTTTGGTCCAATGAGCCGGTGATTCAGTTAAAAACGATCCGAAAATATAACATCAAAGAATTTCTATTCCATTACTAGTATCAGAATAAGTTATATGTCAAGCAGTTATTCTAACCGAGATCTTATATATTGCTATCGTATAAGTATAATGCATGTTTTTTTACAAACATATTTAAATAATAATTAACATTGCTAAGCACTTTTGGTTACCTGGCTGGATACATTTTACGTAGGAGACAGTTTGACCAGTCACTGCTGACTTCCCGCGGTACGTGCCACTTTGATTGTAAAAACAAAATGTTGGCAATTTTATTGTCAAATATGACTTCAATGAGTCAATAATAACACGGGTCTTGGGGTCAGTGGATGACAAGGCTGTAATCTGTTCGTGATTGCTGAGAAAAATGTGAAATTGGTGCTATCGCGGTAGGCACGAAAAACAGACCCTCACGAATGTGGTAAGCGGGCATTGTATGGAATGAGGTAATGCCATTTCACTCACGGTTTCTCCGTTGTTATTGTAAACAGTTTTAATGAATGAAAATGGGATTGAATTTAATCAAATAAATTGTGTTTTCTGACATAATACATTCTCGGATGGCAGTGTTTACCCGCGCAATTACGCGGTGTTTTGCATCATAGCAAACGTTGTAAGTACTCGGCTGATGATTGGCATGTCTTTATGATAAAGTTATTACGATGTTTCGCTGTTCATCTATTATAATTGAAAAGAACCCTGCATGTTTTAAGCATCTGAAAAACCATGGATATGTACGATAAACACTGTTATTTGCATTCCGCACTGAATTTCACTAGTTTACAACGTGATTAACCAGAGCTCAAGAGCGGATTTGTTGATGTGCTATTTTCGATGATGTGAATATGTGTGATCACTGGGCAACTTTTTTTATGGGAGCCATGAATTACCCCGCGGTTTGACGAATCCGCGGTATCGCGAAGAGCATTATTGCAAGGGATGACTGTAGTATGTTCCAAATATACGCCAAACCACCAACCTTCGTTCATCTTCTCATCATGATCAGTCTTAAGGAAATAGAGTGTCAACACATCCATATTGAAGTAAATCCTGTTATTACTTTATCTAGTAATAAAATGTTCTAAATAATAAATGATCTTGCCTAGTGGTGTTTAATTGCAAATTAGACTTGATACTCTTAACCTACAGAAGTCATTTCCTCTTGTTCTTTCACACAATGAGAATACAATGACATTTTCATAGCCAATACCACCAGGAAAATGAGTTTGACCCACTGATAAGCTAACCCCTTTCTACAGACTGCTTAACTGGTCCTCAAAATTCGGCTTATCTACGGTCATATATGGCAGATATATGTCCTGCTGCACACTTGTGAGGAAATACAGTTCTATCCTTGGCGATAGGGCATGTCTTCTTGTCTACAACAAGATAAACTCCAGCCTATGTCAGGTTCTAAATATTTCATTCCATCAAAATCATCTGTGAACATCATGAACATATCTCATCCACACATGGCATCATCATTATCATCATCATCATCCTTCTTATTAAGTTATTACATATCCTGAAAGAAGTTGTCTAGATTCACTGTACAACTGAAAAACTGAAATTACTAGCTAATTGTGAAAGAAACTGCACAAAACGAATCCATGGTGGGCATAATACATATTTCTTCTTCATAACACATAAGTGTAACAATCTCTTTACTGCATTATGTCATCCTTGAAATATTTGAAATTTGAGACATTTTTTTAATTCACTGAAGTAACCTTAAAAACACAGAAACGTAGAAATACAATGCCTCGGTGAACTCTCCCAATTTTATTATATAGCTTCAGACATGCTGGTTCCAATAAGTACTCACACATCAGGAAATCAAATCTAAACCTTGCAGAATGTTATGCTTAGCATGTCGGTTAAGTTAGCATCACAACTAAGAATAGATATATCTTAGTATCCCAAACACTATCCATTCTATGAATACATTATTCGCTGTCCACTTATCTCATGGGGACAAGGACTGGTGCTTTTGGAACACAAACTAAAGTAGATGGTACATAACCTTGTGTTGTCAGAAGGTCCTGTCGACAGTGATTTCATGTTCTAACTCACTTACCGGTAATCTTATAGCAGGTGTATCTTTTACATGCTTTCATGAAACGTTTTAGCAGAGGAGACAAAAATGAATCAGGCATTTACATTGAGTCGTGTATTTGAGGGTCCCTGGGACTCATACTCTTAACTTTCACGGGTCCTGGACAACAAAATGGGGGTCTCAGACACTTAAATATTATTATTATTAATATTAATACTATGCTGTAATTTTGTTGTAATTCAGTTACTGTTATTTTATTGTGCACCATGATCATCACAGCAACTTGTTACAGCAACTAAATTGCAAATGATAACAAAACCCGGCTAGTAGCAGACTCAATGATAAGTTCATAAGTTATTGTTACTTGATTGACATTTTAAACAAAACTATTTGGACTTTTATGCGCTAATCAATCCCACCTTCAGTACAAAATGGGACAAACATGGGATGGAAGACAAATATGCAATGAAAGGCAATAGTTTATAAACAACCGAGAAAGACCTATGTGTTCATGGCTGACACAGTGGGTATATTCAAGTACAGGTTCATTAACAATGTTAGCAATGTTAGCAATCTACAGTATACCGTTATTTATCATGTTAATGTCATCACTATTTATAACTGAACAGCACACACATTACTAGGAAGAATAAACCTGCAAAATTCTACTTGATCATCGTCAAAAGAGGACCATAATCAACTTTTGATAAAAAATTATGGATTTACTTCAAACTAGGCAGGATTATATAGCATATAGTCTAGGCATCTGACTTTGTGTGCTGACGATTTAATAGGTGCCTGACTCTGAGGGTGCGGGTTCAAATCCCGGATGGGACTCAACCCAAAAAGTACTAGCATCTGTACTTTACTAAGAAAGTGTAATCCCAAATATAACATATGTTACATTTGACCACTTTCTAAAATGGCATTGTGTACTTCATAGGCAGGATTAATTCATCCAAATAGGTGTGAAAACCCCAAATCAAGTTTGTTAAGGCAACTGATCAAAATGGAGTATTCAGTTGGACCTGGGATCCATGGGCTGAGGGCTGAATGTGGGTAAAAAGGCAGGGAAAAGGCACTAAGATCAGTGTGCAGTGCGAGATACAGTAGTCATGCAGTTACCACTACGAACTGCACCAGGTAAACTGTAGTGTCTGGTGTATTGGCATAAATATTGAACATTTCATGTGAACATGATGAAGTCTCATGTTGTATAACACAATATACTGTGCATGCATGACTAAGACTGAACTTTGTAAGTTGGCAGACCTCTAAAAAGAATTGAAATCATCATGTAATATTAGAATAAATCAAACGTCAGATTGGTAACTAAGATTGCAGTCAAATTGTATCTACTTCATGTTACTGCATTTTGAAGATATCGTTCTGTCGCAGTCTATGCGTGTCTAACAACGGGATATGTCTGTTTCCTCGTTTGACAGTTACACGCCTGCGGGCAGAAACCACTTATAACTGTGTACACTCAAAGGCCGGTTTCTACTCATAAAGAGGTAAAGTAAAACAATTAGCTGATAATAAAAGTGTATGCCGGATACAAAACTATATATATACTATTCCTTTCAAATTAAACATTGAAACCGTAAATTATAATGCGACATTTCGGCAGGAATCGTGCCACACAAGCCATCGATTACCGGAGACAGTCGGTGTCATTCCCGGCACCTGGGGGTACTTACAGGATTCCGCTGCACGATGTGCAGACGAACGATCCTATCGTCATGTCCACATATGTCGGGCCCCTCTGGTGGCAGTCAAAACATTGTTTATTGTGGGGTAGGGCCACCATCTCCCGTAACATTTTGAGATGTTTCTCATCTTGCTTTCTCTTGTTCGACGCCATTTCTACCGTACGGAGATTGGCGAAACGGTACGGAAATGGAAACTATCAAGGGACGTAATAAAGCTATCGCCTAAGTTGCATACCACAACTGAAAGCGACATTTTATGTTTCCCGAGGGCAATTGCATTTATTTTTTATGTATATAGTTTGTTGATTGGTCATGAGCTGACGTCGGACTGGACTGAACTCAGAAGTCGTCCTTATATAATGTATCCGACAAATCATCCACTCAATGAAGATCAGTGATTTTTTTCTTTCCGCCCATTTCACAAGATCATTAAGATCAGCGCTAGATCAGTAAGTTCAGTCTGAAAATACGTAATCAGAAAATATCTGTCTTTTCTTGTCATATATTATGTTTATTCTAGGCCCAAGCGAATGTGCATGAAAATATCAATTTAATCAGCTCATTCGATCAGAAAAAAGCAAACAGTTGTTGAAAAGTAAAGTCAAATATCATCTACGTATTGAAAACAAAATATTCGATTATGAATGCACATGCAGAGCAGCACAACACAAATGCACAAAACTAAAGACTGCCCGCCACACCTCACTTAGGGATACGTAACTGGTTAATGGGAAAACATTTGTGACAAGCATTATATTCTAACTTTGCTGACTTCAAGTGGCTACATAATGAAAGTCGTTATTTTTTTAATATAGACGCACGTGTAGAGCTGGACCACGTTCAACAAATCGGCTTTAGCCATACGACTGTCTTTGTTACGGTATGAATATTATGGTGGTCGTAAACTAAGATCGCTTCGTGGAACCCAACATTGTACCCTCACCTCCCGTACCTTGCGAGGCAAGGAGGAGATTTTATGACGCTTCAAGTGATGTGGTCAGAAAAATGTGAAATATATCGTTTATTCGTTTTTTAGGCCATCTGCCCATGTACATCGTTCAACAATAATATATGATGATATAGTGAAAGTGACAATGATTATACATTGCGGAGAGGCACACAATGTTTAACATATTTTGCTACATTTCGAATAATTTCATGATCTTTACTGCATACTAGTGTTGGGAAGTGGATGAAATATCACAATTGATGATTGCTTCATTACCAACGAACAATTCTCGAAAAAAACTGTATAGCGTCATTTTTCAGATTTTCCCATCCAGGTTGTTATTGCAGATATGTATAACATGATGCAGCTTGCTACTTTAAAGTGATGACTAATATTTCATGAACATTAACTTCCTGGAGTCTTCAAGAAATATTTAGTCATAATTGTTCAGTTAGTGAAGTGAGTTTTCTAAGAATTAAAAAGTATAACTCTGCAAAATACTCTGAAACGCACAGGTGATAATGAAATTTAAAATTAACTTTATTTTATTTCTATGCAAACAAAACCCGGTTACTTTAACCAAACATAATGTATACTTGTTCATATCCATTAAGTATCGCTCAAACACACCATTTCATGAAATATTGTTGTTTGATGATGGTTTTGAAAATATCATGAAATTTTCACGTGTAAATGACACTTCGAACGATATGCACGTGAAAGTTGCTTCACCTATGCACCAGTGTGTAGGGTATATGAGGAAGGCAGTTTAACGTGTTCAATTCACTTTCAACGCCAGTTTACTGACGAATTCAACATGCCACGACTTAGCGAAGCTGACCGGAACATCGCCATCGGACGTCTTGAGGCTGGCGAATCTCAGTCATCAGTTGCAAGACACTTCAACGTGCATCACACAACAATTTCCCGTTTATGGAGGCGCTACAATCAACTGGGCTCGACCCGCGACCGACCTCGGAGTGGTAGACCACGGGTAACCAATGCTGCACAGGACCGCTACATCCGGGTGTTCCATTTACGTAACCGGGCCGTCCCAGCAACACAAACAGCAGAGAACGTCCCAGGTCTTCGCCGCGTCTCCGCCCAGACCATCAGAAATCGCCTCAGACAGCACGGGATACGCCCTCGACGACCTCACGTAGGATGCACACTACGACCTCATCATCGCCTGGCACGTGTTCGATGGTGCAGGAACGTCCAGAGATGGAATTGGAGACATTGGCAGCGAATTTGGTTCAGCGACGAATCTCGTTTCCAACTTCAAAGACACGATGGTAGGACGAGGGTCTATAGACGGAGAAACGAACGTTACGCCCGTAATTGTGTAGTTGAAGCGGACAGATTTGGAGGGGGAAGTGTGATGGTATGGGGGGCCATTTCTTACAACGGGAGAAGTGACTTGGTGCACGTCCGTGGTAACCTGACTGCAATTCGTTACAGGGATGAAATTCTGCAACGTCATCTTTACCTGTCATCAACCCTCAACGTCACGTTTTCCAACAGGACAACGCCAGACCGCACGTGGCTCGCATCACGATGGACTACCTGACGAATCAGAACATCACAGTTCTTCCCTGGCCTTCAAAATCCCCGATTTGAACCCAATAGAGCATTTGTGGGACCAGCTTGGGAAACGCGTTCGACGTCGTCAGCCTCAACCCCAAACGTTGCAACAACTGTCTCAAGCCTTGCAGGAGGAATGGAGGAGGATCCCCAAGCACGGATTCAAAGACTGATCATGTCCATGGACAGGAGGTGCCAAGCTGTGTTGCAAGCTCGAGGTGGTCACAACAGGTACTGACCTCCACGCCATCTGTACGCCCGGTGCAATGGTTTCAGAGACAAATGATAGCTGCATGTTGTAAAGCTGACTCTTGACAACATCCATGTGAAATTTTACGTTCGTGCGATCATTAGTTAAAGTTTTATTTGGAAACAAAATAAAGTGTTTACATTCCTGAGTTTTCACCTGTGCGTTTCTTTTTGCAGAGTATACACTTAAAAAGTAACTTTTTGATGAAAAATAGAGCCTTATTACCTTTGATAGCTAACGTATCTACACACTTTGACCAAGACAATCTATTTGAAAACAAAATACCCTAATAACTTTAATAAGTAGTAACCTTTATCTGAGAGCCACTAAAGAAAATGTGCAAGTGAGTGAGTTGATTTTTACACCGCCTTTAGCAATATTCCAGCAATATGAAGGACACCAGAAGTGGGCTTCACAGATTGTAACCAAGCGGCGAGTCGAACCCGGGTCTTCGGTGTGACGCGCGAACGCTTTAACCACCAAGCTACCCAACGCCCCGGGAAATGTGGAAAGGAGTAGTATGTGTATAATATATATTTACAGGGCGACGAGAGCATTTTATTACTTTTGTATGTCCAGTGTAATGTAAAGTTAGTATTAGGGTTATCTCCCTTGAAAACTTTCTTCTCGACTCACAAATATCATCCGGCAAACGTCACAATACGGCTGAAATATTGCCGACGTCACTTTAAATTTTAACTCACTCACTTTACACCGAACTATGCAAAATCCAGGTTTGTCTTCCCTTATCTCGTGAAGATCTGTGACCTTGTCTGCTGGGGTTAGCCAATGGTTGCCTTATAATGCTGTTAGCAATATTTGCAGCCATGGCACTTGGTGCTCTGGAAATGATCGAGTCGGGATCAGATGACACTCATCGTCCAGACACACACGCACGCACGCACGCACGCACGCACTCTCGCACACACGCACGTACACAACACACACAGAGCCGCCTTGGTGTTGCACTGTCCCATGACGAGACTTCTCAAACGATCATACCCGTGAAGATCCGGGTTAGCATTGATCTTCAGTAACCCATGCTTGTCGTGAGAGGCGACTAACGGGATCGGGTGGTCAGGCTTGCCGACTTGGTTGACACATGTCATCGGTTCCCAATTGCGCACATCGATGCTAATGCTGTTGATCACTGGATTGTCTGGTCCAGACTCTCGATTATTTACAGACCGCCGCCATATAACTGGAATATTGAGTGCGGCGAAAAACTAAACTCAGTGTCAGTCGTTCCACGATGTCCAGTACGCTTTTTTAAATTTTTTTTATTCATTCAAAATCAGTAGATACATGTATACAAAGTACATGATGCAACAACACTTGTACACCGAAGAACAGAAATTCATATGGGTTGGCATTACACATATTGGGATCTTCATTAGGCTGGGAATGTGTGCAGTAGAGATGACCATTTTCTGTTAAAATGTTTTGAATCTTACTGGCAATAAACTTTTCTGGCTTGAAAATATCACTCAATATTTTTACAAATGTATCCAGTGATAACTTATTTTTTTAATACTTGATATATGGATATATTTTTTACTGGCAAGAAGTATGTGATTCATAAGGTCGTTATTATATCCGCCAATTAAGACTGTATATTTTGTCAGGGTAAAATTTTCTGATGATTTATCTTCAATATATTATTTCAGTTTCAGCCAGAACGTTTTCACACACTCACATTCCCAATAAACATGTATCAAATTTTCTGACATTAAATTACAAAATGAGCAAAGTTCATCATCTACTAATTTCATTCTAAATAATTCTTTCTTTGTGTAGACAATATTGTGGATAAATTTAAACTGGAAGTCAATCAATTTAGTATCTTTTGTACATCTATATTTTCTAAAAATATCTTGCCATGGAATTGCAATATCAAAGATATTTTGCCATTTTTTACATGTTGAAGGTAGGTTTTCAGTAGTTATAAGTTTATCATAGAAATATCTGGATCTCTTTGGTGCTGAAAGTAAATCTATCAGTGATATGTTAAGAAAATGATTATGAACAATCAATAAATTCTTTCTTATAGTTTCTTTCCATTTTTTGGGTATATTTGAAAGAACCTGATAATAGTCAAGAATTGTGCCTTTAATTTTGTAAGTTTTCTTAAGTTCACTAAATGGCAAAATACCTTGATCATTACACAAGTCTCTTATAGAGTGAATACCTTTGAGATGCCAATGTCTTATAATGAAATTACTATTTTGGAATTGGTGATTGAACCAAAGGGGTTGGGATAAGATTTGATCAATATCTGTAAAATCAGTTTTATGTGTTTTATAGAATATTCCCCATGTAGCCAATACATCTTTCCAATAGGGATTCATAATACTGACATAATTTTCAATATTGGCTCCAAGCAGAAATATATCTTTAAATGGAAAGATACTAGGGCTAGAACCAGTACACTTTACTTCAAGCATTTGCTGCCACTCACGAGCAGTTCAAACATCCTTAAAAGGATCTCTCCTAACATATGATATAAAACACTGCTGTTAGGTCTCGATTTCCAGGTTGAAACAATAAGTTAACCTGAAATCTGTCCCTGATAGCATTCAGTGTGAAACCAACAACCATAGAAAGACTGTACAACCAACGATTGGGTTTTAAAGCTTAACGACGTTAACACCAATACAAGTCACTACAAGGGAATTACAGTTGTAGTAGATCAGCAGTACAAAATCAGAGGCAGCACAAATGGCAATATTATATACAATGTGATTACAGCGGAAGGGACATCAAAACACTTTTGAAAATATTTACGTTATGTTTTGGAAAATAAACCCAAAGAATGAGGTGTGTACTAGTAATGTCGGTAGAGTATAAATCTCCGGACGATCTGTAGCATTCTGCTAGGTAAGATCATGCTGGCAGCACCAGAACCTTTCAGATCCGTCTTGACTCCAGTCTAAATATAATATTATAGGTGGAATACGCTGAATGGGGTCATAAAATGGAAAACGCTCTATACAGTATGTAGTCAATCAACTGATGATCTAAGGGAGATAATCTAAGCAGCTGTGGCTAACCTTGTGTGCTGGCGATAAGGTGCCTGACTCTGAAAGTGTGGGTTCGAATCCCGGATGGGAACTCAACCACACACACACACACACACACACACACACACACACACACACACACACACACACACACACACACACACACACACACACACAGACAGAGACAGACTAGAATCTGTACTTTACTGAGAAATTGTGATCCAATATATCACATGTGTTACATTGGAACACTTTCTAAATGGCAATATATAGAGGATATATTCGTGCCCATGTCATACTATACTCAGCAGCAAAAAAAACCCGTCAGTACGATTTCAAAATAAGATAGGCACTGTAATCAAATCATTACAGAAATGGACATAATAAGCGGATCAAAACCATTTTTGTGCACAATATCTTGACACATCAATGAATAACTCAGGACAATTTCAAGACATTACGTGAACGTTTGCAGTCCATTCAGACCTTTGACTTCAGTATTTAGTGTGACCACCACGAGCGGCAATAACTGCAGCACAGCGTCTATGCATGGAGTGCACCAATTGATTGATGAAGGCCATTGGCACCTTGAACCACACTCTGAGAAAGGCCTGGCGCAATAAATCGACTGTGTTCGGCCTTGGTATTATTCAGTCTCCTCAGAATTTCATCCCAAAGATGTTCAATTGGGTTTAAATCAGGACAAGGGGCTGGCCACTGCATAATGTTGACACCGTTCTGCTGTAGGAAATCCCGTGTAGCTCTGGCAGTTTGGGACCGGGCGTTATCATGCTGGAAAATGGTGGATTGATGACCTCATCGTATGCAGTGGGGATAAAGTAGCCTTGATCTCTATTAATCAGTGGTCGGTATTGTTTGATGTTTATTCCTTCAGTTATCTTGCGTTTGGTAAAGTCTGATTGGTTTGTAGCGAGGATGGTGAAGTCAGTCCAGTTGATTTGGTGATTTGGATGAGTTGCTATGTGGTCTGATATGGCTGATTTCTGGTCCGATTTGATGGTTGAGGTCTGATGTTCCTTGATTCTGGTGTTGACGGGCCTGGATGTTTCTCCTATGTATGAGTGTCCACAATTGCAGTCAATTTTGTAGATTACGCCTTTGGGGTTGGGTACATTACTGGCTTCTACTGGCCTCTATGTATATCCCCGTTGTCCTCTGCTACCCTTTATTCACTATCATCACATTGTTAATCTTGTATACATTCTATACTCTGTGTATCATTGGCTTCCACTGGCCTCTATGTTTATCCCTGTAATCCTCTGTCATCCCATTATTTGTTATCATCACATTGTTATTCCGCCTTGCCTTGAAGTTAGTCTTGTTGTATATATATCACCTGTTCTCTCCCTGTACCATTCTCACTTGAAAACAATACAAGAACCTGTATCGAAACGTCGTGCTCTAGAATAAAAGAAGTTGCCATCCATATATTCTTGTTCGCCTCTTACAAGCATGGGCTGTAATTCAAAGCATGGCCTGTAGGACCAGTTCTAACCCGGATCTTCATGTTTAGAAGACCGAAATAAACAACCCCGTTCCTGTGAATTAGAATTTGAAACAGTTTATGGTTAGTATAAATATAAAGAAAGACTCCTACTGTAAATACAGCTTTTTATTTATTCAATACAAAGCAGTTAAAATGCACAAATCACAACGCACAATAAATCTCAGTTTATTGCACCCGTAAGGAATGAACGTCAAACACAGCCATTAACACATCGCAGCGATGCCCTGAGATATCAGTCAAAGCTATCGGGACACCATGGATACACGGAGAAAGACGAGAGGCGACGATGACAAAAGATACTCTTCCGGTTACTAGGGTCATGACCGCTGCTCATCAGACGACAAGTACGGGGTAACCGGAAGACCCGGTTAAGATAAGCAGAGAATTCTGTGAAGGATCCTCGATTATAACGTGCAATATATAACTATACTGTGATAAATATCCTGAACCCATTCTAAGCCTCAGCTTCGTTTCGGAAGTGACGTAACATCCTCTATAGTTTCTATCGCTGGCAAGGACTGATTTTGTTTGGGTTCTCCAGATTAGTTTTTATCAGACTACCAATCGAATCGGGTTCAAAGTTTATCAGACTAGCAATCGAATCGGGTTCAAAGTCTATCAGAGTACCAATCGAATCGGGTTGAAAGCGAGGCTAGTGCAGCGATCAAGGTCATTTATCACATGGAACCAACATATATTACATTAGACAGGTTTTGTTTTGAGACAGAACATTTTTTCAGAAGAAATCTTCAGAACACGTATTTAGGGTTGGACGTCCGACAAAGTCTGCAGAACGATGAGAAGTTGGACGGCTGGAACCTTAGTAGGTGCGTCTTCAGAGTTTCAGTAGGAACTGTCGGAGTCTTGTACAGCTATTAAACAAGGAGGACGTCATATGCACTTCACTTCCGTCTCACTGTATCTGTTCACGTGTATCGGTGTGCCTTCTCACTCGTGTCGACATGAACCCCTATCATGGTTTATCTTTTGGCATAAATGATAAAGCATATTGTTATTTTGTAGTGACTAGTTAGTGAGTTGAGTTTGACGCCACACTGAACCTTTATCATCGTGGGTAATGTATAACTTACAGAGCGAACCGTCGATCAAAGGCTTCTGGGACGCCTAAGGGACGTAACTCAATGGGACGACCGGACTGTCCCGTTACTGAATGATGTCATACTGATACTATTGGGATGCAAATTACTAAAGAGATTACAAGACAGCGTAAATTTCTGGATGCAGGCTGAAACAGGCTCTCCATTTCGCCAACTGCTCACATTGTCAAAAAGAACCCACCAAAATAAACAGATCACCATCAGTATATGGAGCAACAAGAAAATGCACATTACGATGACGTTATTTGGAGATCCCATGTTACGAGTACACGTATTTTCGTTTTCATAGCGCCATTTCATTTCGCTGTCGTTTGCGTGGCTGCGCACGCCCTAAAAAGTATGCCGGTTTTAGACAAGCCCACTAAGATACCACTCTGCATTGATACCCAATCCTCGATAATCTCCAGGGTATACGTTACGATCACTCGCCACTATACCCTGGATGCATCCACGGCTTGTGGCGATGATTTTATTACCTCCCTTGGCTGGCTTTTTATCCAGTCAGGTGCCTACGCTGGAAGTTGAGCGTACCAAATCACTACTCACTTTCGCGTCTTAAATTATCTAACCGTTTTAAACTTGGCAAAGCACAATTGATGCAGAGGTACTCTGAAAAGTAGAAGTTCTTTCCATATTCTTCTTTAAAGTTTCAGATCTGTGAATTTGTCTTTAATATTTCCCTAAAATCTGAGTGGCACTGCGATCAAACCTTTGCGACTGCGACCGCTATCTGTGTTGACACTGGCAAGCTCGGTTGTAACGGTGAAGCTTAGCTGATTGGCTACTGTGAGAATGCGGAGCCAGAAAGGGAGGCGCGATAATTGTGCGCATGTCCGGATATGGCCAAACGAGGCGATCGAAAGGTCAACATCTGACTTGTGTTTAAAACAAATTGTCGGGAATTATACAATTTTCACAGTTTTGTGGGAAAATATCAAATGTAATGCAATTTGGATAACTGATGACTTTATACCTAAAACTACGATTTACGTAATATTTCCGTCCGTTGATCGATGCACAATCAAATAATATATAAGATTATATCTGTCACTAGCTCGATCTTGATCTTTTATGAAAATAATGTTCCGAAATGATAGTTGCTAAGTTGGATACCTATTACCAATATGAATTATGTATCAAATTTGCCAAGGAAACAATTAGTTGACATTTTGTTGGTTCCTTACGTTGAAACAACGTTGACAACTAAACGAATCTCGACTAACTTTCTTTGGTCGCATGATAAACGTTGAATCAACGTTTATGAAAGGTTGATCAACCAAACAACCAAAATTCAACGTTGATTCAACGTTGATTCAACGTTGTGTGCCCGCTGGGATATATTCTTGTTCTATCTGACTTCCATCTTCTAAAATGCCACTCAATGTCTGTATGTTGTTTTACGTCGCACTCAGCAATATTCCAGCTATGTTGCGTCGGTCTGTAAATAATAAAGTCTGAACGCGACAATCCAGTGATCAAGAACATGAGCATCGATCTACGCAATTCGGATGATGACATGTGTCAACCAAGTCCGCGAGCCTGACAACCCGATCCCGTTAGTCGCCTCTTACAAGCATGGGCTGTAATTCAAAGCATGGCCTGTAGGACCAGTTCTAACCCGGATCTTCATGTTTAGAAGACCGAAATAAACAACCCCGGTCCTGTGAATTAGAATTTGAAACAGTTTATGGTTAGTATAAATATAAAGAAAGACTCCTACTGTAAATACAGCTTTTTTATTTATTCAATACAAAGCAGTTAAAAATGCACAAATCACAACGCACAATAAATCTCAGTTTATTGCACCCGTAAGGAATGAACGTCAAACACAGCCATTAACACATCGCAGCGATGCCCTGAGATATCAGTCAAAGCTATCGGGACACCATGGATACACGGAGAAAGACGAGAGGCGACGATGACAAAAGATACTCTTCCGGTTACTAGGGTCATGACCGCTGCTCATCAGACGACAAGTACGGGGTAACCGGAAGACCCGGTTAAGATAAGCAGAGAATTCTGTGAAGGATCCTCGATTATAACGTGCAATATATAACTATACTGTGATAAATATCCTGAACCCATTCTAAGCCTCAGCTTCGTTTCGGAAGTGACGTAACATCCTCTATAGTTTCTATCGCTGGCAAGGACTGATTTTGTTTGGGTTCTCCAGATTAGTTTTTATCAGACTACCAATCGAATCGGGTTCAAAGTTTATCAGACTAGCAATCGAATCGGGTTCAAAGTCTATCAGAGTACCAATCGAATCGGGTTGAAAGCGAGGCTAGTGCAGCGATCAAGGTCATTTATCACATGGAACCAACATATATTACATTAGACAGGTTTTGTTTGAGACAGAACATTTTTCAGAAGAAATCTTCAGAACACGTATTTAGGGTTGGACGTCCGACAAGTCTGCAGAACGATGAGAAGTTGGACGGCTGGAACCTTAGTAGGTGCGTCTTCAGAGTTTCAGTAGAACTGTCAGTCTTGTACAGCTATTAAACAAGGACGTCATATGCACCACTTCCGTCTCACTGTATCTGTTCACGTGTATCGGTGTGCCTTCTCACTCGTGTCGACATGAACCCCTATCATGGTTTATCTTTGGCATAAATGATAAAGCATATTGTTATTTTGTAGTGACTAGTTAGTGAGTTGAGTTTGACGCCACACTGAACCTTTATCATCGTGGGTAATGTATAACTTACAGAGCGAACCGTCGATCAAAGGCTTCTGGGACGCCTAAGGGACGTAACTCGAATGGGACGACCGGACTGTCCCGTTACTGAATGATGTCATACTGATACTATTGGGATGCAAATTACTAAAGAGATTACAAGACAGCGTAAATTTCGGATGCAGGCTGAAACAGGCTCTCCATTTCGCCAACTGCTCACATTGTCAAAAAGAACCCACCAAAATAAACAGATCACCATCAGTATATGGAGCAACAAGAAAAATGCACATTACGATGACGTTATTTGGAGATCCCATGTTACGAGTACACGTATTTCGTTTTCATAGCGCCATTTCATTTCGCTGTCGTTTGCGTGGCTGCGCATGCCCTAAAGTATGCCGGTTTTAGACAAGCCCACTAAGATACCACTCTGCATTGATACCCCATCCTCGATAATCTCCAGGGTATACGTTACGATCACTCGCCACTATACCCTGGATGCATCCACGGCTTGTGGCGATGATTTTATTACCTCCCTTGGCTGGCTTTTTATCCAGTCAGGTGCCTACGCTGGGAAGTTGAGCGTACCAATCACTACTCACTTTCTCGTCTTAAATTATCTAACCGTTTAAACTTGGCAACACAATTGATGCAGAGGTACTCTGAAAGAAGTAGAAGTTCTTTCATATATTCTTTTTAAAGTTTCAGATCTGTGAATTTGTCTTTAATATTTCCCTAAAAATCTGAGTGGCACTGCGATCAAACCTTTGCGACGGCGACCGCTATCTGTGTTGACACTGGCAAGCTCGGTTGTAACGGTGGCTTAGCTGATTGGCTACTGTGAGAATGCGGAGCCAGCCAAGGGAGGTAATATAAAGCCGTGGTTGCATCCAGGGTATAGCGGAGAGTGATCGTAACGTATACCCTGGAGATTATCGAGGATGTGATACCCCAGTCAGACACAATATACTAACTCCGACCTCGCCAGTCCTCCATTCCCTCACTACTGATTGCCTGGATAGGCAACAACAAGTACCATCTTGTTTGGTGTGACGTGGACAGGGAATCGAACTGCCCTACACCACTAAGGCGGCCTGGGGATAGAACCACCCACCTTCGGAGCTCCGGGCAGACCCTCGGAGCACTATCGCGCACCCCCCTCACCACGGAAACTCCCCTTAAGATCCGGGTTGGTCTCCAGTAACCATGCTTGTCGTAAGAGGCGACTAGCAGTCAGGATCGGGTGGTCAGGCTCGCTGACTTGGTTGAAACATATCATCGTATCCCAATTGCGTAGATGGATGTTCATGCTATTGATCACTGGATTGTCTGGCCCAGACACGATTATTTACAGACCGCCGCCATGTAGCTGGAATATTGCTGAGTGCGGCGTTGAACAAAAGCCAAACAAGCACAGAAGCGGTCTCGGGCACGCGCCATATATTCTACACCACGGAGACACAATGAGATGAGTGAGATGACTAAATACGGGCGTAAAACAAAAGTACATCCGGGTTTTTGTATGGGTCGTCTTAAAAGTGAATCATTGCACACTGTGATCGTTTACTGTGTATATTTTCGTTTTATCACCCGCGATGTAGCCACGAGCATACTGTTCCAGAAGGCGACATAAAACTCAATTCACTCACTTACCCAACTGACAAGGAATGCTAGCGAAGCGCAATGCATATATTCGTATGGCAAAGTAACCAGCTGCATTTTCTTTTGTCCTGGCACAGTTTTCTAGCATCGCTGGAGAGATTGCATATACAACTGAAAGCATTTAAACAAAACAAAACAAACTAAACATCATCAACAAACAACAGACCGACATCATGTGACATTAAATGAAAGTCCCTCTACCGCCGAATGGGGACTTTCCAACATATGCGAGACTGTCCCAGTTCGGTGTCTGTCATAAATACACGCTGGGGTTGATATACTGGGTAAAAACACGGGGATGGTGCTGGGGTGAAACTATATAAATAAGTAACTCTCCAACAAAGGAATAAACCTGCATGTTAACAATGTTGCACAGTATACTACTCAAACTGTGGTAAGAACACCCGATTCATTTTATTAATATAATACCATCGCAAATTAGTAATGGGAAAGAATCTTTCTATATTTGAGAGGTATATATTGTCGTAAAAATGTCAACAATTTTTATTCTGCTTCATTCAGTATAGCACAGACTGTCGGGACATCTGTAAAGTCTGCCTCTGTATTTTCTAGGATTAATGTTCGAGATTACACTTGTCAGTCGTCACATCAAGGCATATCATTGTTTGTACTGACAGGAGGATACAAACATTTTGGTATCACTACAATAATGTTAACACACCCAGTATGCCGTATGAATGCTCATGCTTGGGATTAAAGATCAGGACAGAGTTGGGCATACAAACAATATCACTGACCCGGCAGCTAATATATGCAATATAAATATACATAATATGTATAACTTAAATATAGAAAGTATCACGATTCCCTTCCGAAAAGCCTGCAATACAGATACGTCATGATCGCATCTGCCCCAGCGTGCAGATCCGCAAAGTTCCGGTAAGGTACGTGAAGTTTCGTGAAGTTCCGTCCGTGCAGCCTCGTTGAAATGTCTGTCAACTGGCCTTTAGGTTATGAGCATATTTGGCAGTTATCGTCACATGAGATCCATGGATATATCAATACTTGATTCGACAAGTTCCGAAATTTAAAACATCCCAGACGGAAAAAAACCGACGCCGACTGAATGCAACAGAACAACAATCTAGTGGAGAACAACAATCTGAATGACTGCTGTTTAACCATTCGTAACTACTCGTGTCATTCCGGCAAGCCGGATGACGTCTCGTACCCCTCTCGTGGCCATGTTAACGACTGGGCTCTGTCTCGGCGCAAACGGGCATGGAGATGAAAATAGTCTAGTACTATTACCAAGGAAAGATAACTCTGAATTTCCAAACATAACTCCTAGAATATCTCTTTCTTGTGGGCTAAACAGCAATACAGTCATTCCCTTTGTAAGTATGTTTCAGTGTTTAAAGTTTCTGATCATTTAGCTAAGAGTAATGTTTAAATTGTGCTTTGCATACTTTAGCGAAGTTTCAAACTTCAAAGGTGCCGCCATTTTCATGCATCGAAATGCGTTTTACTACGCGCGATTTGATTGGTTTGCCACGATTCTTGGCAATAATGGCGTACGATTAGGGGTACGAGTCTTCTTGTAGGTCACGGAAATAGGCGAGTAGTTACGAATGCTGTTTAACATGGTTTCCTCACGACATATATACATGGCTAACAGGAATGCCAATGTTAAATTCACACAGCATGGTAACCGATGATATCACAAACGAATTCCTTCACATTGCTTTGTTAAAGCGATATTTTAATATATATCGTCTTCGGTAAATTCCACCAAGTGAAACATGCTGAAATTGATGTTTTCAGGTCGATGTTTGATTTCAAGACAGACTTGGACGTGTTCTCGTTGAAAGGCACGGCGTTTAGACGCGAATGTTACCACAGTTAATGTTGTGTCGATGTTAAAAGGGCCTATGTCAATACTTCGTGCCACCCGATGTTCGACACAACCGTAAAATGATGACTAAATGCAACAACAGTAAGATCGGCACATCCAAGTTCGACACAATCGTGTTTGACTGTATTTGCTATGATTTTATGAAATTCGGTCAACATATTGTCGTGGAATACCATATGTCATCTCCAGAGTCTCCTTGGGTAATCTGTCCAGGGCCCTGAAGTGTGTTGACACCGTCTCCCACGACAGCTCTTTCAGCTTTGGCACATGATACGGGATTCTCCATCTGAACATGCGCGATGACCTGACCCCACCGTCCGTCACGCCACCATACACGTATAGATGATATGAAGGGGAGACAACTGCACGATGGAAATACAACTTCTCGGGAAGAACGACGGGTACTCGACACCACTGAAAAGATTCTAGGGATATTTTCCATATGTCCGTGAGCCCCACGTGCGGCACCGTGTCTATGTAAAACCGCCCCCCGCAGATATAAACCCAACATCCGATCTGCACCAAGCCAAAACTGCATCTTGCGGCGGGGTAACCTTGTAATGGATCACGGGCTGTTCTGATTTCCTCCCACCTGTTTGCAGTCACGTCGTAGGCGAATATGCTTTTGAGCTCTTCTGTAAAATGGAGCCGTCCTCCTCCGAAAACGAAAAACCTTGAACAATGAATAATAAATGATAAGTCAGAGTGTATGTTTTGTGGACATGCTGTTCCATTAAAATCACAACGAACTGTAAATATAAGATCTAAGCTAAACCTGTGATTGATACTATGAACAACCTTGCACGCCGTACAGTGACTGGCAATCACCAAACTCACCGCGCCCGAACCCCCCATACATTTGTCAGCCCCCTATACATTAGTCACCCATTACCACAGAGTGTTTAGGATTTCCCCGCGTCCAGTGGAGTCCAATATTACGGTAACTTCAGATGTAATAAATCAGTTTACAGCTGTACTGTGATCACCCGCCTTCATGCACGACACTGAGCCTGACCCTCCGATCTATTCTGACACGAAAACCCGTCGGGGTTAATCTTAATCTGATTTAGACACAAAACTCATTCTACTATCGCACACCTAGACTAATGCTTAGTCTCTGAATATATATTATTTTGATAGTAACAAACAAGCCCATTTAAATTGAAAAGGAGCCCCAGGGAGACCAGAGATTCCTGAACCTGAGGAAATCTAGACTTGCTTTATTTCGGGCTTTAGCACTGCAGAGAGGGCTTGGCAGTGGGGATAATAATGTTGTTCAGGGACTGTGAGACAGACTATCGCACACCCTACTCTAGACTGGGTTTGCTCATTCTATTGATCATATCAACCCATTTGCATAAGGGAGTGAGTATTTCCCATATGACAGCCCCTGCTGCAGGTGCCTGTAGATGTATACCACGTGACACCACTGCCGACAAACCATATGTGTATTGTGATGAGATCTGTCTGATTAGCCGATTATAGTTTAGGCCAGGCAGTAACGGAAAGACAAAGGTCACCGAAATGTCCCATTGAGGTCAGGCTGTATATCTGGGTCCTCTCCTGTCAAACCAAAACACTACTTAATTTCTAAAACCTGGCGAAGGGAAGAGACTACTGAGTATACAATAAATTATACAACCTACAAACATATATTTTGACATCAAAAACACCTATAATACCCCCGACGGTCATCATTATATACTCAAAGTTCAGTTCTTTCTTATTACTACAACAATAATCAGAGCACATCAGACTATCTACAGTAAGATGCATGAGAGTGTATATATATGTGAGTCTATGTACAGTAAGATGCATGAGAGTTTATATATATGTGAGCCAATCTACAGTAAGATGCATGAGAGTGTATATATATGTGAGTCTATGTACAGTAAGATGCATGAGAGTATATATATGTGAGTCTATGTACAGTAAGATGCATGAGAGTGTATATATATGTGAGTCTATGTACAGTAAGATGCATGAGAGTGTATATATATGTGAGTCTATGTACAGTAAGATGCATGAGAGTGTATATATATGTGAGTCTATGTACATATATAACAAAGATGAATCCAGATATTTCTTCGTGCCAAAACTCCTTTATCTACTTCGCAAAAGATCTTGCTTTGATAGAGGAGTTTTGACAAGAAGAAATATCTGGACTCATGCTATTTATTTATTGCTTATACACCTGAAGACATCAATTGTATATAAAACAGGTTCAGCGACTTCAAGCCATAATCGTTTGTTTCACTTGAGCGCACCAGCCAGTCACTTGTGTCCAGTTACCGTCATGTCGCCGAGTTTCACAACACAAACCAACTGTGATGACTGACATACCTAGATGTGCCCATAAACTTATTACATTTACCTGTAAAAAAATACCACATGTTCCCGATACAAGGGAGTTAAGCAAGTCAAGTTTCCACCTTGCATAAGGCGTCACATATTCCTAACGAAAGCATTCATTGTCTGATCGAAAACGGTCAAGAAATCGACATCAGGGAGAAACAACATCGCGACTTCCCCGCAAAGTACAGATATTCTCCCAATGTTTTTTTATGTTTTAATCCAAGTGATCTAATGATTTGATGTAATACACGAGACATGACCCGTCTTATTACAACCCACACTTTGTTAATGGATCACATCGTCTTGACTGGGTGCAAGTGATATCAGAGGGTGTCTCTGATTGGATTAACAACAGAGACATAACTCGCAATACCTCTAGTTTCTGTTTTAGTGTTGGTGTTTTTGTTTAACGCCTCACTCAGCAGGTAATACCTACCGGTGGCACAAGCACCGAGCCAAGTTCGACAAAGGTCGAAACTGGACGTCTAGAATCAGTTACCTCCCTTTGTCTGCTGTTTGGAGCTGCGTCTCTCGATCGGTATTGCCAGTTGTTGCTCGAGTGACCCTGAGTACCCAATCCTTGTTTCTACTGCTTCTGAACCTTCACAAAATCCTCGTATTCAATTTATCGTTCTACATGTTACTAAGCCGAGTACATTGAACAATACCTGGACACCCAACCCCTTACGCTTGACTGCGTGTCGAACCCATGGTATGGTTCGTTGTTCATACCATCAATCACTCGGTTGGCTAGTACTGACTCCATTAGTCACAGACCGCCGCCTAACAGCTGTGATATGACTTTGTGCACCGTTAAACAACAAAACGTGTCATAACTGGGTTTCACTATCAGTTGTTATACCAGCCAACTGTCAGCACCTACACCGACCGTTCTACAGATCAACTAACAATGTGAACCAGCTGACCCTCGGGACGAATGAGGTGCTTGTCAAGCACATCTTGCCAAGCACATCTGTCCCAACGCAGCTTAAATGATAGGAAATGAAGTGTAACAACTGTAATATAATAAACCTGAGTTACCTTCCTCTGTATAACGCCACCTCCTGTTTATACCGCCCTGAGGGAATATCGCCTGACGGTGACAACTTTTCCCAAATTAATGTCCGACAGTTGAGACGGTGAAGATCGTTGACAGCCTCGTCATAAAATCCAACCGCGCCCCCAAACGTGTATAAACTATCTTCGTGGAATATGAGACTTTGTCCATAGGCTCTCGGGGGCATGTTGTCACCTAGATCTAAACAGTTATACACATTTGGGTTGGTTTCCAGAAGATACCAATAGCTCCTGTGTTGAAGTCCGAGACTACACTCGCATACTTTGACAGTATTGCTCATCATCTCACCAAAAGGAAATCCTGTGCCCCCGTACACAAACAACTTCCTCCCTCTCAAGACCATGCATGAACTGGCGCACGTGTCTGGCACTCCAGGGGATGTTAAATTCGTCCATTTCCAGGTGGCGAAGTTGAATTTCCATAACTCCACGAGCACACACGCGGATTCGATGTTTTCTCGCAAGCATCCACGTGGATTGTATCCACCAAATACATAAATATCGGCATCATCGGCCACCATGGAATGGCCGCTGCGACCGATAGGGTGGCATCCTGTCTTAGTTCCATCACACCCGTAACTTAACTCTTTAAACTTCCCCACACGCCTTCCTGACATATTCCCAGTGAGGTGGCAGTTTAGAGTTACCCGCCCTTTGTTGTCATGGATTGCGTCCCTTTGATTACGAATACAATGCATTTTACGTACGCTTTTTTTCAAATATGCATGTCCAATCAAGCCATATAGAAGGAACTATCAAGATCAACACGTTACTGACGACGATGTGTATTAAATATACATCCACCAACTGCACTGATCATTAGAGAACAAAATTTAAAGTGCGTAATGTCAGTTTACAATATCCGTTTGTATGGTGGGTGGTAGGACTTGAATGTTTACCCACACAATCTGTTGAGTCATCTGTAAAGAGGTCAGTAGGCTGTCTACCACGTACTGCGACATTTTTGAAATCTAACGGTTGTGGCAGGAGGGACTTTTTGTGAGCGATATTAACTGTTTGACTCACTCACCAACCCACTGAGATTGTTATACATCTCACGATGGTCTCATGCGACACACGAATCATCTGTTAGGCTGCTCCGTGATTCCTCGCAGCTGTGCGTAGATGCTGTGATCTGATTGTGATGTCAATTTAACATACGCGTGAGCAGACCACAATATCTCGCTTTTGTTCAGGTCAAACCTTACGCTGGTGCTATTGGTATTTAGTGGGCTCAGTGCGTTTAAATATGGCGAAATATCTTGTTGACTACAACCCCCCCCTAGTTGGGCTCAGCATCTCAAGAATCTACCGAAATATAAAGTGGAGGTGAGTCTAGTTTTTCAGTCGTAATCCATTTTACACATCTTTGTGATCTGATTCCGGGTAGACCCCAACTTTGCTTCCAAAACTACGTACTGCTCCGTGTTTACTACAGGATATATGTAGACCGCACTATTGCATGGCTTCGTATCTCCCCTCAGCGACGACATCAACGAGACGGGTACATCTCATTCCGTGATGGAGTTACTATTTATAGCGATGGGGAGAGAAGTAAACCGACCCACTCGTTAGCATGTTTATAAGTTTTCACAAAATACATTTTAGTCGGAATATCTTATGTATTATGATAAATGGCTTGCGTAACTGAGGGTATAAAGTCCACACAAGGGCTCCTTGACTCCACAGTGGAGCGATTCGTTGTCTGCTGATTAAATCTACTTGTTGGTGAATAGTAAGTAATTATTCACAGTAATGAACAGTAAGATTAATTCACAGTAAATTAATCTTTTGGATTCAATCACTGACATGCGCTTTATTTCCGCCTAACCCTTGTAAGGCAACCTAATTCGGAAAGCATCCCTTTTCATAGACTAACGCTTAGACAAACAAACCCGTTTAAATTGAAAAGAAGCCCCAGGGAGACAGAGATTCAGAACCTGAGGAAATCGAGACTTGCTTTATTTAGGGTTTAGCATTGCAGAGAGGGCTAGGCAGTAGGGAAATAGTGTGGTTGGGTCACTGTGAGACAGACTACCCTTTTCATGGTGTACACTTGCTTCAGTCTGCTATCATCACTGGTGGAAACATCACGCCTTACTTTTTCGTCGGAAAAACACAGCGATACGGCAATGTTCGCTAACTAGGCCCATGTCCACAGTCCCACAATGCATCCGTGGAATGTCACATGACTAATCAGCTTCATCTGGATGTTCTGATCTAAACTTATAATGGAAACTGAATGCGTGTTCCAACTGTCCCACGTGGTTTATGATAATCGCAAGTTTAACTGAAATAATATAAAGAAGATGTTAAACCTGACGTAGACCGTCTTCAAACTGTTTATCTTTCTTTCACGTCTTTATGGTAACGTGACCCGTGAAGATCCGGGGTAGAATAGGTCTTCAGCAACCCATGTGCTTGCCATAAAAAGCGACTATCTTGTCGTAAGAGGCGACTAACGGGATCGGATGGTCAGTTTCGCTGACTTGGTTGACACATGTCATCGGTTCCCAATTACGCAGATCGATGCTCATGCTGTTGATCACTGGATTGTCTGGTCCAGACTCGATTATTTACAGACCGCCGCCATATAGCTGGAATACTGCTGAGTGCGGCGTAAAACTAAACTCACTCACTCACTCACTTATGGTAACGTGGGTCTTACTAAACTTACCGGGCAATGCAACAGCACGTCAGTTCGCCCTAAACGAGGATTATCAATTCAGGTCACTGACAACAGAGTTTCTGTTGGTTTTCTGCATGAGATAAATTGTCGATAAACCCGCCACATCTAACACAGTCCGATCAATACACTGTTCATGTTTTTAAATTGGCTTATTTAAAACGATATTAATCAAACACATGTGACAGAATGGTGTATGCTTATATAGCCTCACCAAAAAGAAACGCATATAGGAATTTCAACTGTATATTTATGTTTATATTGAATCATCTTGTATGCATTATGAGTCAAAGAAATATAGCGAAATTGCACACTGGGAATGCAGACTTATCCGTCGTTGGCACCAACTCGAGGAAAGTCAGTTTGAATGTCACATGGAGACGTGTGGTGGCGCTGAAGTCAATACCTCGTGTGACCACCGTGGGCATCCAGAACTGCACGGCATCGCCTCGGCATCGAACGAATAAGTCTCGGAATCTCGTGTTGCCCAATCGCAGCCCACTCTGCCTGTAGTGCCTGTGCGAGTTGCTGAAGTGTCTGGAGCCGAGGGTTACGGCGACGCACTGGTCTGTCCAGGGCATCCCACAGATGTTCGATCGGGTTTAAGTCCTGTGATCTTGAGGGCCAGGGGAGCACATTGATGTTGTGGTTCTGGAGGAAGTCTCTAGTGTGACGTGCTGTGTGGGGCCTGGCATTGTCCTGTTGAAACAACTCCCTCTGGCGATCAATGATTGGAAGGAGGTGTAGGCGTAGGATTTCGTCACAGTACCGTTGAGCTGTCAGGTTGCCCTGGATCATCACCAAATCACTTCTCTTACGACAGGTGATCGCTCCCCACATCATAACACTTCCCCGGCCGAATCTGTCCACCTGGGGAACGCAAGCGTCGGCGAAACGTTCACGTCCACGTCTGTACACCCGCATTCTTCCATCGCGTCGTTCCAATAGAAATCGTGATTCATCACTGAACCAGATTCTACGCCAATTCGGTTGGTTCCAGGCCTGAACGTTGGTGCACCATTTAACTCGATGTGGACGATGTTGTTGAAGCACAGGGCCAAATTAAGGTCTTCTGGCACGTAAACCAGCCTCTCCCAACCTGTTCCTGACGGTCTGTGTAGAAAGCCTCCCCAATTCGGGTATTTGTCGAGCAGTACTGGTCGCCGTAGCTGTTCGATGATATCTCTCCCAGAGACGTGAAATCGTGCTTTGGTGAACATTCATGCGTCGGGCAACTGCACGCTGAGACTGGCCAGCTTCAAGCAAACCAATGGCGATATGACGGTTGGCTTCACTTAGACGTGGCACTTTGCGTTCGTCAACAATATTCCAAATACAGTGAATAATCGACATACAGCGATCAACCTTTTATACCCATCATTGAGACTATCTGATCCCCAACTTTCACGTGCATTGCATGTGAATTGTGTATTCTGTGACACTACACGCCGAAATTGAAATTCATGCTGTTAAATACGGGTATTTTATGGATGGTGCGTTTTGTTGTGATGTTTCACAACATAAACACCATAGGACTCATAAACAGAGCAAAACCTTTTGTAAAATGAATCACGTTTTAATTCATTGTTACGTGAAATTGCTATTTTCATGATGCATTTCTTTTTGGGGAGAGTATATATAACGTAATACTTTCATTGTATAAAATGGCTTGCGATTGATGACATAACATATTTTCTTCTGTGACGTCAACTGAGGTTACTGAATTTGTTTGGATGAGACACTGCATTGTCGTGATATTTGGTTCACGAGGAACCAGACTATTCCGATACAAAGATCTAAATTGTAATCGGTTACGTTTGGTAGCATCATAAATATCAGAAACGTTGTAATCGCACAACATGAGAAAGGACGTAATTATAGCTAAACGGATGGCCCTATCTAATATGCAAATTAGTTGTGATCCATATTCTCCAGTTTTAACTATTTTTACACAGAGTACTGACCATATCAAATATTGATGGACTATATTATCAAAAAGAATGGCAGTGAGACTTCAAACGTTTGTGACAAACGCGCACCTGTCCAGTCATTACACATTATTGTTCTGTACATAAACCGACATGACCCAGACAATTCCTTTATGATATTTGTGCACATATATTTAAATAAACATAAATCACTTTCTTAAATCAAACGTTCGAGGTTTTTCGTGATTTTAAAGTAATGATCTCCAATGATTTTAAATGTCATAAAAACACAATGGAAAGTGTTTGTTTTTCTTTTACACCGAAAGAAAACCTGACACTACATATATCAACAACAATATACTTTGATGGGCAGTAGGATACGGCCATGTGCGTGCATGCACGTCGCACGATCATGTCTCAGACTTGCTCCACTGGGGAACCACAGGGACAGATGGCTGGTGTCTCTCTACATTTGTGATGAGAATGAAATCACAAATATACTGGACAAAATAAGTTAGGGATATTGGTATTTTTATGATTGGTATTTTATCAGTGTGACAATGAATAAATAGATCATTATTCATAGTTTCAAAATTTACACATATCCCCAACTATTTTTGTCCCGTATATTATGTCAAGTAACTGTTAATGCACGTTTGATTTCAGCTTGCTATGGAGAACACCCCCATCCACGAATGGAATTTCCCCGGGATACCCGATGGCTTCAGTCTTCACATCAAGCGACATGACATGACGGGCAGTTCATTGTCAGGCAACAAGGTAGGACAGGGTCAGGAAACTAAACAACCACCTTCAAGACGGTAGAGTTGGTGCTTATATCCTAGTGACAAATGTGTAAGAAATATGACCCTCTTATTGTTTTACAGCTGTGCATCATAGCATCATAAACAATGTAGTCAAAGCGGTAAGTGAAAGACACATCTTATATACAGTAATAGGATAGGCCAACCAAAGCCCTAGTGCATGGACCCGTGAAAATCCGGTTAGAAATGGTGTTCAGGAACCAATGCTTGTCGTTAGAGGCGACTAACGGGAGCGGGTGGTCAGGTTCACTCACTTGATTCACACATATGATCGTTTCCCAACTGTGTAGATGGAGCGTTTGCTGTTGATCACTGGATTGTCCGGTCCAGACTCGATTATTTACAGGCTGCCGCCATATAGCTGGAATATTACTGAGTGTGTCTGGTTGTTGTTTAACGCTGCACTCATGCACCATCCGGTTTCAAAATGGATACAAAAAAATGTCTCAGCTACTATATATGTGGAAGGAATTGGATTACAGCTTGCCGAAGGTAATATTTTTGTCATTTTATCAGGGAATGAACAAATAATAAAGAGATGAGATGCTTTTGGAAGTAAATATTTGCGTATATGTAATTATACTGTAACAAGCAATTATATGTATACAAGTTACATAAAATAGTCATGTTCAATAGACTGGGGTTTTAAATAATATTTTCCTAGTTCTCAGTTGATTTTTATCATTGTTTTGGTTACAGAAACTGCTGTTCTATTTTGCCACCAAGATCAGCTGAACTTCGTTTCCGCCATGTTTGTTGTGAGGGAACGCGAAACCGAAACTGCGAAACCTGCCTCGGAGATGGTTTCGAAGTTTCAGAACCCAGTTTTAGGTTTCGACATAATCGAGTGCATGGTTTTACAGAAACCAAAACCGGTTTAGCATAATCGAATAGGCCCTTATGTTATTCATTTGTATAGCGTTCGTTTCCAATTAGACTGCCCAGAAGCACTGAATTATTACCCCGGATAACGCAAGCTGCCTGTCAGGCGCCAGAAGGTTAATAGTCACATGATTTATCCCACCGGGTACCCATTTTCTGCTGGGTGAACAGAGGCACTTTCGAACAAACTCACTTGCCTAAGGCGAGACAACATGCATCACGTCTGCTTCGTTGCTGGGCAGGACTGAAGGCCTAGAATCACTCAGGAGTCAAGCTGTCAAACACGGTCACCCATCAACATCTCTCCGCGCCCAACATATTGCTTAACTGCGCCTGATATGTGACCTGAGCTCTATGCACAGGACCATGTATCACCAGAGTACGATGGCAATCAGGGTGGAAACTATATCTTCATTTATTCATCGTTTTTCACTGTCCAAAGTTTGCCAATAACATAAAAAAACCCTCATCTATGGCTACAAATTTCATTCCTGACTTTCCACTCGTAGTAATCAGACAAGCCGTAATATATCTGGAATATTATTGTTCTGGGGTTAACATAGTTTACTCACTCACTTTAGTATCACCAGGGAGACTATGTTGCAGAGTAGCCCTGGTATCACGCACGTGTTTGCAGTGACCTCCAATGAAGGTTCTTCCGTTTATTCCTCGCGTTTTTGTCTCTACTTGACCTTTGACCCTTCCTCAACTTCTTGACGTCACACACAAAGAATCACTCAGAGCACAGACAATAGCACCGAATCCATACTTTGGTTTTACAGTATATTACCTTTCTATTTAAACAAAATCGTTCTTTTCACAGATGAAATACATGTGACCAACCCATTTCTAGAAACAGAAAGAAGCAAGCTTGTGCTCAGTTTGTTCAACACCATTCGCGGGATTTTCTCAACCGTTACAGTTGCTACTCATGATAGCAAGTCACGTGCCACGTGATGAGGGTTTCATTTTACACATAATACATTTAGACGCTCGGTCATCTGGTTATTGTATGTTGGATCTCTAATTGTCAACTGAATTTTAACAACAGAAATTAATTCGCTATATCTGATGGCAGAGACGCCATATTATGTACGTACGTGCTTTGGGAATAAAAGTCTATTGAAACGTGTTTTGATTGTGGTATACAATGTTTATATGCTCCCCAACGAACATAGGATTTCCAATAATCCCCAAACACCAGATCTGTACATTTTTGTATGTCGGTGTATGTATTTCCCTTAGAATGGTCGGCTCGAATATTATTGGTGAGCGTCAAAGGTATCGTGAAATTGTAAAATCGCATTTATCCTTGTGATTTTGTTTCAGGTCGGGAAAATAGAATTCCTCCTTGCAGATGCCATTTCGAAGGGATGCAAGCACGTGATCACGTGCGGTGGGGTACCGTCCAATCATTGTCGAGCTTTAGCCTTGGCGTGCAGACAAGTTGGACTTATTCCTCATTTGTTTTTAACAATGGTGAGCAAGGATATATTCGAGACCTTTGTTCCACCATGAAATTATGGTCGATATTAAATAAGCCCGAGCACCCAAGGGCAGATAACTCTCATCACTCGCTGCCAACGATAACCGATAACCGCTCAAACCAGGCCATCGTATAAGCTCGACATTCTATTGGCCCTTCAATCAGTTCCTACCATGACAGTTGCTGCTACAATGTACAACAGTCTCTACCACCACATGGACTGCATCACCCTCTGCTTCCGTGGCCTGGTCCAGACTCCATTATCTACAGACCGCCACCATACAGCGGCAATATTGCTGAATGCGGCGTAAAACTTAACTCACCCACTCCCTCTCCTTCCGTGTATGCAATTTGATTTTGACTTGGCTGATTTTGTGTCACGTACCCGGATGTTGGACAGCGTTGTTTTCACTGACTGGTTTTACTGGGCGACCTTCATGTAGTTTTAACTAAATATCAACGCCTGCAACTGTTAGCAACGTATACTCACTCACTCTGAGGTGCTTTGTAACGTCTGACATGGTTGGTTTACAGACATCGGAGGAAATGGGTTGTCGTGGCAACGTACTGCTAGACCGTTTGTCTGGAGCTGACATCTACTTGATGCCGCCGGACTCTGACGATGAGAGGGACGTCCATCCGAAAATGGAATCATTGGCTGAGAGAATTATGTTTGTTGTATTTTCAATAACCCTCATTTATATTGGAACGCTAAAATATCCAACTCTCCAGTGGACACTAGCGATTGTGTCGCGCCATATCTCTTACCCTCCAGGATAACTTAAGTTGTTTAATGGCCCTGTGTTGGGTTACGTCCCTTGAGTTTGCCAGGAACCTATTTCCTGGTATTCGAAACAGGAAACAATGAATTCTGTCAGCCAAGGGACGCAACCGAGAATTCGACTGCCTTATATAACTCAACAACAGCGTTAAAACAACAAATGCTTAGTCAGGTCAGATCACTGTAGTGCCCTTCTCTCAAGCTGAATATGTCTGCAGTTGATCCATTTACCAGCCTATTGCAATATGTACTGGCTACAGACAAAAAGTCAACTGAACACATCTATGGCTTCTCAAAATGACAACAGGTTTTGTAATTCTTGTAAACAGCGATGAAAAAAGAGTATTTGTTCCTGTCCCACAGGATCGAGAAAGGGGAGAAGTCATGTCTGGTTCCAAAGGGTGGTTCCAATCTAATAGGGTTCTTTGGTTCCATGGCCATATATGACGAGCTGTCCAAACAGGTGAGACGTTTGTATTGTTAAATCAGTCTTGCATTACCAAGCATGGGCTAGGCCGTGTTCGTTCTCGTTTTTTTCTCCAAATCCTACTAGTAACACCTTTATATCTGTTCACGTTGACACTTGAGATGTGTTCTGTGTACATCTATCTATCCGATGCCTGTAAGATGCCAAGTTTGTTTGTATGAACCGTGGATGTCTGTATTATCCGGTCCAGGGCGCCCTCGACAGGTTCGACGACGTCGTGGTGGCTTCTGGCAGCTCGGGGTCGGCGACCGGTATCTGCGTGGCCAACTACCTGGCAGGATCCCCTCTAAGGTAACTGTATTAAAGCTATAAAGTGTTTTGTGATATCCCCATGTGTCACCAGCATGTGGGAAGAGAGTGCCGTAGGCACGGTCCGCTCTTACAGACCCACATATAACCACTCCAGACCTCACTTTCTGCTCTTACAGACACAAATATAACCACTCCAGACCACACTTTCTGCTCTTACAGACACACATATAACCACTCCAGACCACACGCTCTTACAGACACACATATAACCACTCCAGACCACACTTTCTGCTCTTACAGACACACATATAACCACACCAGACCACACGCTCTTACAGACACACATATAACCACTCCAGACCACACTTTCTGCTCTTACAGACACACATATAACCACTCCAGACCACACGCTCTTACAGACAAACATATAACCACTCCAGACCACACGCTCTTACAGACACACATATAACCACTCCAGACCACACGCTCTTACAGACACACATATAACCACTCCAGACCACACGCTCTTACAGACACACATATAAACCACTCCAGACCACACGCTCTTACAGACACACATATAACCACTCAAGACCACACTTTCTGCTCTTACAGACACACATATAACCACTCCAGACCACACGCTCTTACAGACACACATATAACAACTCCAGACCACACTTTCTGCTCTTACAGACACACATATAACCACTCCACTCCAGACCACACGCTCTTAGAGACACACATATAACCACTCCAGACCACACGCTCTTACAGACACACATATAACCACTCCAGACCACACGCTCTTACAGACACACATATAACCACTCCAGACCACACGCTCTTACAGACACACATATAACCACTCCAGACCACACGCTCTTACAGACACACATATAACCACTCCAGACCACACTTTCTGCTCTTACAGACACACATATAACCACTCCAGACCACACTTTCTGCTCTAACAGACACACATATAACCACTCCAGACCACACGCTCTTACAGACACACATATAACCACTCCAGACCACACGCTCTTACAGACACACATATAACCACTCCAGACCACACGCTCTTACAGACACACATATAACCACTCCAGACCACACGCTCTTACAGACACACATATAACCACTCCAGACCACACGCTCTTACAGACACACATATAACCACTCCAGACCACACTTTCTGCTCTTACAGACACACATATAACCACTCCAGGCCACACGCTCTTACAGACACACATATAACCACTCCAGACCACACTTTCTGCTCTTACAGACACACATATAACCACTCCAGACCACACGCTCTTACAGACACACATATAACCACTCCAGACCACACGCTCTTACAGACACACATATAACCACTCCAGACCACACGCTCTTACAGACACACATATAACCACTCCAGACCACACGCTCTTACAGACACACATATAACCACTCCAGACCACACTTTCTGCTCTTACAGACACAAATATAACCACTCCAGACCACACTTTCTGCTCTTACAGACACAAATATAACCACTCCAGACCACACTTTCTGCTCTTACAGACACAAATATAACCACTCCAGACCACTTTCTGCTCTTACAGACACACATATAACCACTCCAGACCACACTTTCTGCTCTTACAGACACACATATAACCACTCCAGACCACACGCTCTTACAGACACACATATAACCACTCCAGACCACACGCTCTTACAGACACACATATAACCACTCAGGACCACACTTTCTGCTCTTACAGACACACATATAACCACTCCAGACCACACGCTCTTACAGACACACATATAACCACTCCAGACCACACTTTATGCTCTTACAGACACACATATAACCACTCCAGACCACACTTTATGCTCTTACAGACACACATATAACCACTCCAGACCACACGCTCTTACAGACACACATATAACCACTCAAGACCACACGCTCTTACAGACACACATATAACCACTCCAGACCACACTTTCTGCTCTTACAGACACACATATAACCACTCCAGGCCACACGCTCTTACAGACACACATATAACCACTCCAGACCACACTTTCTGCTCTTACAGACACACATATAACCACTCCAGACCACACGCTCTTACAGACACACATATAACCACTCCAGACCACACGCTCTTACAGACACACATATAACCACTCCAGACCACACGCTCTTACAGACACACATATAACCACTCCAGACCACACGCTCTTACAGACACAAATATAACCACTCCAGACCACACTTTCTGCTCTTACAGACACAAATATAACCACTCCAGACCACACTTTCTGCTCTTACAGACACAAATATAACCACTCCAGACCACACTTTCTGCTCTTACAGACACACATATAACCACTCCAGACCACACGCTCTTACAGACACACATATAACCACTCCAGACCACACGCTCCTACAGACACACATATAACCACTCAGGACCACACTTTCTGCCCTTACAGACACACATATAACCACTCCAGACCACACGCTCTTACAGACACACATATAACCACTCCAGACCACACTTTATGCTCTTACAGACACACATATAACCACTCCAGACCACACTTTATGCTCTTACAGACACACATATAACCACTCCAGACCACACTTTCTGCTCTTACAGACACACATATAACCACTCCAGACCACACTTTATGCTCTTACAGACACACATATAACCACTCCAGACCACACGCTCTTACAGACACACATATAACCACTCCAGACCACACTTTCTGCTCTTACAGACACACATATAACCACTCCAGACCACACTTTCTGCAGAGTTCATGGCGTCCTGGTGCGACATGACCCCGAGTTTGCACACCACCACGTGAACAGCACGCTACGGCAGCTGGGTGTAGAGGACGTCAGGTCGGAGGACATCTTCAGCATCATCGACAATTACCAGGGGGAGGGCTACTCCATCTCCAAACAGGAGGAACTAGGTAGGTGTGTTGCGGGAACTCATTACTGGCACCAAGTCTTCGTAGTGGACGCTTGTGTGTGTGCGTGCGCGCGTGTGTTATTGAGCCTTCAATGGAATGCTGGTTCAGTAATTCATGCGACATTTTGGCTGATATTAGTATAAATCTCGCTCCAAGAACATCTGTCTCATGATCAATCAGTGCGACAGGTCGGGGTTGATTAATGTGCTGGCTCTTCAGGATATAATATAATGGTGTACTTTTGCACATATATATTTATCTGATAGTCCTGTTATTGAAGTTTTTGTCCCCTATGAGAGCTATCCGATTGGCATAATTTAGTACAAGCATGATAAATATGCGGACCTCGCCTTTGGAATATCTCGCTTGCATCCCAAGCAAACTGTCGTCAGGCTCCCCACTGTTCTCGGGGCTCTTAGTTTGGTGCCTCCTGGTTCACATCAGGAGTGTACCCGGACTCCACCGCTTGTACAGCTCTCTTTGTAAGGGCAGAATCTTTATTTTCTGTGTATCTCATCGCTTGACAACCCTTCTAATTTTATTGCCGATAAATGGGAATAAATGGGAATCAAGAACATTATTCAGATAATTTTGTCATTCATTTATGAAACACATAAAGAAATGATGCCCTAATGCAGAAGGCTGCAGTGTTGGGGAATCTCCATATTCTCCAGAACGACGTTGGTGGGTTCGACTGGACATGGCGTCCTGGGAGGAGTCCCAGTTGCTGGCTGGACGGCGGGTTGCGGGAGCCAGGGTACCTGAGCGGATATCATGCCTAACCAGCTTGGACTGCCAGGACCACCCACCTCTCTGTACTCTCGTAAAACATAATAATAATGGACATGTATGATACGCCTGTGTCCACGCACTTGTACATGCTTAAAGAGCTGCAATAAAATGAGAGAATATAAACACTGTATCAAATACGAAAAGAGGTTTTTTTTCTTTGAGTGGCATTTAGAAGTTGGTGTGATGAACAACGAGGAGAGTTCTATGCATATACAACCACTTTAATATTATTATGAGAGACGTTTCGCTGATAATAATATTACAGAAGTTGTATATCCTTAGAACTCTTCTCGTTGTTCATAAATAGAGGTGTTCACAAACAGAGACGTTAAACGGAATAATTGGAACGAATCTCAGTCTTTTTAACTCGGCATTTGGGCGAATATTGAGATAAGTGCTGGGTAATCGAGGTAATAAATAATGTTTGACAACTAGCATTACTAAAGTTCGAATATACATCTTATGACCTAGAAAGTGGAGTTAAAAATTCATATCCTAAAAGCAATCAATTTGTATCCCCCTCAACGCTTTTTGCGGGGGTATTATTTTGGACTCCGGCCATCAGTCCGCGCGTCCGTCCGTGCAAATTTGTCTTTTCCGGAGCAGAACATAAGACTGTTAAATATGTTTTCACCAAACTTGGCACATAGATAGTTGTGATGGTGAACTGGTCCCTTTTGGTAGTTTGGAAATTCTGAATAAGATATTTTTTGCGTTTCCATGGCCAGAAGTTTGACTTCGACTGAAATTTGTGGTAATGCTCCTTTCTGGTGCAGAACTTGAAAACCATTCAATGTTTCTTCACAAAAATTGGCACATATATACTATGGTGGTGTACCGGTGCCTTTTGGTAGTTTTTGGATGTCTGAATTTTTTCATGGCAACAAGCTTGGTGAAATCTGAAATTGGTGTTAGTGCTCTTTTAACCTTTCAGTATTCTCCTTCCACTTTGGGGGCATTCAAGAACCTAATGACATAAATCAACAGTACCACTCTATTTCCACTGTCAACAATACTGAGGTACATGAAACCGTGGAAGCACTCAGACAGTCTGTTGTTGACACAAGCATGCTAGTACATGAATGATTTACATATATATGTCTTCGTTAGATCAATGTAGCATTTGACATAGTCATAACTAATCAGCATCTTCATGAAGAGAATTTTACCATTTGAGGGGATATTGATGACTTTGTCTTCTTGTTACGTTTGAGACCGAGAATTATATACATTTCACAAACTGCGTAATTTGTAATATTTGACGGCCTTCATGGTTTAGATAATTATTAATGTATTCGAGCTAATTATATACAACAAGAATCGAGTCATTGTTATTATTGGTCGACCTTGATAGTAACTAGTGATAGCCGACTAGAAGCGATAAAGTTTGTTTTTTTTACTCTTTTAACTATTACATATGAAAGATTTGTGGTCAGTCATATGCGGAACACCAAATTCATTCTTTAAAAACTTGTGGTTAAATAGTACCTAGCGATTAAAAGTTGCCGAAAAGTCGCCTGCTTCACTCTCACCCGCCAACGAAACCACAGACAGGTTACGTAACTCAGTCGCCAGAGCACTGCAGTGACGTCATATGAGGTTTATACAAACCTGTAAACAAGATAATTTACCCCCTGAAATGTAGATGAATACTGCATCGGCCCTCATATCTATTCCTCATATGACGTCACAGAGACGCCCCGCTCTGATTGGTTGAAATTTCGTTCGCGGGTGAGAATTGTGCATTGTTGTCAAAAAGGTCGATTTAAGTTGATTAAAGATCGAAGTGAGTAGTTTTAATGGCGGGGTTTCATTTATAGCGATGCCAGTTTGTGATTTATGTATTTGTACCCCCCTAGAGTATATGTGTTCTATCGACATGGATATTCGAGGCAACATATATTTGACGATGATTTCTTTACAGGTTGAATTGAGTTAGTCATTTTTATTCGCTGTTTTTGAAACGTCAGATTTCATCCTGGAGGTGAGCAGTACGACGGGGGTGTTGCTCGACCCAACCTACACGGCCAAGGCAGCCTGGGGGGTGCTGCAGGAGATGAAACACAACCCCGGTCGCTTCCAGGGACGGAGAGTCCTCTTTATACATACAGGTAAGCTGTGGTTATAGCGCGTGGGTGGGAGGAAGGGTATAAGATTAGGGGGAGAGTCCTCTTTCTACATACAGGTAAGCTGTGGTTATAGCGCGTGGGTAGGAGGAAGGATATACGATTAGGAGGAGAGTCCTCTTTATACATACAGGTAAGCTGCGGTTATAGGGCGAGGGTGGGAGAAAGGATATAAGATTAGGAGGAGAGGATGAAAGCTGTGATGGGAAGAAACGGTCAAAGAGAGTGAGTTAAATTTAACGCCGCTTCTGTTATATCACAGAGTGTGAGCAGGGACTCGAACTCAAAACAACAGGTTTGTGGCACGCTCAAGGGATGTAACTCTGAACGGTAAATTTGATTGTGCATCTTCATGAAAATTGTACTCTAAAGTGTATCGCACATGTTTATATGTTGTCAGGTTGCGTTTGTCGACCCGTCACTTGTGGGTTTTCGACTAAATGAGTGAGTGAGTAACTTTAGTTTTACGCCGCACTCAGAAATATTCCAGCTATATGGCGGCGGTCTGTAAATAATCGAGTCTGGACCAGACAATCTAGTGATCAACAACATGAGCAACGATCTGCGCAATTGGGAATCGATGACATGTGTCGATCAAGTCAGCGAGCCTGACCACCCGATCTCGTTAGTCGCCTCTTCGACTAAATAAGAGTGAGTGAGTATAGTTTTCGCTGCTTTTAGTAATATTCCACCACTATCACGGAGGGGGGCAGAAATGGGCTTCAGACACTGTACCCATGTGAATTATCTGATGCAGGATAGAAACATTATGAAACAGAGAGAATATGGATAATTGTTCGAGCTTGTGATACAACATTTCTTTAAGTGGTATTTAGAAGGTGGAATGATGAAGAGGAACAATTTACATGCGAGGTTTCTGTGTAGATGCTATCACCGTTCACCAATGCCAGTGATTCCACGTTGTTGAGCGATCCGAAACATTTAGATAATTGAAACCGTTCACTTAAACCTCTTAAAATGGTCAATGGCGCTACTTTTTGTGTTGTCGTCGTATTATCACCACCCTCCTCATCACTTTCTGTGTTGTTGTCGTCGTATTTATCACCACCCTCCTCATCACATTCTGTGTTGTCGTCGTATTATCACCACCCTCCTCATCACATTCTGTGTTGTTGTCGTATTATCACCACCCTCCTCATCACATTCTGTGTTGTCGTATTATCACCACCCTTCTCATCGCATTCTGTGTTGTTGTCGTATTTATCACCACCCTCCTCATCGCATTCTGTGTTGTCGTCGTATTTATCACCACCCTCATCACATTCTGTGTTGTTGTCGTATTATCACCACCCTCCTCATCACATTCTGTGTTGTCGTCGTATTATCACCACCCTCCTCATCACATTCTGTGTTGTCGTCGTATTATCACCACCCTCCTCATCACATTCTGTGTTGTCGTCGTATTATCACCACCCTCCTCATCACATTCTGTGTTGTCGTCGTATTTATCACCACCCTCCTCATCACATTCTATGTTGTTGTCGTATTATCACCACCCTCCTCATCACATTCTGTGTTGTCGTATTATCACCACCCTTCTCATCGCATTCTGTGTTGTTGTCGTATTATCACCACCCTCCTCATCACATTCTATGTTGTTCTCGTATTATCCATACCCTCCTCATCACATTCTGTGTTGTTGTCGTATTATCACCACCCTCCTCATCACATTCTGTGTTGTCGTATTATCACCACCCTTCTCATCGCATTCTGTGTTGTCGTCGTATTTATCACCACCCTCCTCATCGCATTCTGTGTTGTCGTCGTATTTATCACCACCACCCTCATCACATTCTGTGTTGTTGTCGTATTATCACCACCCTCCTCATCACATTCTGTGTTGTCGTCGTATTATCACCACCCTCCTCATCACATTCTGTGTTGTCGTCGTATTATCACCACCCTCCTCATCACATTCTGTGTTGTCGTCGTATTATCACAACCCTCCTCATCACATTCTGTGTTGTCGTCGTATTATCACCACCCTCCTCATCACATTCTGTGTTGTCGTCGTATTTATCACCACCCTCCTCATCACATTCTATGTTGTTGTCGTATTATCACCACCTCCCTCATCACATTCTGTGTTGTCGTATTATCACCACCACTCATCGCATTCTGTGTTGTTGTCGTATTATCACCACCTCCTCATCACATTCTGTGTTGTTGTCGTATTATCCATACCCTCCTCATCACATTCTGTGTTGTTGTCGTATTATCACCACCCTCCCTCATCACATTCTATGTTGTCGTCGTATTATCACCACCTCCTCATCACATTCTCCTGTGTTGTCGTCGTATTATCACAACCTCTCCATCACATTCTATGTTGTTGTCGTATTATCACCACCCTCCTCATCACATTCTATGTTGTCGTCGTATTATCACCACCTTCCTCATCATTTCTGTGTTGTCGTCGTATTATCACAACCCTCTCATCACATTCTATGTTGTTGTCGTATTATCCATACCCTCCTCATCACATTCTGTGTTGTCGTCGTATTATCACCACCCTCCTCATCACATTCTGTGTTGTTGTCGTATTATCACCACCCTTCTCATCACATTCTATGTTGTCGTCGTATTATCACCACCCTCCTCATCACATTCTGTGTTGTCGTCGTATTATCACCAACCTCTCCATCACATTCAATGTTGTTGTCGTCGTATTATCACCACCCTCCTCATCACATTCTGTGTTGTTGTCGTATTATCACCACCCTTCTCATCACTTTCTGTGTTGTTGTTATCGTATTATCACCACCCTCCTCATCACATTCTATGTTGTCGTCGTATTATCACCACCCTCCTCATCACATTCTGTGTTGTCGTCGTATTATCACCAACCTCTCCATCACATTCTATGTTGTTCTCGTATTATCACAACCCTCTCCATCACATTCTGTGTTGTCGTCGTATTATCACCAACCTCTCCATCACATTCTATGTTGTTGTCGTATTATCACCACCTCCTCATCACATTCTGTGTTGTTGTTATCACCACCCTTCTCATCACTTTCTGTGTTGTCGTCGTATTATCACCACCCTCCTCATCACATTCTATGTTGTTGTCGTATTATCACCACCCTCCTCATCACATTCTGTGTTGTCGTATTATCACCACCCTCCTCATCACATTCTGTGTTGTCGTCGTATTATCACCACCCTTCTCATCACATTCTGTGTTGTCGTCGTATTTATCACCACCTCCTCATCACATCACTATGTTGTTGTCGTATTATCACCACCCTCCTCATCACATTCTGTGTTGTTGTCGTATTTATCACCACCCTCCTCATCACATTCTGTGTTGTTGTCGTATTATCACCACCCTCCTCATCACATTCTGTGTTGTCGTCGTATCCTCATCATATCACCACCCTCCTCATCACATTCTGTGTTGTCGTCGTATTATCACCACCCTCCTCATCACATTCTGTGTTGTCGTCGTATTATCACCACCCTCCTCATCACATTCTGTGTTGTCGTCGTATTTATCACCACCCTCCTCATCACATTCTGTGTTGTCGTCGTATTATCACCACCCTCCTCATCACATTCTGTGTTGTTGTCGTATTATCACCACCTCCTCATCACATTCTGTGTTGTCGTCGTATTATCACCACCCTCCTCATCACATTCTGTGTTGTTGTCGTATTATCACCACCCTCCTCATCACATTCTGTGTTGTTGTCGTATTATCACCACCTCTCCATCACATTCTGTGTTGTTGTCGTATTATCACCACCCTCCCTCATCACATTCTGTGTTGTCGTCGTATTATCACCACCCTTCTCATCACATTCTGTGTTGTCGTCGTATTATCACCACCCTTCTCATCACATTCTGTGTTGTCGTCGTATTATCACCACCCTCCCTCATCACATTCTGTGTTGTTGTCGTATTATCACCACCCTCCTCATCACATTCTATGTTGTTGTCGTATTATCACCACCCTCTCCATCACATTCTGTGTTGTCGTCGTATTATCACCAACCTCTCCCATCACATTCTATGTTGTTGTCATTCACAACCCTCTCCATCACATTCTGTGTCGTATTATCACCACCCTCCTCATCACATTCTGTTGTTGTCGTATTATCACCACCCTTCATCACATTCTGTGTTGTTGTCGTATTTATCACCACCCTCCTCATCGCATTCTGTGTTGTCGTCGTATTTATCACCACCCCCTCATCACATTCTGTGTTGTTGTCGTATTATCACCACCTCTCATCACATTCTGTGTTGTTGTCGTATTATCCCTCATCACATTCTGTGTTGTCGTCGTATTATCACCACCCTCCTCATCACATTCTGTGTTGTCGTCGTATTATCACCACCCTCCTCATCACATTCTGTGTTGTCGTCGTATTATCACAACCCTCCTCATCACATTCTGTGTTGTCGTCGTATTATCACCACCCTCCTCATCACATTCTGTGTTGTCGTCGTATTTATCACCACCCTCCTCATCACATTCTATGTTGTTGTCGTATTATCACCACCCTCCTCATCACATTCTGTGTTGTCGTATTATCACCACCCTTCTCATCGCATTCTGTGTTGTTGTCGTATTATCACCACCCTCCTCATCACATTCTATGTTGTTGTCGTATTATCCATACCCTCCTCATCACATTCTGTGTTGTTGTCGTATTATCACCACCCTCCTCATCACATTCTGTGTTGTCGTATTATCACCACCCTTCTCATCGCATTCTGTGTTGTTGTCGTATTTATCACCACCCTCCTCATCGCATTCTGTGTTGTCGTCGTATTTATCACCACCCTCATCACATTCTGTGTTGTTGTCGTATTATCACCACCCTCCTCATCACATTCTGTGTTGTCGTCGTATTATCACCACCCTCCTCATCACATTCTGTGTTGTCGTCGTATTATCACCACCCTCCTCATCACATTCTGTGTTGTCGTCGTATTATCACAACCCTCCTCATCACATTCTGTGTTGTCGTCGTATTATCACCAATTCTCCTCATCACATTCTGTGTTGTCGTCGTATTTATCACCACCCTCCTCATCACATTCTATGTTGTTGTCGTATTATCACCACCCTCCTCATCACATTCTGTGTGGTCGTATTATCACCACCCTTCTCATCGCATTCTGTGTTGTTGTCGTATTATCACCACCCTCCTCATCACATTCTATGTTGTTGTCGTATTATCCATACCCTCCTCATCACATTCTGTGTTGTTGTCGTATTATCACCACCCTCCTCATCACATTCTATGTTGTCGTCGTATTATCACCACCCTCCTCATCACATTCTGTGTTGTCGTCGTATTATCACAACCCTCTCCATCACATTCTATGTTGTTGTCGTATTATCACCACCCTCCTCATCACATTCTATGTTGTCGTCGTATTATCACCACCCTCCTCATCACATTCTGTGTTGTCGTCGTATTATCACAACCCTCTCCATCACATTCTATGTTGTTGTCGTATTATCCATACCCTCCTCATCACATTCTGTGTTGTCGTCGTATTATCACCACCCTCCTCATCACATTCTGTGTTGTTGTCGTATTATCACCACCCTTCTCATCACATTCTATGTTGTCGTCGTATTATCACCACCCTCCTCATCACATTCTGTGTTGTCGTCGTATTATCACCAACCTCTCCATCACATTCAATGTTGTTGTCGTCGTATTATCACCACCCTCCTCATCACATTCTGTGTTGTTGTCGTATTATCACCACCCTTCTCATCACTTTCTGTGTTGTTGTTATCGTATTATCACCACCCTCCTCATCACATTCTATGTTGTCGTCGTATTATCACCACCCTCCTCATCACATTCTGTGTTGTCGTCGTATTATCACCAACCTCTCCATCACATTCTATGTTGTTGTCGTATTATCACAACCCTCTCCATCACATTCTGTGTTGTCGTCGTATTATCACCAACCTCTCCATCACATTCTATGTTGTTGTCGTATTATCACCACCCTCCTCATCACATTCTGTGTTGTTGTCGTATTATCACCACCCTTCTCATCACTTTCTGTGTTGTCGTCGTATTATCACCACCCTCCTCATCACATTCTATGTTGTTGTCGTATTATCACCACCCTCCTCATCACATTCTGTGTTGTCGTATTATCACCACCCTCCTCATCACATTCTGTGTTGTCGTCGTATTATCACCACCCTTCTCATCACATTCTGTGTTGTCGTCGTATTTATCACCACCCTCCTCATCACATTCTATGTTGTTGTCGTATTATCACCACCCTCCTCATCACATTCTGTGTTGTTGTCGTATTTATCACCACCCTCCTCATCACATTCTGTGTTGTTGTCGTATTATCACCACCCTCCTCATCACATTCTGTGTTGTCGTCGTATTATCACCACCCTCCTCATCACATTCTGTGTTGTCGTCGTATTATCACCACCCTCCTCATCACATTCTGTGTTGTCGTCGTATTTATCACAACCCTCCTCATCACATTCTGTGTTGTCGTCGTATTATCACCACCCTCCTCATCACATTCTGTGTTGTCGTCGTATTTATCACCACCCTCCTCATCACATTCTATGTTGTTGTCGTATTATCACAACCCTCCTCATCACATTCTGTGTTGTTGTCGTATTATCACCACCCTCCTCATCACATTCTGTGTTGTCGTCGTATTATCACCACCCTCCTCATCACATTCTGTGTTGTTGTCGTATTATCACCACCCTCCTCATCACATTCTGTGTTGTCGTATTATCACCAACCTCTCCATCACATTCTGTGTTGTCGTCGTATTATCACCACCCTCCTCATCACATTCTGTGTTGTCGTCGTATTATCACCACCCTTCTCATCACATTCTGTGTTGTCGTCGTATTTATCACCACCCTCCTCATCACATTCTATGTTGTTGTCGTATTATCACCACCCTCCTCATCACATTCTGTGTTGTTGTCGTATTTATCACCACCCTCCTCATCACATTCTGTGTTGTTGTCGTATTATCACCACCCTCCTCATCACATTCTGTGTTGTCGTCGTATTATCACCACCCTCCTCATCACATTCTGTGTTGTCGTCGTATTATCACCACCCTCCTCATCACATTCTGTGTTGTCGTCGTATTATCACAACCCTCCTCATCACATTCTGTGTTGTCGTCGTATTATCACCACCCTCCTCATCACATTCTGTGTTGTCGTCGTATTTATCACCACCCTCCTCATCACATTCTATGTTGTTGTCGTATTATCACAACCCTCCTCATCACATTCTGTGTTGTTGTCGTATTATCACCACCCTCATCACATTCTGTGTTGTCGTCGTATTATCACCACCCTCCTCATCGCATTCTGTGTTGTCGTCGTATTTATCATGACCCTCCTCATCACATTCTGTGTTGTCGTCGTTTTTATCATGACCCTCCTCATCGCATTTCAGGCGGGATGTTCGGGCTGTTTGACGGTCGAATGGATGACATGTTAGTCCGACATGGAGAACTGACGAACAAAGTGAGAATCTGCTCGAAAGACGAGCAACTGCCAAACCCCTAGGACAGTAAATGGACCACCACCCCCACCTCCCTACATCCCAACCCCCAACCCCCCACACAGACCACGATTGGTAGTAAGGACGAGAGGTCTTCATTCTTCAAATCAAATGACATTCCCAGATATCCCAGAAAGAGGAATATCGCTGTAATTCTTTTCAGTAATTCACGCCACAGACCATCTAATGATCTCTGTTCTCACCGAACATTTGAACTCTTGCTTCATGGTGATTGGCTAGTTCACCCACACTTTGCTCCGCCTCCAGCGTAAGACACGCCCACTCAAACAAAACAAACTCCCGTGACGTTACGACGGCGGGAAAATGAAACAGTAAAAATATAGATGTCACCAGAGGTATTCCGATAATTGAACTGCAGATGTGCTCACTTGAAAAAGAGATGTCTGCATAACCACTGTATTTCTGTAAATGTGCATTGTTTATAAACTGAAGTGTACAACGGCAATATAAAAACTGAATTGATGTTCTCCAAACATGCCCATCATGCATTTCCTTATGTACACCAAACATGTATAAATCTATTATGTTGAATAAAGATAACATTGTAGCAAAGAAACGTCTCTATCCTGCTTAATACAAAAATCTAATTTCACATCGTCTTGGATGAACTATGTCTCAAACTACACAAGAAGTGTTTTCAGGGAATATGTCTAAAAGTCTAGTCTATTTTTCAGTGATTATGTATAGTCCTTAAAAACTTTCAGTGATTATGTATAATAACTCAGTGAATCAGACATTGTACATAATCACTGGAAATTTTCAGGGATTATATTTAATCCCTGGTTGTACATATTCACTATAACATATATAACAAGTAATCAGAAGCGACACGATTATGATCTAAATCACAAAAGCGACCATAAAATATTGAGATTTATATTTTGTTATTAACAACAGTCGGATACCCTGCAGCCAATACAACCATTGTCCGAGCATATTTACGTAATGCAAGAATTTAGTGCAGGGCGCGATCAGGACGAGAGTATGAATACCCGGTATTGCCACACCCTACTGGTACATGGCAGTGGGTAGTCCAGTGGTTCCAATCGCTTGCTTGCCACGCCGAAGACCTACGGTTTCATTCCCCACTCACTCACTCACTCACTCACTCACTCACTCACTCACTCATCTGTAAGGATAAAGTATCAAACGGTGTGTAGTACTGTACGATCTCACCCCCGTGAAGATCCGGGTTAGAATTGGTCTTCAGCAAACCATGCTTGTCGTACGGGGGGACTAGCGGGATCGTGTGGTCGGGTTCGTTGACTTGGTTGATGCACGTAGTTCTGTACCAATTGCTTAAATCGATAACATGATGATTATGATGGGAATAGAGCTAGATTGTAATTCGCTAGGAGGTGTGGTTGGACGATATAGTAGCTTCTCTGTGACCTGAACGAGGATCGAATCACTCGTAAAATCCTTTTGGGGGTCATCATTTAGAAGTTGGGGTAATAGGGAAGAATAAGATTTGATTTTTGTTAAGTTTGTTGTTAAAAGTCACACTCAGCAGTCGGCATTATTCCAGCTCTATGGCGGCGGTCTGTAAATAGTCGAGTCTGGACCAGACGATCTAGTGATCAACAGCATGACAATCGATCTACGCAATTGGGATACGATGACATGTGTCAACCAAGTCAGCGAATCTGCCCACCCGATCCCGTTAGTTGCCTTTTACAAGCATGGGTTGCTGAAACACAAGTCTAACCCGGATCTCCACGGGTGGGAAGAGTAAGAATATATAGATCTACAATTTCTTTATTACAATGCGAGCTTCATGACGGTGTTCGAACCTACCCCGAAACATTGTCGCCATAGTAATGAAGACTTTGTGCATCCATACATTCGTATTCTTTCTCACTCATAAAATCATTTTCTCTGGAGACAAGAAGAAACATACATCATAACTTTCGCACCCAGCTAGTACATCTTTATTTTGAAAATTATATTCCCCCAGACAACTAAAACTCTGGTTTATTGTTGCAGAGGTTAATCATTTGGTTGTACTTCATATGAGTGAAATAGACAATTACTCGTCTTCTTTGTCCATCGCGCAGGGGAGGTATTAAAACTTGGAGTATGGTGCGGTGTTTAGCAAGTCCTAATATTCTTGATGACTGATTATGTCCCCCGCCTAAGCCTCGAGTCAGAAGTCCCCCTGACTAAGTTTAGATGTGACTCTGCTTCTATCCAAATGAATTAGATCGGTGCACAAACATGTCTTAAGAGACAGGAAATGTTTGTAGTTGAAGATGAATGCCGTGTCACATTAAAGTGTCCGGTGTAAACTGTTGAGCGATATAGTTTTTAAACAAGCGTCACGAGATGCACATAAATTATATCAGCATGTGTGATGTGCAGGAAAGAGCTCATATTTTGTCAGATCATTTGTTATACCCCTTCACGTCCGAATGTAACACGACACTTGACTAAAAAAAGAAAAAGTGTTCATGCAGCTGCTGTTAGCTTTATGGTATGTTCTGTATTGATAATGTAATTATTTAGAAAAGTCTCTCTGATGATGCAAAGAATTGGGATACGACGGTACAGTCTGTCTGCCTGTATTCTCCAGTAAAGAGTGGTATAAGAGTTTTAGTCTATACCTCGTGATGGTTATAAGGCGGTACAGTCTGTCTGCCTGTATTCTCCAGTAAAGAGTGGTATAAGAGTTTTAGTGCATACCTCGTGATGGTTATAAGGCGGGACAGTCTGTCTGTCTGTATTCTCCAGTAAAGAGTGGTATAAGAGTTTTAGTGTATACTAGTACCTCGTGATGGTTATAAGACGGGACAGTCTGTCTGCCTGTATTCTCCGGTAAAGAGTGGTATAAGAGTTTTAGTGTATACCTCGTGATGGTTATAAGACGGGACAGTCTGTCTGCCTGTATTCTCCAGTAAAGAGTGGTATAAGAGTTTTAGTGTATACTAGTACCTCGTGATGGTTATAAGACGGGACAGTCTGTCTGTCTGTATTCTCCAGTAAAGAGTGGTATAAGAGTTTTATTGCATACCTCGTGATGGTTATAAGACGGGACAATCTATCTGTCTGCATTCTCCAGTAAAGAGTGGTATAAGAGTTTTAGTGCATACCTCGTGATGGTTATAAGGCGGGACAGTCTGTCTGCCTGTATTCTCCAGTAAAGAGTGGTATAAGAGTTTTAGTGCATACCTCGTGATGGTTATAAGACGGGACAGTCTGTCTGCCTGTATTCTCCAGTAAAGAGTGGTATAAGAGTTTTAGTGTATACTAGTACCTCGTGATGGTTATAAGACGGGACAGTCTGTCTGTCTGTATTCTCCAGTAAAGAGTGGTATAAGAGTTTTATTGCATACCTCGTGATGGTTATAAGACGGTACAGTCTGTCTGCCTGTATTCTCCGGTAAAGAGTGGTATAAGAGTTTTAGTGTATACCTCGTGATGGTTATAAGACGGGACAGTCTGTCTGCCTGTATTCTCCAGTAAAGAGTGGTATAAGAGTTTTAGTGTATACTAGTACCTCGTGATGGTTATAAGACGGGACAGTCTGTCTGTCTGTATTCTCCAGTAAAGAGTGGTATAAGAGTTTTATTGCATACCTCGTGATGGTTATAAGACGGGACAATCTATCTGTCTGCATTCTCCAGTAAAGAGTGGTATAAGAGTTTTAGTGCATACCTCGTGATGGTTATAAGGCGGGACAGTCTGTCTGTCTGTATTCTCCAGTAAAGAGTGGTATAAGAGTTTTAGTGTATACTAGTACCTCGTGATGGTTATAAGACGGGACAGTCTGTCTGCCTGTATTCTCCGGTAAAGAGTGGTATAAGAGTTTTAGTGTATACCTCGGGATGGTTATACCAACGTTATATCAAATCCAGAGAAACCCTGCAGATGTCCACATCTGTTGTTGAGGTCGACACAGATGTTGTAGACACCAGGTTGGTAGTATTGATGTATCTGAACTGTGTCGAATAATTCTGTAACCTTTCAGTGGTCAGTTTGAGATTGTATTCAGTATTTAATATATACTGCAAGAAAAGTTTTATAAACCCGGTCTTACATATGAAAGATTCTGATCAGGATGAATCGTATAATTCGGATGGGTGGAACGAGAAGGTCGGATGGGTGGGGAAGGGGGTCTAAGGATATTGACGTAAAGGAGGGAATTCTCTCCAGTGATTCGACACTAGGCATCGTGACACGCCCTTGAAGTCACGTGGAGTCAAAAGCTAGTTCACAAATTCAGTATTGTGTGTGTCCACGATTCGTATTGATGCCGGCTTGACAACGACGACGCATAGACGACACAAAGTGATTAAAGAAAGCTTGGAGAATGTTGTTCCATGTCTGAACCAACGCATTACGTCAACAGCTCATTCTGGGCCTGACGTTAACGTCGCTACATTTCATCCCAAGCGTGTTCGATAAGGGACAGGTCCGGAGAAACAGCTGGCCAGGGGAGTACCGGAATGTTCTGCTGTCTCAGGAAATCTGTCACAACACGAGTGGCATGTGGACGGGCATTATCTGGCTGAAGGATGAAGTTACGTCTCTGTCCTTGAATGAACGGCTGCACATCATCTCATCCCTGTATCGCAGACCTGTCAGATTGCCATTGACAATGACAGGTTGTGTCCGACCATGAGATGCGATGCTCCCCCATACCATAACGTCACCGCCACAGAACTGTCGACCTTGAACAACGCACGCGTCAGCATACCGTTCACCTCGCCATCTGTACACCATTGTCCTGCCAGCTGAGATGTCCAGATGAATTCTCGACTCGTCAGTAAACAAAACACCATCCTAATCTTGTCTCCTGTACCGTAGATTCTACCTGTACCAGGCAAGACGTGATTGTCGGTGATGTTGGAGCAAAACTGGACGTATTGCAGACCGTCGAGGCCAGATGTTGTGCGCCCCCAGTCGGTTCCATACAGTCCTGGAACTGTTTGGACGTGAGCCAGGAATGGTCCGAGCAGACAAACTGGCAGTCTGGAATCGATTCCGAAGATAGATCAGCCGAATGTGGTTGTCTTGCTGACGTGACGTCACGTGGACGGCCGCTCCGAGGCAAATCTGTCGTGTTCCCAATACGTTGAAAACGTCTCCATAGAGATGAGATCGTGCGTCGATGGACACCAAAATATCTGGCCATTCCAGTCTCCAGCATATTCACGGCGCGGAGATGTTGATTTTCTGGGAGCCGTGGCATGACATACGCGCAGTTTAGGTTGAAATTAACGCGTTTTCCACAACATTCAGAGGCTAGAGAATATCAACCGTTCAATTTTCAATATCAGGTGTGTGAACTTCAGGTGTCAAAACTGTTACTTTTTGTCCTCGTTAGTATATGTTATGCTTATATGGATGATACAGATGTTAAACAGTGGCGTTAAGTGGCGAATCATCTGCCTCAGTGTAGAAAGTTCTGACATCTTTGAGTTAGGTTTATAAGGGGAGTTAATTTTAGAATACAATTGTTAATTATATCATTTATACATTTAGCTTTGTTTTTTGTGGTTTCACACCTTGTTCTTTTTAAATGTTCAAACATAAAAACAATGTTGACTAGAAATAACTACATGTAATACGGCATTAAGCTTATTTGCTTCCAATGAAGACCTTATGGCTTCATCCAAAGTATTTAATTATGTTTTTTGTGTGTTTTATAATGGTTTGCGAATGTAATGTCAAGATAACTGTCTAAAGTTCTACTGTTATACATATTATTACATATAATGTTCTGCTGTCTCAGGAAATCTGTCACAACACGAGTGGCATGTGGACGGGCATTATCTGGCTGAAGGATGAATGTTCAAACATAAAAACAATGTTGACTAGAAATAACTACATGTAATACGGCATTAAGCTTATTTGCTTCCAATGAAGACCTTATGGCTTCATCCAAAGTATTTAATTATGTTTTTTGTGTGTTTTATAATGGTTTGCGAATGTAATGTCAAGATAACTGTCTAAAGTTCTACTGTTATACATATTATTACATATAATGTTATGCTGTCTCAGGAAATCTGTCACAACACGAGTGGCATGTGGACGGGCATTATCTGGCTGAAGGATGAAGTTACGTCTCTGTCCTTGAATGAACGGCTGCACATCATCTCATCCCTGTATCGCAGACCTGTCAGATTGCCATTGACAATGACAGGTTGTGTCCGACCATGAGATGCGATGCTCCCCCATACCATAACGTCACCGCCACAGAACTGTCGACCTTGAACAACGCACGCGTCAGCATACCGTTCACCTCGCCATCTGTACACCATTGTACATGTTGATTTTCTGGGGAGCCGTGGCATGACATACGCGCAGTTTAGGTTGAAATTAACGCGTTTTCCACAACATTCAGAGGCTAGAGAATATCAACCGTTCAATTTTCAATATCAGGTGTGTGTGAACTTCAGGTGTCAAAACTGTTACTTTTGTCCTCGTTAGTATATGTTATGCTTATATGGATGATACAGATGTTAAACAGTGGCGTTAAGTGGCGAATCATCTGCCTCAGTGTAGAAAGTTCTGACATCTTTGAGTTAGGTTTATAAGGGGAGTTAATTTTAGAATACAATTGTTAATTATATCATTTATACATTTAGCTTTGTTTTTTGTGGTTTCACACCTTGTTCTTTTTAAATGTTCAAACATAAAAACAATGTTGACTAGAAATAACTACATGTAATACGGCATTAAGCTTATTTGCTTCCAATGAAGACCTTATGGCTTCATCCAAAGTATTTAATTATGTTTTTTGTGTGTTTTATAATGGTTTGCGAATGTAATGTCAAGATAACTGTCTAAAGTTCTACTGTTATACATATTATTACATATAATGTTCTGCTGTCTCAGGAAATCTGTCACAACACGAGTGGCATGTGGACGGGCATTATCTGGCTGAAGGATGAATGTTCAAACATAAAAACAATGTTGACTAGAAATAACTACATGTAATACGGCATTAAGCTTATTTGCTTCCAATGAAGACCTTATGGCTTCATCCAAAGTATTTAATTATGTTTTTTGTGTGTTTTATAATGGTTTGCGAATGTAATGTCAAGATAACTGTCTAAAGTTCTACTGTTATACATATTATTACATATAATGTTCTGCTGTCTCAGGAAATCTGTCACAACACGAGTGGCATGTGGACGGGCATTATCTGGCTGAAGGATGAAGTTACGTCTCTGTCCTTGAATGAACGGCTGCACATCATCTCATCCCTGTATCGCAGACCTGTCAGATTGCCATTGACAATGACAGGTTGTGTCCGACCATGAGATGCGATGCTCCCCCATACCATAACGTCACCGCCACAGAACTGTCGACCTTGAACAACGCACGCGTCAGCATACCGTTCACCTCGCCATCTGTACACCATTGTACATGTTGATTTTCTGGGAGCCGTGGCATGACATACGCGCAGTTTAGGTTGAAATTAACGCGTTTTCCACAACATTCAGAGGCTAGAGAATATCAACCGTTCAATTTTCAATATCAGGTGTGTGAACTTCAGGTGTCAAAACTGTTACTTTTTGTCCTCGTTAGTATATGTTATGCTTATATGGATGATACAGATGTTAAACAGTGGCGTTAAGTGGCGAATCATCTGCCTCAGTGTAGAAAGTTCTGACATCTTTGAGTTAGGTTTATAAGGGGAGTTAATTTTAGAATACAATTGTTAATTATATCATTTATACATTTAGCTTTGTTTTTTGTGGTTTCACACCTTGTTCTTTTTAAATGTTCAAACATAAAAACAATGTTGACTAGAAATAACTACATGTAATACGGCATTAAGCTTATTTGCTTCCAATGAAGACCTTATGGCTTCATCCAAAGTATTTAATTATGTTTTTTGTGTGTTTTATAATGGTTTGCGAATGTAATGTCAAGATAACTGTCTAAAGTTCTACTGTTATACATATTATTACATATAATGTTCTGCTGTCTCAGGAAATCTGTCACAACACGAGTGGCATGTGGACGGGCATTATCTGGCTGAAGGATGAATGTTCAAACATAAAAACAATGTTGACTAGAAATAACTACATGTAATACGGCATTAAGCTTATTTGCTTCCAATGAAGACCTTATGGCTTCATCCAAAGTATTTAATTATGTTTTTTGTGTGTTTTATAATGGTTTGCGAATGTAATGTCAAGATAACTGTCTAAAGTTCTACTGTTATACATATTATTACATATAATGTTCTGCTGTCTCAGGAAATCTGTCACAACACGAGTGGCATGTGGACGGGCATTATCTGGCTGAAGGATGAAGTTACGTCTCTGTCCTTGAATGAACGGCTGCACATCATCTCATCCCTGTATCGCAGACCTGTCAGATTGCCATTGACAATGACAGGTTGTGTCCGACCATGAGATGCGATGCTCCCCCATACCATAACGTCACCGCCACAGAACTGTCGACCTTGAACAACGCACGCGTCAGCATACCGTTCACCTCGCCATCTGTACACCATTGTACATGTTGATTTTCTGGGAGCCGTGGCATGACATACGCGCAGTTTAGGTTGAAATTAACGCGTTTTCCACAACATTCAGAGGCTAGAGAATATCAACCGTTCAATTTTCAATATCAGGTGTGTGAACTTCAGGTGTCAAAACTGTTACTTTTTGTCCTCGTTAGTATATGTTATGCTTATATGGATGATACAGATGTTAAACAGTGGCGTTAAGTGGCGAATCATCTGCCTCAGTGTAGAAAGTTCTGACATCTTTGAGTTAGGTTTATAAGGGGAGTTAATTTTAGAATACAATTGTTAATTATATCATTTATACATTTAGCTTTGTTTTTTGTGGTTTCACACCTTGTTCTTTTTAAATGTTCAAACATAAAAACAATGTTGACTAGAAATAACTACATGTAATACGGCATTAAGCTTATTTGCTTCCAATGAAGACCTTATGGCTTCATCCAAAGTATTTAATTATGTTTTTTGTGTGTTTTATAATGGTTTGCGAATGTAATGTCAAGATAACTGTCTAAAGTTCTACTGTTATACATATTATTACATATAATGTTCTGCTGTCTCAGGAAATCTGTCACAACACGAGTGGCATGTGGACGGGCATTATCTGGCTGAAGGATGAATGTTCAAACATAAAAACAATGTTGACTAGAAATAACTACATGTAATACGGCATTAAGCTTATTTGCTTCCAATGAAGACCTTATGGCTTCATCCAAAGTATTTAATTATGTTTTTTGTGTGTTTTATAATGGTTTGCGAATGTAATGTCAAGATAACTGTCTAAAGTTCTACTGTTATACATATTATTACATATAATGTTATGCTGTCTCAGGAAATCTGTCACAACACGAGTGGCATGTGGACGGGCATTATCTGGCTGAAGGATGAAGTTACGTCTCTGTCCTTGAATGAACGGCTGCACATCATCTCATCCCTGTATCGCAGACCTGTCAGATTGCCATTGACAATGACAGGTTGTGTCCGACCATGAGATGCGATGCTCCCCCATACCATAACGTCACCGCCACAGAACTGTCGACCTTGAACAACGCACGCGTCAGCATACCGTTCACCTCGCCATCTGTACACCATTGTACATGTTGATTTTCTGGGAGCCGTGGCATGACATACGCGCAGTTTAGGTTGAAATTAACGCGTTTTCCACAACATTCAGAGGCTAGAGAATATCAACCGTTCAATTTTCAATATCAGGTGTGTGAACTTCAGGTGTCAAAACTGTTACTTTTGTCCTCGTTAGTATATGTTATGCTTATATGGATGATACAGATGTTAAACAGTGGCGTTAAGTGGCGAATCATCTGCCTCAGTGTAGAAAGTTCTGACATCTTTGAGTTAGGTTTATAAGGGGAGTTAATTTTAGAATACAATTGTTAATTATATCATTTATACATTTAGCTTTGTTTTTTGTGGTTTCACACCTTGTTCTTTTTAAATGTTCAAACATAAAAACAATGTTGACTAGAAATAACTACATGTAATACGGCATTAAGCTTATTTGCTTCCAATGAAGACCTTATGGCTTCATCCAAAGTATTTAATTATGTTTTTTGTGTGTTTTATAATGGTTTGCGAATGCAATGTCAAGATAACTGTCTAAAGTTCTACTGTTATACATATTATTACATATAATGACTAGTTTTGTACGTAGCAGTCATGACAGAATGATCACTCTCGATTATGAGACTGTATTCACAGACTGTATTATCAGACTGTATCACCAGACTGTATTAACAGACTGTATTACCATACTGTATTACCAGACTGTATTACCAGACTGTATTACCAGACTGTATTAACAGACTGTATTAACAGACTGTATTACCAGACTGTATTAACAGACTGTATTAACAGACTGTATTAACAGACTGTATTACCAGACTGTATTAACAGACTGTATTAACAGACTGTATTAACAGACTGTATTACCAGACTGTATTAACAGACTGTATTACCAGACTATTAACTGTAGACTGTATTACCAGACTGTATTACCAGACTGTATTACCAGACTGTATTAACAGACTGTATTACCAGACTGTATTACCAGACTGTATTAACAGACTGTATTACCAGACTGTATTACCAGACTGTATTAACAGACTGTATTACCAGACTGTATTACCAGACTGTATTACCAGACTGTATTACCAGACTGTATTACCAGACTGTATTACCAGACTGTATTACCAGACTGTATTAACAGACTGTATTAACAGACTGTATTAACAGACTGTATTAACAGACTGTATTACCAGACTGTATTAACAGACTCAGACTGTATTAACAGGCTAACAGACTGTATTAACAGACTGTATTAACAGACTGTATTAACAGACTGTATTACCAGACTGTATTACCAGACTGTATTAACAGACTGTATTAACAGACTGTATTACCAGACTGTATTACCAGACTGTATTAACAGACTGTATTACCAGACTGTATTAACAGACTGTACTGTACTGTATTACCAGACTGTATTACCTGTATTACCAGACTGTATTACCAGACTGTATTACCAGACTGTATTACCAGACTGTATTAACAGACTGTATTACCAGACCGTATTAACAGACCGTATTAACAGACCGTATTAACAGACCGTATTAACAGACCATATTAACAGACTGTATTAACAGACTGTATTAACAGACTGTATTACCAGACTGTATTACCAGACTGTATTACCAGACTGTATTAACAGACTGTATTAACAGACTGTATTACCATACTGTATTAACAGACTGTATTAACAGACTGTATTACCAGACTGTATTAACAGACTGTATTAACAGACTGTATTAACAGACTGTATTGGACGTAAACGCAAAATGGTGGAGAATTCATGTGATTGGCCCCACTGAAAATCAGTGGCTGGAATCCTTGTCTGTTTATGTCGTTGATTTCTCAGACACGCCACACATACGTCTCAAACGATGAAAGATGGGGGCCGACATCTTGTCAGCCCACAACACCCCATACTAAACAACTACCGGACACCTGCTCGATGCATCAAACCTTTTGCTTGAGCCATCGGTACGAAGGATTAATCATCCAAAGGCCTAACACTCTCACGTGTGTTGCTGAATGTGCAAAGGGTGCAGGAAGTAATTTCGCTCGGTCAAGGACAAACAAGAAATTCGGTGTTTGATTGGCTGAATACCACATATTTTTTTATTTGATAGTGGATCTGTCCACTGCCTTCATATCATGTCATATCATATCATATCTCACTCTTGACTAATCTTCCTGAAATTATTTATGTTAAAAGAGTATGATCGATTGTTGCTATGACGAATAGAATGGGACATTTGCCTTCGTATTTTTCTTTTTAGGTTTAGTTTTGATAACCCTTCACTAACACCAAAATAGCTGACAAATATGTACATGAACATTTGAGGAAGACGGGTCAAATTATGTTACGTGTCATGAGTGAGTGAGTATGTTTTTTTATGCCTCTTTAGCAATATTCCATAAATATCACGGCGGAGGACACCAGAAATGGGCTTCACACATTGTACCCATGTGTGAAAACGAACCCGGGTCTTCGGCGTGACGAGCAACGCTTTAACCACTAGGCTATCCTACCGCCCCATTACATGCCATGACAAGGCGCCAAATCAGATCGGTTTTGGAAACATAAGTGCTAACGCGTATATTTTCAGTTGAAAATCAGACATATGATAAAACCCGGTGATAGTATAGTTTCTTTTGTCCCTCAGTATATCTCATGATTCCTCAACTCATAAATCCCTGACTAAAGGTTTACATTACATAGTACATTGCTACAAGAAATTACATGATGATGGGAAGAACAAGATGATTATGGCTGCATCCGTTTGGGAAGTCCCGTTATCATCAGATTGTTATCTTGCAGAACACAGATATCTGTAGGCAATGGAGGTCGACGTGACAGCAGACATTCTGGCCTGACATGTAGTGTACTGCAGTTAACTGTCCATGATGGAGTTAATCGTGACATTTGCGCTTTAAAGTCGGTACATGTAGTTGGCAGCGTCATTAATAACCGGTTTAATGGGGTTTTCCCAGCCCTGACATGATACTTTCCCTCGTTATAACGCTTATATACAACTGTTGATAGGAAAGCCCTACCCTACTTAGGTTCCGATTATTTAGATGTTCTAAGACAGTGGGGCAACCTCGTTGTAAGAGCATGTGTTCGTCACGACGAAGACCGGGGTTCCACTCCCAAAAGTGGAAGCCCATTTCTGTGGTCCCTGATATCCTTGGCCTAAACAAACCTAAAAGCGGCAACAACACTCGCTCACTTTCAACGTTTATCTATACATTGTACGCAAGTCCGACAGTGTACACCCACTGATCCAGTCGCTGAATGTAATGATCAGAATTTATTAATTAGAGTAAGCAACATTCATCTTCAATAAGTCTACCCTCTGCTTCATGGCTCTCATTTGGGCCTCATTAGGGAATGTGTGCATACGGCGTATTCACTGAAATTTTAATGCAGTAGAATCATTCATTGTGATATAGGCTATAGGTTGACGGTTTGTCATGTCCAGAAGCTATGAATACACAATGCCATTTATATAGTGGTCAGATGTAACATATATTATATTTGGGATTACACTTTCTAAGTAAAGTACAGATTCCAGTACTTTTGTTGGGTTGAATCCCTTCCGGGATTTGAACCCATACCCTTAGAGTCTGGCACCTAATCGCCATCACGCAAAGTCTAACCCATTCTGTGGTGTAGACTACCAGTCAGAACATAAGAAAGGTACGATACTTTATTGATAACCTAGGCGGACCCAAAACTTTGTCGTCAACGTTTATTAAATGACCATTGAGACTCTCGTGAAACCCGGAGAAAATGAACTGTGTACCCCGCCACGCCGAAGACCCGGGTTGGAATCCCCACTTCTGGATTCCCCCGCCGTGATGTTGCTGGAATATTGCTAACAGCGGCTTAAAACCAAAACTCAGTCAGTCAGTCAGTGTACCCCGCCAATATCACGGCGTAGGACACCAGAAGTGGGTCCACGCATTGTATCCATGTGAGGAATCGAACCAGGGGGAGCCTACAGCCCGTCACTCAGAGGATTTTAGTGTGTATAAGCGTCTACACGTAGTTAGCTTTTGGCAGGTACGATATCCCTATACAACACAGGCAACTCAACACAGGTAACTCAACACAGGTAACTCAACACAGGTAACTCAGGTTCGATGTGTTTCACACAGCACTCTGGACAGCACAGTGTGTCAGACCTTGGTATAGTGGCGGTGTTAAAGCACAAACCCCGTGGACAGATATGGTACTAGTCTAGTGCATGGTGATGGAGGCTGCCAACACACCTGGTGTAACTTATCACCTCATTAGAAGTACCAACTGCTTTCATGGAACATGTATAATATCGGAAAGTAAGATTGTTTATGGATAACAACTTCTTTTATTATATATGATGCGACGTTTCGGTATGGATTCGTGTACCGTTGTCAAGCAAGAGTGAAGTACTACAGCACAGAACCGACTTATATACATGAACAGGGATTAAGTAATAACAACATGTTGGTATGAATCAAGGGGATTAACAACAACAACAAGGCACGGTGGTAATAATGTAGTGACAATAGGAGGAAGCTAATGGTCCTAGAGGCAGAAACAAAATTTTCCGGATTTGAACTGCTTCTGAAGTCATGGTGGATTTTCGATAATATCTCTACATTGTCCCAAATTATGTTGTGATTGGGACAGTTGATGATGTGGTCTGATAGTGCTGTAGAGATTGTGACTGTGGCGAGGCCTATGTAGGCGAAACCTCCCGGCCCATAAATATCAGAATCAAAGAACACTTATCATCTACCACTAAATCTGACAGAAAATCAGCACTATCAGACCACATCATCAACTGTCCCAATCACAACATAATTTGGGACAATGTAGAGATATTATCGAAAAACCACCAGGACTTCACCAAAAGAAAACTTGCAGAAGCAGTTCAAATCCGGAGACACAAGCCCTCAATCAACAGAGACCAGGGATATCTCATCCCTTCTGTATACAATGAACTGATAAAAACAACAGATTAGAGCACTCCAGCTATCATTGCAAATTAATCTCATCAGCCATGTATATTTTGTTTCTGCCTCTAGGACCATTGGCTTCCTCCTATTGTCACTACATTATTACCACCGTGCCTTGTTGTTGTTGTTAATCCCCTTGATTCATACCTACATGTTGTTATTACTTAATCCCTGTTCATGTATATAAGTCTGTTCTGTGCTGTAGTACTTCACTCTTGCTTGACAACGGTATAAGAATCCATACCGAAACGTCGCATCATATATAATAAAAGAAGTTGTTATCCATAAACAATCTTACTTTCTTATTAGTCACCAACTTCTAAATGCCAATCAAACAGATCATGTATAATATCGATCTGGTCCAATGAACCCAGATATGAATGCTAGACATACACCTCGTTCCACATGTACGGCTCAGGGAATCGTGTCACGGTGCCGCCTGTACTAACCCAGAATGTATTGAAACGTGAATAACGTGATGATTGAAAAACGTGGAGTACGTTCACAGCTCATTACTGTCGGCTCACTGCATTCAATAAAACATCAGACACCCAGTTTTATTTAGCAATTCTTTAATTTATTTGAACCGTTTTAAGTTAAAGTGTCATTCAATGTCATTCAACAAGAGTACAAACTCTGCACCTTGTAGTGATAGTAGTAGTAGTAGTGGTAGTGGTAGTAGTAGTGGTGAAATACACAATGCCATTTTTAGAAAGTGGTGTGTGTCTGTGTCTGTCTGTCTGTCTGTGTTTGCTTGCTTCGGTTCAACATGGATACCTCGCTGTGGAGCAGTATACTGACACAAAGCTAGCCAGTCCTTGTCTGATCCCCCAATCACCGTAATGCAGGCAGGGTGACATCAAGTGCCGTAGTTTCACGTGTTTGGGTATGACGCGACCGGGGATCGAACACCGTCCTTCCGCGGTCCGGACAGACGCTCTACCCACTACACCACGGTAGTCCTCAGTTATAGCTCCTTCTCCTAGTTACACAGTCCTCCTCTCCTGCGTAACATAGGGAGAGTACAGTGAAACAATGGGTGTGTTATGTCAGAATGGAACAAGACTGTGGTATTGTGTTCAAGGTTATGTGTTATACTTGAGGTACTTCCCTCCACTGTCAGCTCAGACTACATCGGTTTGAAACTTATCTACCTAATTCACCGAACCGCCATTACCTTGGATAAAGTTGTTTCCGCAAGATTTATCATTCAAACGCACACAATAATCAGAGTGACTGAAACCCCCTGACAAGCACCAGTGAACTTCATACATAGACGACCATGGGTTCAATTATTATATTTTCGCCTCATTACGTCACGAAATTGTGTTGGAGTCTCATGAAATATAAACTTGTCTTCCTATGACGACGAGAACTCCACACCAGTCAACCATGTTTCTATGCTAACAAATCCTAACGCACGTCGACCTCAGATGTAGCCCTACCTCTCGTCCAACCAACCGAGCAGACGTCAAGCGTTCGTTTCATTCAGGCAAAGGCCACTTGCGCGGGTCTGCTTGTATGGTAGTCTTTGCAAAACGGGCGTACAGTTTACTCGCAATGGCTAAATATCTCGTGGATTACCAGGCACCGGTATGGGCACAGAAGCTAAAAAATGTTCCAAAGCATAAGGTGGAGGTAAGTGAATAATTTCTGGTCCTTTTGATAGAATTAGTATGAGCCCATATTCGTTAAGATATGCGAGACTGACAGGGATCGATCGATATTATAAGTGAAAAACTGAGCCCAGCTACTACAACCAGCGCAGACATCGCCTCGTGGGTTCTGTCAATACTGCAACGTCTTCAGATGACACTCAGATAAGCCTTGGTCTGTCATAATCTTGCATGCTGACAGAACGATTCCTGGTGGCGTTCTTCCACACAATGATGTGTCAGTCAGCGCGTTCTTACTGCGAGATCTCGGCATGGGTTCAAGGTCCGAGCTGGTCACCTTAACCTTCCGGTTTTCGTAAGAGTTGACCAAATGGTCTTTTGAAGTCCACAGTTGGACCAGACTGTTTATGGGTCATCGTGCCCTGATGATGACCGTTTGTATACCCTATCAACCCCGGGTATATGTGGGTAGTTCACACCCTGTAACAAACAAGCTGCCGCTGTTAGAAAAAACCGGTTCTTTGTCACATTTTATGACAAAGCTGAATAAGGGAAAGTCGGGTGACAATTTGATACAAATACTATTCTTTAAAATGATGGAAACCATAGGTTTCGTCTGTTCTCCGTAAATGCTGTAAAACGTATACATCGTGGGGTCGAAAAGGGATTTGAACCGAAAAAAGCCTGACTTGTGTCTCAAACATATATCCCATCACATCCCTCCCCATCATACATACACATGGACACTCCCGTTATCAACCCTCGATATTGAGATATAATCGGAGAGATCTATTGTGATGTGCATAGTTAACGTTGAGATATGTTCACTTGTTCATCTAAAACAATATATACACTTGTATTCATTAGTTTGTAAACTGACATTCAAATTATTTGTACATCACAGGGTCTCAGAGGCCTTTCTTGTTAAAAATGTGATGTGACTTATAAATTATAGTATTACGCTGAAAACGTGTTTTGATCTACATAGTTACACAGTGGAAATGTGTAAAACAAACGCCAGGAAATAACAACTTATCATTTTCCGGCATGCATGACATCTGACTACAGCAGGCATGAAATATCCATTGTAATATGCCCCGGGCTCCCACAAATGACATGACGCAAATAGAACTGTTGAATTATTGTGTCAGTGGTAATGCCCACATCAGTTTTGTTGAGCTGTGTAATGGCGTTGTAGTGTGTTTGTTGTTGTTGTTGTGTGTGCGTGCGTGTGTGCGTGCGCGTGCGTGCGTGTGGAACCAATTTATCGAGCCTAGCCTGTGGTATTGCTTGAATACTGGTGGAAGAGCAACATCCGACACCTTCCAGTGTACTGTCAATGTACATGATTTCCCAAATGTTTTTTCTACATTTGCATTGCTATTTAAACGTTTGACAGATGCATTAAGCCCATACTTTAATATTTCAATTGTACCGACCTGCTAGGGAACAACGATAAGTATAGGTAACACGCTGCAGAACATGATGAATGGGGAAAGAGACATAACTTAGATTTTGTTCGAAATATACAACTCGATTGAACACAATGACATGGTCTCTTGCGATGTGGAATCCCGGTAATTTGGATGGCACTGTACCCATGGCAACCATCCATTACATTAATACGCACTAAATGTAGGATCACCATTATGGTAATGAATTCTAGAGTACCCAAGCCGCCTTGTTCAAAGCAAGAAGCGAAAACAAATCCCCAGTAGTGGACGGCCATAAACTGTTTGATGTTCTTAATGGAACCACAATGCACTGTGATTCAGGAGCGGGTAACACGGGCAACAATGTTTCGATTTCAGATAATTGAAACTTGGGCCAGATCTATAGGGATGTTTGTTGTAGATGAGTTGACTCAGTGGTGCATTCCCCAAACTGTGACAGCGCACCTGTCATAAAACCCACCCCACGACATTACACTGATTCTAACGAGAACTCTCACAGAGAGTCCCTCACCGGAAATGTGAAAAAACCTCCTCCATTTAGCAAAACGTGTATGACAAAGTGCCCTCCCCAACCCCCTTCCCCGCCTTTAATGGTGGGTCCCATACACAAACCATTGATCTTCCACAATGGCCGTGGCGTGAAAGCATCACACACAACGGGGACGGACGGGAGCTCAGCCATGCGTGTAAACTGTAAACAGAAACCAATTGGAGGGCTGGTCGGTCGCACATTGAGTCGAACACGAAAATCCATACACGACTAGATTCTATCTAACCACACTGATTCGCGCCTATTCACTACAAACCTGGGACCTTACATGGCAATACTCCGAGTATATTATATTCATAGACCTCGGGCCAGATACAAATGATTATATGGTATACACCCAAGGCACACAAGGCCCAGCTCAGCAATTCAGACGAAGCAGGCCTTTGACTTGCTCCCCTACCAGTCTCGACCCACCACCCCACTTAAACTAGCCTAGTGTATACATAATTAATAATAATAATGTGTCCATTTATATAGCGCCAAACTCCACACTAGGTATGCTCATAGCGCTAACAATCAAGGCCATTATTACCCCGGATAACCCAAGCTGCCTGTTAGGCGCTAGAAGGTTATAGTCATATGACTTTTTTCCACCGGGTACCCATTTTCCTGCTGGGTGAACAGAGACAATTTTGAACAAACTCACTTGCCTAAGGTGAGACCACATGTGTCACATGTGCTTCGTTGTGGGGCAGGACTCAAGTCCTAGAAACTCTCAGGAGTCAAGCTGCCAAACACGGTCACCCATCCAAGGACTCTCCGAGCTCGACGCTGCTTAACTTCACCGATTTGTGACCTGAGCTTTAAGCACAGGACCACGCGCCACAACCATTACAGATATTTTCATATCTTGATCATTATATGACCTTTCCTTTATTCACAATGAGATACACACAGTGACAATCGGAAAATGGCACTTCAGTGACAGTCTTGCAGTAACTGGATAAATTTGAAAAAATGGTGTTTACGCATGAGTAATTTGGTAAATACAGCCGTCTTAACTCCATATATTTAGACACACTATTAAGAGGGGGCACTCGTGCTATATATCAGTTTCACAAAATGATCACCAGTACTGGTCTGGTTGTAGACTGAGGTTAACCCATTTCCCCTTATAGTTGCCGAGGTATGGCCTTCTACAGACAGGTCACAAGAACTTTTGTTGCTGAGTATATGTTGAAATTTTGCTAAATGAAGTTATTTTATAGTTTTTATGTATAGCTTATATTTTGAAATTGTTATTTTATGCAGTAAGATGTGAAAATATAGAAAAAGGTCAAATGAAAATATACGACCAAATGTTACCAAACAGTCTGAGGAACAATACGCACGATTATAGTATCATATATGGAGGTGGAATTATCTTCTACGAAGAACATATCTTCCTAGCAGTAAACATCATAAACATAGATAATGAATGTATTTTAGACTCGGGAATTTATGCGCTTCCATAGCAACGTGCTCGGTGGCTCTGCTGCAACTAGCACTCATGAACCCTACAACACACGTGCACAATAAAACTGGTATACGCTTTAAGAGCTGCTGCTGCGATACGCCGCCTGTAAATGGGTTAGACACCGATACAGGCAGCTTCCTCCTGTACCGGCCTCTAGACGAACTGTATGTGTCTGTAGATGTGACACACAAAGGAGATCGAAGAATGTAATGTTTCCATGTCGCCTATTTCGATTAGAGAGTCGTTACACTTACAGAACAACCATACTTTATTAACGAGCTATTTTATTGGTTTTGCATGTGCTACTGTAGTGGACAGTATATTCTGTTTGTAGAGTCGTCACATTCGGAAATGTTTTAAATTCGATCTGTCAGGTATTAATTTTAAATGCAATACAATTCTACTAATACTGTTAAATGCAATAAGACCCTTGACGATCCGGGTTAGAATTTGTCTTCAGCTACACTATGCTTGTCGTAAGAGGCGACTAACGGCATCGGGTGGTCAGTACTTTTGGGGAGTTCAGTTCCATCCGGGATTCGAACCCACGCCACACTCAGCCACTGTGGCTTCAACAACTGACTTTGTGTGCTGGCGATAAGGTGCCTGACTCTGAGGGTTTGGGTTCGAATCCCGGATGGAACTCAACTCCAAAAAATACACTAAACGCCCAAAGAAACGTTACCCTACTGCCTAAATGACAGAGGTACCTATCTTCAGCTGGCATTGTGATGCGTGGACGACCACTTCTTAGTCTGTCTACGGTGACCCCAGTCTGTCTGAAGCCCTGAATAAATCTTATAACCGTGATACGGTGGCATCCGAGGGCGTTGGCAACAGCATTGTATGTCGACCCCATCTGCACCATCCCAATGGCTCTTTTTCTGTCTTCAGCTGTTACTCGTGGTATATTTCTCGTATCTGTGTATCATATCATGTATTCTAGGCTCTCTTCATACCCTATAGAATCATTCTACATGTGAAATGGATGCAAATACTGCTTGAATATTGCTGCGTTTTGGCGATTGATATTGCAGTGTGTAAACAGAGAATGGAAAAAATGTTACTTTGCAAGCAAAAATGTTAACAAAGATAATTTTAGATGTTCTAAACATTCTTTTCACAATATCAAAGACACGATTTCTCGAAACTGAGTTTGACAATTTGAAACAGCTGAATTTTTAACTCAACTGCTTTTTTAAGATAAAAAGCCCAAACAACTTAAGTAATCTATCCACAAAACTCAAATTGTGTACTACGTTTGAGTTGAATATCAATTTCAGTTCATTCTGGGAAATGCATTTTCTCAAGTTTGAGTAAAAACTCTAATTTAAGTCAAAACTCAGACTTAAGTTTGTTTCGAGAAATCGGGGCCTGATGTGGTGGACAGTCACTAAATGTCTGACAGTCACGCGCCTGCATGATGTTATCCAGGACAACGTTGACGTTTACCTCTGTGGCGACTCACAAGGTCGACAAGAGCGTGATTCATCTTCAGTGCTCTTTCCTCCTCTTGTAAAACAACCATTTATAACAGAACTATGTCAAGCAGAAAATCCCCTGATGACTGTATCGTGTCTTCATGAATTTGCTTCAGGATATATATTTAAACGCAAATATTTGATAGCAGCTCTATTTTCTCTTTGTCCGTCCCGAGAGCAAGTGAAAGGGTAGCAATGTTTAAGCCTATGTTGTAATCTTGACGACGTCGTTAACACCCAACCACATTAGATACAGACGGTGGATGACTGTACAGTTATTTCAAGACGTTTAAAGCAAATAATAACTTGTCCATAAAAAGTATCATGTGTATAGTAACATATGCTATACCTGGAATGCACTTTCTCAGTCAAGTGGAAGTTTCGCTGGCTGAGAGGGTTAGATTGCTGACTTTGTGTGCTGGCGACTAAGTGCCTGAGTCGAAGAGTGAGGGTTCGAATCCCGGATGGTACTGACGAAAGTACAAGAATCTGTACTTACTGAGAAAGTGTAATCCCAAATATCACATGTATTACATTTGACCACTTTCTGAATGGCATTGTATATTCATGATATGTGCCGGTCGTCAGATACAAGAGGTACTTTGTGAGGTTTTCACGACGCTGTCAGACAACAAACAAACACTTACTTATGGAAATATCGGTGTAGGCGTTACTTTGGAATCTGTTTCATACGAAGATTGAGACTGCGTTGATATTTTACATATCTAATGTTTTAGCGTGAGTTAAAGGTAGATTTTCTCAGGATATGTATATAAGAAAATCATGAGCATACGGCAAGCAGTCTTGGCTCACAGGCATATTCAACCTAGATAGTCTCTTTAAGTATTGAGAATAAATTTGACTTTTTCATCCTTATTTCTTTACTTTCAGACATGTTTACTTAACACAGCACATCATAACCCTTAAAAATAGTTAAGAAGGCTAGTGAGAGTCATATCAACATCTGGGATTCATTTTCACACAGTTAATAAAGTTTCCAGTTGTAAAAGATTACGGTGTATTTTGAAAGGAAGTATGATGTTTTAGTGTACAACCGGTCGCCGTGAGCAATATCTGACACAGTGCAGTCACACCTTGGTTTTGAACACCAACAAAATGGTTCATTGCGTAGGAAAATTAGTTTTATCCTTTTTTTTAAATGAAAAGGGGATTTATTGTATATCCTCTTTGCTGATACAACTCAAGTGCATGTGGACTCCGGACTAGGCTCCCAGGTTATTGCCTGTCGTTGTACCGTCCTTATATTCCGAGAGTTAGACTGGGGCGTCTCTAATAGGAACCACGTGTCATACGATATGGAGAGTTATCACATTACCGGACGTTAACTCAGTTCTAATACAGTCTGTATCTGTAACCAAGTACAGCATAACATAACAGTAAACAGTCTCATTTAACTACCAGAGGTTAACCCACAGGTCTGCACCCCGTATTTAAACAAATAATGACGTCAAATAGGAATATGAATATGAATCACGTAAAGGTATCAATTTCCGGATAATTCCATCAAAGGAGGATTCCATCAAAAACAGACATTTGGTCGTGTCTCAGTAAGAGCTGAGAAACCTGATTCGTGATGAGTTACACGAAATGTATCCATAGTGAAATATACCTGCGTTTTCTACTGCTTAAATGAACCCTTTATAACGCCCAATAGAATCAACAATGAAGTGACAAATTGTGAAATGTAAACATGTGCAGTATACCTTATGGTTACCCACTGGTCCGTCCAACAGTCACTGAACCACATTATTTTCCCTACTGCCGATCCCTCCCCGCAGTGCTAAAGCCCTAAATGAAGCAAGTCTAGATTTCCTCAGGTTCATGTTCTGAATCTCTGATCTCCCTGGGGCTCCTTTTCAATGTAAATGGGAATATTTGTTACAATCAAAACTACATATATTCAGAGACTAAGCTTTAGTCTAGTTAGCCCTCAGCCCTATCGTTTCCAGACGCGAACAGGAACATTCATTGGTCATCAGGTCATGGCGAAACCCAAGGTTGTTTATATACTATTAGGGAGTCAAGTCTCCAACTCGCTAGCCGACCAGTCTGCGTAATATATATGAGAAATCTATATTTATTTATAATTCATGAATACGAGATCCATAATATCCTGTCACGATATACATTGACGGTCCTCCGTCGATAGTTGGACAATAGTCCGTCTCCCAGATCGTTGAGAACAACTTAAGAACTCCAAATCAAGCCAAGAATGGTGATAGATAGCAAGTCTAGAATTCTCAGGTCTCACACTAGGCATTGGCCTGGGCTCCATTTGGAGTTTACTTTATATGTGTGTGCGTGCGTGTGTGTGTGTTCGTGTGAGTGTGTGCTTATGTGCTTGTGTCTGTTTGTCTGAGTGTATGCGTGTGTGTCTCTGAATATGTATAACACCATTATGTTTCTAAGACTAAATTGTACTTTAGTTCAGTAACAACAATCGTGGATGTTGGTATATATGGATTCCCCCTCGTTATCAAGACTAAGATACCTGCATATGTACATATTAAGAAAGGAGGTTGTATTGCCGAATTGCCTACAATCCCCCTCTTCGGGGAACTTTCGCTAAATCCGGAATTCTATTTGTTCAGTGTTGAGCACCTGTAATAGAAAACATGTTTCCATATCAAAATGTGATATGATGGCTAATATAGATGAATATAACTTCATGATTCGTCTCGCAAATTTAAATATCAAATGCAACAGAACCTACATCATCGTACCCATCGTCTTTGTCGTCGTTACCATTATCATTAAAGACCATGCAATGAAACTGTGGATATTCATGTACTGTAGGCCATGTGGCCCGTGATATGGTAATATCCAATCTGAATGTAACATAAACCAGCTGTAGCCACGCTCTGCTCACGCCTGAGAAGGTAATAACACTACACACTCGCACCTAGACTAAGGCTTAGTCTCTGAATATATATAATTTTGATAGTAACAAACAAGCCCATTTATATTGAAAAGGAGCCCCAGGGAGACCAGAGGAAATCTAGACTTGCTTCATTTAAGGCTTTAGCACTGCAGAGAGGGCTTGGCAGTAGGGAAAATGATGTGGTTCCGGGACTGTGAGACAGACTAACTCGCACCCAGCATCAGGATGTAGACATGGTCGGGGAACTCCACACATGTATCGGTTCTGCAACAGCCGCTACCACTTTGGTTTAATCAGCATGCCGGCTTCACGCTGAGCACCAGCAAAACTCTTTCATTAGCACAGTACATGGCGTGTGGAGAACGTCTTCTTCTACTTCTGTGTGGGTGTGAGGTTAGCTGAATGTTGATTACATACCGGCGTTGATTACTGGCAATACCAAGTACGGACCACAATCCTCTGATCCAACTAATCCCACGCTGCTTCAATAATGCAGATTTGTACCTGCCCCAGTGTGGGAAATAGCCACTAGCCCGCTAGCCCGTGGCTAGCAAAAATCCACTCGGGTCCGTAAATCTCCACAGTCACTGGCCCGACTGGCTAGTGAATTTTCATGAGGCCATTTTGTAAATATATCACTCTCTCCGACTTGTTATAATACACTTTTAAATCATGCAAGATTATGGCCAGATAAATATGTTCATCATATTAAAGTAGCTTCATGTCGACAATATTTTATTCTCATCTATTTTTGTAATCTTTTGCTTAATTTCTACACCCAATTTCGGGCTAGTGAAATTATTTTGTGGGCAAGTAGGTTTCAGGCATAGCTAGACCGACTGCATAATTTGGAAACTATTTCGCACACTCCCTGCACCAGTCATCTCGACCATCTCATATCTGTAACATTGTCACCTTCACGTGTCGATTCCCAAACTGAAACGCGACGGTTAAGCAGAAATAACAGTGAAAAACTATAAACATAAGATTTACAAATATCATCATACATGAATATCTGCATCTGATTGACTCAGAATCTATTCTTGTATACATGAAAGTTCATATAACAGTTATATTTATTATTGTTACCGCTTGAATTGCCGAACTATTGACATTACATTCGCAACATACCAAGAGGCATTCTTTGGATATTTACTACATTTTCTGATAGAAATAGTTCTAGGGTTGATATGGGGTACACTCAATCAGCCGCCTACGTTAAAGCGCTAGATAGTGTATGCTATAGAGTGCACGGAGGAAAGGAGCGCTCTTCTATTATTTTCAATGTACCCCGCTTACAAGCGAGTAACATTTCAATGTACCCCTCTGTCATTGGCTACTCATTTGGTACTTCGTGGTAGTAATTCTTTATCTCGAATTACATTGAATCACGTATGATGTTCGGAAATTACCGATGTTTTGCGAATGCAAATGGATGGAAGGGAGATAACTCTAAATCCCTCGCCCTTCCATTCTCTTCCCACAGAGGTTACTCCTGTCATATCTTCCTACGTAACCTCTGTTCTAATACGGCTCTTTCATGGTGTGAGCGTTCAAGACTCGTGATTGGAGACAATCAGATTTAGTTGTGCAATCAGCGACGTTGTTTCAAAAGTGATCATTCGCAAGGCCTCGGTAATTTCCGTATGCTTCGAGAAAACTAAACCTCTTCCCCTGCGCGATGCGCAAACGTTTCTTCTAGACAGAACTCAGTCATGTTATGGCGGATCAGTGGTGTCTTCATCGCCCTCGTTGACAACGGACAAGCTAGCCATTAAACGTCTTGTATGTAACATCAGCACAAGTCCCCGGCAGATGGGGGATATTTGTGGCCCCACATTTGCTTGTGTTAGTCAAGTTGAATCTAAGTCGATGTAACATGTGTTCTGATTGGATAGAAAGAAGGGAGATAATTCGTGTTGCGATCTTTTGCCGCTAGGGGATTTTACGAGAACCGGGAAATATGGCCGTATTAGAACAGAGGTTACGTAGGAAGATATGACAGGAGTAACCTCTGTGGGAAGAGAATGTCGCCCTTCGGGCTCAGGGAACATAAAGAAACATCGAGGGTACATCAACCCAAGGGCCCTGAGGGACCCGTGAACAACGTATTTATCTTACCGAACACCTTAATGTTCATTGTTTGAAGCACGGGCACAAATCTTTTTGTAGCCACCGCTAGATTTTGCTAGCGTTAGATTTTACCCTTGATGTTTGTTTATGTTCCCCTCGCCCTTCGGGCTCAGGGAACATAAACAAACGCCACGGGTACATCTACCCATGCCCCCATCGTGACCAGTGAACAACTTATAATATATAATTAGTTTCATATGTGTATATATGTGTGTATGTGTGTGTGTGTGTGTGTGTGTCTGTGTGTGTGTGTGTGTGTGTGCGTGCGTGTGCGTGTGTGTGCGTGCGTGTGCGTGCGTGTGTGTGTGTGTGTGTGTGTGTGTTATTACTGAATAAAACATAGCGATGAAATCACTTCTGCTTTAATCTCAGATACATGTTCATACGATATCGTAACCCTAACGCTATCGTATCCACGGTAACCCGTAACATTCAGTGTGAGTATATTTGACAACTAATGAATATAATGTAATTGCTAAAACCTTTCTCCATAACATCGCAAGATATACAGCATGTCTGACAACTCGTGAACTCACTGTCCGTTTAACATGATCGTTCCTCTAAAGACCCTATAATTAGTTATGAGTACACAATGCCATTTACAGGGTGGTCAATTCGGGATTCGAACCCACACCCTCGAGTCAGGCACCTAGTCGCCAGCACACAAAGTCAGCCTTCTTACCCACTCAGCCACCGATCCTTCCAGAAGAGTGGAAAGTGTGGGTTCGAATTCTGGATGGGGCTAAGCATAATAAAAGTACTACAATTTGTACTTTACTGAACGTGTAATACAAATTATAACATGTTTCACTATAATTAGTTTTCTTGTTTGAATTGCTAGTACATTGCATTATCCCACTATAGGCAGATTTCAAAGAGTGCCATACGACATGTCTATCAAAAGGTGGCATCATAAACTAAAAGGAACGGCCACCAGTAACACTGGCACCCCACATATTATACTGAACCGTCGAACCTCGTCTGGTACTTTCTAGAATTTCATAAATATTCCCCCTGTTGTAAAAGCACACCTCAAACCCGACTACGTTTTGGAAGCAGGTGTGTAACACATATATCCTGTTACTGGTTAATCAAGCAATGAGGGGCTATTTCCGTGGGGGAAAACATGGTTAAAGGAAAAGTGTTTATATAGGATGACGGTCGCTTTAACCAAATATTTTTACACCGAAAATGATTAACTGACTTAATACCGGATTTTTTTAGTTAAATAGGTAATTATTCAATAGCTGTACATGGTACATTGACTATCATTCGATTATTATGCCCCCGTCTGTCCGTCTGTCTGTCTGTCCGTCCGTACGAAACCGGGAATGTATTCTATCCACTTCTCCACCATAACCGCTCTGTGGAATTCAATGAACTTATACATGGGCTTTCTTGGGACTCTAATGGTGTGCATCTCATATTTTGTTTTTTTATTTTATTGGGTTTTTTTTAAGTTTAGAGACATTTGAACTTAGGTACATTTAGCTGAATTTCTCTATGATGATAGTGTAAATGAGGATGAAGTCTATCCACTTCTCCACAAAAACTGCTCAACAGAATTGAATGAACTTCTACATGTCTTTTGTAGGGACTCTAAAGGTGTGCATTTCATAATATTTTATGCAATTTCTTAATTTTGTCACTTTTACAGATGTTTGAACTTATTTGAATTTTGTTCTATTCAGCCAGTGTTCGTTCAATCCAACAGGAGTTTACGTTATCCACTTCTCCTCAAAAACTACTTTATGGAATTCATTTAGATTACACATGTGCTTTATAGGGACTCTAAAGGTGTGCATCTCATATTTTGATTTTGTATTTATTTATTTTCCAATTTTAATGCCGTTTGAACTTAGATAAATTTTGTTGAATTTCTCTCTGAATATAGTGTTGTAGGGGGTGAAGTCTATCCACTTCTCCACAAAAGCTGCTCAACAGAATTGATTGAGCTTCTACGTGTGTTTCATTGGAACTCTAAAGGTGTGCATCTCATACCTTGTTTGATTTTGTATTTTGTTTATTTTTCCAATTTTTATGCCGTTTGAACTTACATAAATTTTGTTGAATTTATCTCTGAATATAGTGTTGTAGGGGGTGAAGTCTATCCACTTCTCCACAAAAGCTGCTCAACAGAATTGATTGAGCTTCTACGTGTGTTTCTTTGGCACTCTAAAGGTGTGCATCTCATACCTTGTTCATCCAATTTCTTGGGGGGTGTACTTTATCCACTTCTCCTCAAAAACCACTGCAGGGGGTGTACTTTATCCACTTCTCCTCAAAAACCACTGCACAAAACTCATTTAGCTTACATATGTCTTTTATAGAGACTCTAAAGGTGTGCATCTCATATTTTGTTTTTGTATTTTATAGGTTTTTTTTGTATGTTTAGAAACATTTGAACTTAGACAAAGTTTGTTGAATTTCTCTCTGATGATAGTGAAATAGGGGATTACGTCTTTCCACTTCTCCACAAAAACTGCTTAACAGAATTGATTCAGCTTATACATGTGTTTCATTGAGACTCGAAAGGTGTGTACTCAGTGTAGGGAACTCTTCCTACAGCAGCGGGGGCATCCGTCGATAGTCGGACAATAGTCCGTCTCCCAGATCGTTGAGAACGACTTAAGAACTTCAAATCAAGCCGAGAATGATGAAAAGAAAGTCTAGAATTCTCAGGTCTCACACTAGGCATTGGCCTGGGCTCCATTTGGAGTTTACTTTATATGTGTGTGCGTGCGTGTGTGTGTGTTCGTGTGAGTGTGTGCTTATGTGTTTGTGTCTGTTTGTCTGAGTGTGTGCGTGTGTGTCTGTGAATATGTATAACGCCATTATGTTTCTAAAACTAAATTGTACTTTAGTTCAGTAACAACAATCGTGGATGTTGGTTTATATGGATTCCCCTGATTATCAAGACTAAGATACCTGCATATGTACATATGAACAAAGGATGTTGCGTTGCCTAATTGCCTATAATCCCCCTCTTCGGGGAACTTTCCGCTAAATCCGGAATTCTATTTGTTCAATGTTGAGCACCTGTAATAGAAAACATGTTTCCATATCAAAATGTGATTTGATGGCTAATATAGATGAATATATCTTCATGATTCGTCTCGCAAATTTAAATATCAAATGCAACAGAACCTACATCATCGTCGTCATCGTGTTTGTCGTCGTCAGCATTATCATGAAAGACCATGCAATGAAACTGTGGATATTCATGTACTGTAGGTGACCCGTGATATGGTCATATCCAATCTGAATGTAACAAAACCCAGGCGTAGCCACGCTCTGCTCACGCCTGAGAAGTTAATAACACTACACACTCGCACCTAGACTAAGGCTTAGTCTCTGAATATATATAATTTTGATAGTAACAAACAAGCCAATTTATATTGAAAAGGGAGACCAGAGATTCAGAACCTGAGGAAATCTAGACTTGCTTTGTTTAGGGCTTTAGCACTGCAGAGAGGGCTTGGCAGTAGGGAAAATGATGTGGTTCCGGGACTGTGAGACAGACTAACTCGCACCCCGCATCAGGATGTAGACATGGTCGGCGAACTCCACACATGTATCGGTTCTGCAACAGCCGCTACCAGTTTGGTTTAATCAGCATGCCGGCTTCACGCTGAGCACCAGCAAAACTCTTACTCTTATCAATCTGCCTGTTTCGCAAGCACACGTGTATGCAGGGTTAAACCTTGCCTAAACAAAGTTTCAGTGTATGATTTGGTATAGTTGAATAGGTAATTATTCAATAGCTGTACATGGTACATTGACTATCATTCGATTATTACTTGTGTTTATCGCTGACTTGGTTGACACATGTCATTGTATCCCAATTGCGTAGATCGATGTTCATGCTGTTGATCACCGGACTGTCTGGTCCAGACTCAGCGTTAAGCACCAATCAATCAGTCAGTTCTTGTACATTAGCATATCACCTATATTATAGCTGGAATATTGCTGAGTGGGGTTAAACTACAAACACAATTAACTGAAGTGCCACAAGGTAGAAACCTCTAAAGACATCCTATACGTATTATATATATATATCCACAGAGCACATTTCAACACCCGTGTCTTTCCGATCATCTCCTCAATCACCACTCACGTCTTCTTGGCATGGGTAGCTAATGCTGTTTTCGTGGAGTTACTTGGGGTCTTCTTGGTATGGGTCGCTAATGCTGTTTTCCTGGAGTTACTTGGGGTCTTCTTGGTATGGGTCGCTAATGCTGTTTTCCTGGAGTTACTTGGGGTCTTCTTGGTATGGGTCGCTAATGCTGTTTTCCTGGAGTTACTTGGAGTCTTCTTGGTATGGGTAGCTAATGCTGTTTTCCTGGAGTTACTGGGAGTCTTCTTGGCATGGGTCGCTAATGCTGTTTTCCTGGAGTTACTTGGAGTCTTCTTGGCATGGGTAGCTAATGCTGTTTTCCTGGAGTTACTTGGAGTCTTCTTCGCATGGGTCGCTAATGCTGTTTTCGTGGAGTTACTGGGAGTCTTCTTGGCATGGGTAGCTAATGCTGTTTTCGTGGAGTTACTGGGAGTCTTCTTGGCATGGTTAGCTAATGATGTTTTCGTGGAGTTACTTGGAGTCTTCTTGGCATGGGTAGCTAATGCTGTTTTCGTGGAGTTACTTGGAGTCTTCTTGGTATAGGTCGCTAATGCTGTTTTCCTGGTAGTTACTTGGAGTATTCTTGGCATGGGTAGCTAATGCTGTTTTCGTGGAGTTACTTGGAGTCTTCTTGGCATGGGTCGCTAATGCTGTTTTCGTGGAGTTACTTGGAGTATTCTTGGCATGGGTAGCTAATGCTGTTTTCGTGGAGTTACTGGGAGTCTTCTTGGCATGGGTAGCTAATGCTGTTTTCGTGGAGTTACTTGGAGTCTTCTTGGCATGGGTAGCTAATGCTGTTTTCCTGGAGTTACTTGGAGTCTTCTTGGTATGGGTCGCTAATGCTGTTTTCCTGGAGTTACTGGGAGTCTTCTTGGTATGGTTAGCTAATGCTGTTTTCCTGGAGTTACTTGGAGTCTTCTTGGTATGGTTAGCTAATGCTGTTTTCCTGGAGTTACTTGGAGTATTCTTGGCAAGGGTAGCTAATGCTGTTTTCCTGGAGTTACTTGGGGTCTTCTTGGTATGGGTCGCTAATGCTGTTTTCCTGGAGTTACTTGGAGTATTCTTGGCAAGGGTAGCTAATGCTGTTTTCCTGGAGTTACTTGGAGTCTTCTTGGCATGGGTAGCTAATGCTGTTTTCCTGGAGTTACTTGGAGTCTTCTTGGCATGGGTAGCTAATGCTGTTTTCGTGGAGTTACTTGGAGTATTCTTGGCATGGGTAGCTAATGCTGTTTTCGTGGAGTTACTTGGAGTATTCTTGGTATGGGTCGCTAATGCTGTTTTCCTGGAGTTACTTGGAGTATTCTTGGCAAGGGTAGCTAATGCTGTTTTCCTGGAGTTACTTGGAGTCTTCTTGGTATGGGTCGCTAATGCTGTTTTCCTGGAGTTACTTGGAGTATTCTTGGCATGGGTAGCTAATGCTGTTTTCGTGGAGTTACTTGGAGTCTTCTTGGTATGGGTAGCTAATGCTGTTTTCGTGGAGTTACTTGGAGTATTCTTGGCACGGGTAGCTAATGCTGTTTTCCTGGAGTAACTTGGAGTCTTCTTGGTATGGGTAGCTAATGCTGTTTTCCTGGAGTTACTTGGGGTCTTCTTGGTATGGGTCGCTAATGCTGTTTTCCTGGAGTTACTTGGAGTCTTCTTGGTATGGGTAGCTAATGCTGTTTTCCTGGAGTTACTTGGGGTCTTCTTGGTATGGGTCGCTAATGCTGTTTTCCTGGAGTTACTTGGAGTATTCTTGGCAAGGGTAGCTAATGCTGTTTTCCTGGAGTTACTTGGAGTCTTCTTGGCATGGGTAGCTAATGCTGTTTTCCTGGAGTTACTTGGAGTCTTCTTGGCATGGGTAGCTAATGCTGTTTTCGTGGAGTTACTTGGAGTATTCTTGGCATGGGTAGCTAATGCTGTTTTCGTGGAGTTACTTGGAGTATTCTTGGCACGGGTAGCTAATGCTGTTTTCCTGGAGTAACTTGGAGTCTTCTTGGTATGGGTAGCTAATGCTGTTTTCCTGGAGTTACTTGGAGTCTTCTTGGTATGGGTCGCTAATGCTGTTTTCCTGGAGTTACTTGGAGTCTTCTTGGTATGGTTAGCTAATGCTGTTTTCCTGGAGTTACTTGGAGTCTTCTTGGTATGGTTAGCTAATGCTGTTTTCCTGGAGTTACTTGGAGTATTCTTGGCATGGGTAGCTAATGCTGTTTTCCTGGAGTTACTTGGGGTCTTCTTGGTATGGGTCGCTAATGCTGTTTTCCTGGAGTTACTTGGAGTATTCTTGGCATGGGTCGCTAATGCTGTTTTCCTGGAGTTACTTGGAGTCTTCTTGGTATGGGTAGCTAATGCTGTTTTCCTGGAGTTACTTGGAGTCTTCTTGGTATGGGTAGCTAATGCTGTTTTCCTGGAGTTACTTGGAGTATTCTTGGCATGGGTCGCTAATGCTGTTTTCCTGGAGTTACTTGGAGTCTTCTTGGTATGGGTCGCTAATGCTGTTTTCCTGGAGTTACTTGGAGTATTCTTGGCATGGGTCGCTAATGCTGTTTTCCTGGAGTTACTTGGAGTATTCTTGGCATGGGTAGCTAATGCTGTTTTCGTGGAGTTACTTGGAGTCTTCTTGGTATGGGTCGCTAATGCTGTTTTCCTGGAGTTACTTGGAGTCTTCTTGGTATGGGTCGCTAATGCTGTTTTCGTGGAGTTACTTGGAGTCTTCTTGGTATGGGTCGCTAATGCTGTTTTCCTGGAGTTACTTGGAGTCTTCTTGGTATGGTTAGCTAATGCTGTTTTCCTGGAGTTACTTGGAGTCTTCTTGGTATGGTTAGCTAATGCTGTTTTCCTGGAGTTACTTGGAGTATTCTTGGCATGGGTAGCTAATGCTGTTTTCCTGGAGTTACTTGGGGTCTTCTTGGTATGGGTCGCTAATGCTGTTTTCCTGGAGTTACTTGGAGTCTTCTTGGTATGGGTCGCTAATGCTGTTTTCCTGGAGTTACTTGGAGTATTCTTGGCATGGGTAGCTAATGCTGTTTTCCTGGAGTTACTTGGGGTCTTCTTGGTATGGGTAGCTAATGCTGTTTTCCTGGAGTTACTTGGAGTCTTCTTGGCATGGGTCGCTAATGCTGTTTTCCTGGAGTTACTTGGAGTCTTCTTGGTATGGGTCGCTAATGCTGTTTTCCTGGAGTTACTTGGAGTATTCTTGGTATGGGTAGCTAATGCTGTTTTCCTGGAGTTACTTGGAGTCTTCTTGGTATGGGTCGCTAATGCTGTTTTCCTGGAGTTACTTGGAGTATTCTTGGCATGGGTAGCTAATGCTGTTTTCCTGGAGTTACTTGGAGTCTTCTTGGTATGGGTAGCTAATGCTGTTTTCCTGGAGTTACTTGGAGTCTTCTTGGTATGGGTCGCTAATGCTGTTTTCCCGGAGTTACTTGGAGTATTCTTGGCATGGGTAGCTAATGCTGTTTTCCTGGAGTTAATTGGGTCTTCTTGGTATGGGTCGCTAATGCTGTTTTCCTGGAGTTACTTGGAGTATTCTTGGCATGGGTAGCTAATGCTGTTTTCCTGGAGTTACTTGGGGTCTTCTTGGTATGGGTAGCTAATGCTGTTTTCCTGGAGTTACTTGGAGTATTCTTGGCATGGGTCGCTAATGCTGTTTTCGTGGAGTTACTTGGAGTCTTCTTGGCATGGGTAGCTAATGCTGTTTTCCTGGAGTTACTTGGAGTCTTCTTGGCATGGGTAGCTAATGCTGTTTTCGTGGAGTTACTTGGAGTATTCTTGGCATGGGTCGCTAATGCTGCTTTCGGGGAGTTACTTGGAGTCTTCTTGGTATGGGTAGCTAATGCTGTTTTCGTGGAGTTACTTGGAGTCTTCTTGGTATGGTTAGCTAATGCTGTTTTCGTGGAGTTACTTGGAGTCTTCTTGGTATGGTTAGCTAATGCTGTTTTCCTGGAGTTACTTGGAGTATTCTTGGCATGGGTAGCTAATGCTGTTTTCCTGGAGTTACTTGGGGTCTTCTTGGTATGGGTCGCTAATGCTGTTTTCCTGGAGTTACTTGGAGTCTTCTTGGCATGGGTCGCTAATGCTGTTTTCCTGGAGTTACTTGGAGTATTCTTGGCATGGGTAGCTAATGCTGTTTTCCTGGAGTTACTTGGGGTCTTCTTGGTATGGGTAGCTAATGCTGTTTTCCTGGAGTTACTTGGGGTCTTCTTGGCATGGGTCGCTAATGCTGTTTTCGGGGAGTTACTTGGAGTCTTCTTGGTATGGGTCGCTAATGCTGTTTTCCTGGAGTTACTTGGAGTATTCTTGGCATGGGTAGCTAATGCTGTTTTCCTGGAGTTACTTGGAGTCTTCTTGGTATGGGTCGCTAATGCTGTTTTCCTGGAGTTACTTGGAGTATTCTTGGCATGGGTAGCTAATGCTGTTTTCCTGGAGTTACTTGGGGTCTTCTTGGTATGGGTAGCTAATGCTGTTTTCCTGGAGTTACTTGGAGTCTTCTTGGTATGGGTCGCTAATGCTGTTTTCCCGGAGTTACTTGGAGTCTTCTTGGTATGGGTAGCTAATGCTGTTTTCCTGGAGTTACTTTGGGTCTTCTTGGTATGGGTCGCTAATGCTGTTTTCCTGGAGTTACTTGGAGTATTCTTGGCATGGGTAGCTAATGCTGTTTTCCTGGAGTTACTTGGGGTCTTCTTGGTATGGGTAGCTAATGCTGTTTTCCTGGAGTTACTTGGAGTCTTCTTGGTATTGGTCGCTAATGCTGTTTTCGTGGAGTTACTTGGAGTCTTCTTGGTATGGTTAGCTAATGCTGTTTTCCTGGAGTTACTTGGGGTCTTCTTGGTATGGGTCGCTAATGCTGTTTTCCTGGAGTTACTTGGGGTCTTCTTGGTATGGGTAGCTAATGCTGTTTTCTTGGAGTTTCTTGGAGTCTTCTTGGTATGGGTAGCTAATGCTGTTTTCCTGGAGTTACTTGGAGTCTTCTTGGCATGGGTAGCTAATGCTGTTTTCGTGGAGTTACTTGGAGTCTTCTTGGTATTGGTAGCTAATGCTGTTTTCCTGGAGTTACTTGGAGTCTTCTTGGTATGGGTAGCTAATGCTGTTTTCCTGGAGTTACTTGGAGTCTTCTTGGTATGGGTCGCTAATGCTGTTTTCCTGGAGTTACTTGGAGTCTTCTTGGTATGGTTAGCTAATGCTGTTTTCCTGGAGTTACTTGGAGTCTTCTTGGTATGGTTAGCTAATGCTGTTTTCCTGGAGTTACTTGGAGTCTACTTGGTATGGTTGGCTAATGCTGTTTTCCTGGAGTTACTTGGGGTCTTCTTGGTATGGGTAGCTAATGCTGTTTTCGTGGAGTTTCTTGGAGTCTTCTTGGTATGGGTAGCTAATGCTGTTTTCCTGGAGTTACTTGGAGTCTTCTTGGTATGGGTCGCTAATGCTGTTTTCGTGGAGTTACTTGGAGTATTCTTGGCATGGGTAGCTAATGCTTTTCTCCTGGAGTTACTTGGGGTCTTCTTGATATGGGTAGCTAATGCTGTTTTCCTGGAGTTACTTGGGGTCTTCTTGGTATGGGTCGCTAATGCTGTTTTCCTGGAGTTACTTGGAGTCTTCTTGGCATGGGTAGCTAATGCTGTTTTCGTGGAGTTACTTGGAGTCTTCTTGGCATGGGTCGCTAATGCTGTTTTCGGGGAGTTACTTGGAGTCTTCTTGGCATGGGTCGCTAATGCTGTTTTCCTGGAGTTACTTGGAGTCTTCTTGGCATGGGTAGCTAATGCTGTTTTCCTGGAGTTACTTGGGGTCTTCTTGGTATGGGTAGCTAATGCTGTTTTCCTGGAGTTACTTGGGGTCTTCTTGGTATGGGTCGCTAATGCTGTTTTCGGGGAGTTACTTGGAGTCTTCTTGGTATGGGTAGCTAATGCTGTTTTCCTGGAGTTACTTGGGGTCTTCTTGGTATGGGTAGCTAATGCTGTTTTCCTGGAGTTACTTGGGGTCTTCTTGGTATGGGTAGCTAATGCTGTTTTCGTGGAGTTACTTTGAGTCTTCTTGGTATGGGTAGCTAATGTTGTTTTCCTGGAGTTACTTGGGGTCTTCTTGGTATGGGTCGCTAATGCTGTTTTCGGGGAGTTACTTGGAGTCTTCTTGGTATGGGTAGCTAATGCTGTTTTCCTGGAGTTACTTGGGGTCTTCTTGGTATGGGTAGCTAATGCTGTTTTCCTGGAGTTACTTGGGGTCTTCTTGGTATGGGTAGCTAATGCTGTTTTCGTGGAGTTACTTTGAGTCTTCTTGGTATGGGTAGCTAATGCTGTTTTCGTGGAGTTACTGGGAGTCTTCTTGGTATGGGTAGCTAATGTTGTTCTTAAGATATCCGGTTACAGATCAACTCAGAGCAACCTTTCGACAACTCTAACCGACCAATGAAAAGACCTTGAACAAATCGACATTGTCCAGTCAGAAAGCAGATTTCACTAGCTATTTTCAAGCATCAAGCATGTGACTTCCATTCCAGACTACTCTTTGAAAAATATTTTGACACAGTTCTAAATTCAAAATTCCAAAACTGAACATTCTAGAACGTGTAACAGATCCCTCGACTGCAATACTTCCCACTGGTATAATGTTAGTCCCACTGAAGGGGGAGATAACCCATGGTACTGACGGAATCAGTGGCACAGCACCTAGCTGATGTTAACCGGTGACACAACCTCTAGGGCAAATGGTGCACCTTGTGAAACTTCTCTCAACTCTTACATAGCGGACTGAATGAAAGATGTTTACATTCTCCACGACTTTAGAACACAAAGCTATGGTGTTTTGAAATTTGAGGTACTCTAACACGATTAGACACCTCTTATTTTAATTATCAAGCCGAGCGATTCATAACAATTAGGCATGTTATACAAGGAATAACTGCCATTCGTATATTGTGATATGGTGTCAAGAAACGATATCGCCCTCTCAAATGTTTACTGGAGTGATATAGACAACATCGACACAACTCAAAATGGCATTACCCCGTTTTTAACAATTGTTTTTCTCATAAAAGCTCCTCCATTGTTTCCAGTAGTGTCTAAGAACCTATGTATTCATTTGATATATATGTGTGATGTTGATTTCAGCTTGCCATGGAGAACACCCCCATCCACGAATGGAAGCTCCCAGAGATACCCGATGGCTTCAGTCTTCACATCAAGCGACATGACATGACGGGCAGTTCATTGTCAGGCAACAAGGTAGGACAGGATCCTAGTCATATATATATTTGATATTTCAGTGGGCTGTCCACCTTCCAGCGCCTCACATGTATACTCCCAAGGGAGTTGAGCATGAAAGTGGAGGCTGGTCCATTGACCCGGGTAATAAAGTAGCGCTGTACAAGCTCGGGGATGCAGATTTGGCGCATGCGAAATACGCCTTCTGTGACATTAACTCGGCTAGCGATAGGGCATTATGATATGTTTTATAAGACATTATGGATTACAATCAGTCATTTAGAAACTATCGATCTGAAACACTGACCCTTTGTCTGTACTGCCTTTTATGGGTCACAATCCCGTCTGACTACTCTGACTTGCAATTGTGCGTAGTTGTGTTTTGAAAGGTGTGTGTGTGTGTGTGGGTGCCGCGTGCGTCATGACAGAATAGGTGCAGACATCATGTCACGTGTGATTAATCCATTAATTAAATATGCAACATCAAGGATCCTGCCACTTCTTCGCGAATCGTCATCCCGTTATGTCGGATTCCATGATACAGTCATACAAAAGGCAGCGTAAGAGAGAGTGAAGTGGTGCTGCCACGCTTGCAAATGATGGTACAAACTTCCGGTAATATCCCGCCAGACCAAGAAAACCTCTAAGCTCTGTTTCCGTTTTAGGAATTGGCCATCTGGTTACTGCTTCAATCTTCTCAGGGTCGGGAGAGATACCTGTTTGAGAAACTAGATGTCCCAGATACCTAAGTTTCTCCTTGAACAGTTGGCACTTTTCCGGTTTAACCTTCAAGTTGAATTTTGACACCCTTGTCAAAACCATGTCCAATCTTTCTAATGTCTGTCCGAATGTTGTGCCGAAAATAAGGATGTCGTCAAGGTAAATGAGAAGAGTTTGAAAGTTCTCGTCACCAAAGATTCTGTCCATCAGACGCATGAAGGTGCCTGGTGCCCCAGTCAATCCGAATGGCATGCGGAGATATTCATATAGTCCACCTGTCCCGACTCTGAATGCCGTCTTTTCAATATCTTCCTTGGCGACTGCAATCTGGTTAAAGCCGTGAGCAAGGTCCAAGCTACAAAAGTATTTCGCACCCTTTAGGACTGTCAAAGCTTCGTCTATCCTTGGCAAAGGATATGCATCCTTACGTGTCTTCAAGTTCAGCGAGCGATAGTCACAACATACTCTCAGCTTTGTTCCTTTCCTAACAAGCACCACAGGAGCAGCATAGGGACTGGATGACTCCCGGATGATACCTTTCTCCAACGACTTGCGTAGATAATCGCGGACCTCTTGCCATTGGCTTGGTGGTATACGCCGGTGGGGAATCCTGACAGGTATATCGTCCATAGTTGGAATCTTGTGTTCAATGGCATCACAGAATCCTATGTCGTCCTCGTCTTTGCTGAATACATCAGAGTGTTTGTTGATTAATTCCTGTAGTTTTTGTTGGCAGGAAGAAGGAAGACTCTCACTAACATCCATACGCTGTAGGAGGCTGTCAACAAGCTGTGACTTCAAGCTGTTTCCACTTGTATCTGTGACTTGTACTTCATTGCAGCTGACCTCCACAACATCGTAAGTTGGTTCAACTTCGGCCAGGTTTAAAACTCCAACCTGTGTCCTCGGATTGAGATATATAGCCTTGTCGCTGAAATTGGCAACTTGGCAAGGTACTCTCCCTGTAGAGTCCACATTGACCACAGTTGGACCCAATTTAAGTCCAACTGGCAACGGAGCAGAGATTTCCTCAATGATGGCGGTGTAGGACACCTTGCTCGGCTGAACAGTTCCCTCAAACACCATGAGTGATCGAGCTGGGACAAGGATGGGCTTTCTACCAGAAACTCTTATCCTGAGATTTTGTTTAGTTGAGGCAGGAATTTGATCGTAGTATGCCAAAACTTGGTGAACGTCCTTGGGTACTTGGAGATTGTCTTGCGTTACTTTAAGTCTTATATCTCGAAGGGCATTGGATCCAAGTACTCCAGGAACTTTCTGTTTCCGTGTTCTTGTGTCCTCGTCAGTTGGATCTTTGACGACCATGAACCAGATAATACCCATGTTATGTCCAAAAGCTTTAATCTCCAGAGCGAGGTATCCCAGGTAGGGTATGTCCTGTCCATTCGCGGCAGTAATGCGAATCAACCTTCCCATGTCCAATAACTCCTCTGCTGACAGGTGCTCCTTGTAGAAGGACTCGGTGATTGTCGACACCTGAGCTCCAGTATCAATCAGACACGTAAGGCTCATTCCATTCGCAGTAATGCTGGTCTCTGGGCATTTCCCTACCACTCTATACAAGAAGGGACCATTTGTTAAACTTTCCTCGGCTCCCACAGTGAGGTCCTTCACGGTGGGAATCACTGGTTTAAAGCTTGTTTGGGGGGGTTTCTTCGGTTTCGGGGACACCTTCTTTGGATGTGGCCTTCTTCACCGCAGCTCCAACAGGTCCTTGGTCCTCGAGGCCTGGTGCTATTGAGCAAGCTGGCGATCTGTTCTTGTTGACGTTCAATGATGGCCTCTTGTCGTTTGAGTATATCTGCCATTTGGGCTTGATGTTCCTGAGCGTATACTATTGATCTTTCTTTGGAATTGCCCCCTAGCCATTCAATGACACGGTCGCGGAGATCCAGGAAGGATAGCTCTGGATGCTCACGTGTCAGCCTTCTGATTTCCCGCCTCTGGACTTCATGGTAGGCTGACTCGGCAAGCTGTCCCTTCAGTGCCATCTCCTTCATACCATGGAAAGTGCTATCAATTTCTACGATCTTGTCGTACAGTTCGATTAGGTCAAGCGAAGTTGTTACGAGGTCGCTACCAGCTGTCTGGCGGTAAGAATAGAATCGGTGTTGGGCTGCTGGCAAGTCATTTCCCTCTCCGAACACTTTCCTCAGGGTCTTGATGATCTGACACGGAGACTTCCTGGTATCAGGTCCTCTTGCTAGGATTTCCTGGCGAGCCCGTCCACCCAAGTTGTCACATAGAAGAACCGCATAGTCCTCGTCAGACAACTTCCTTGTCTCAGCGGAGACTTTCAGGTCCGAAATCCACTCTTCAAGCGTGGTGTCACCAGCTCGTAGAGGCTTGTCTTTGAAGCGTGGTAGTTGTCGACCAGTTGAGAGGACGAGTGGCTTGCTGGCACTAGCAGACAACGATAGCTCCTGGTCCCGAACTTTAATGCGAAGTGCTTCGAGTTCCATGGCAAGCAATTCCATTTTCTTTAAGTTTGGGTCTGCCACAACAACTGCTGGTTCCTCATCTGCCATCTCGTTCTAGCCTCCCTGGGGTTTTTCCACAATAACTGCTCTGTATCCCACTTCTGACACCAAATGTAAGCGGGGCAAGGAATACAGAGAGTTTTTGATCTTCTATAGAGAGACTTTATTGTTCATTGTGGATGGATGAATCCATGTAACGAAAAAACCCCAGGAGAACACTCCTTTCAGCAACGGTCAGTGGTCACATGACCCAGGGCACGGACCAACTAGTCATTGAAACTGTTGTGGCTAGCAGAAGAAACGATTGACTTGTCTGCTTGAAAACTGCGCTACATATGAGAGGTGATGGCGCGAAATGGAACAATAGCGAACTGCACTATGGGAAAAGATTTTATATCTTTTTACATCAAACACCTAAAAGTTGGATAAACGTTAATGGAACATACTATTTTTAATGATAAATAGATTAGAAAGACTTATAATTACGAAAATGGTGTATTTGTTGGTGATATGAAATTCCTGTTTCCGACTACTTCCGGAAACTGCCGAAGATAACGACGTGAAAACAAGGGCAAAACAAATGTATATAGAAACTCCTTTACATCTATATATGTTGGTTAATTGAATATCGGCCTTTGAATAACAACATGGCAACCACTTATTCTGGTACGCTGTAAAAAGCTGCTTTCAAAAGGTCAATGTAATCTCGTGTGCAAATTAATATTGTATACACATTGTATCCTATCCCCAATTGATCAACAAAATGTGTATGGTGAATTGAGTTGTGTTCTCGCTCTCTGACAACACAACAGTACAATGAGTGACAACACCGTAGTGATTCTTTATATGAAATGTGTCAATGTGTGAACTCCGGAACACGAGCATCTCCCAGACCCATGGCTAGTCACAGCAGTGTACCAACATTGAACCGGGAAGATTCCATGGAACAGACATCCATGGACGTACCCTTGACCTTGACCTTGACCTGTATCCGTGTACTCTCCCGCCCCCATGCTATACAAGTGAAGCTATTGATAAATGTCTTCTGATGGGCGGCACAATGTACAACATTCCCTGCGCCGACCGGGGAGCTCATTAGGAATTGAGATTATGGAAATTGTGGAGCCTTGAGCCTCTGGATCTGGTGCATTCGGTAGAGACTAATAGATCGGTGTTGTTGTATGTGATGAATACGGGAGGGCATATGTTATGTTATGAGCAGGACGGGACAATGGGTAGTACATTTGTAACAACTTCATTTCTTAGCATCTCGTCAAATCTAACGAATCATGCCTAACGAGGAAACAGAGTAACCAATTGATTGTATAACATTCATTTGAACTGTTAGTGATACAGCTTATTATACAACAATTAATATATTCAATCAATATTTACTTCAGCACTGAGGAAGCCACAGGCCTATAGTACATTTCATATATACAAATTTCTCATCGACATGGCTTGATAAATGAAAACCGCAACATTTTTAATTACACTTTCATTTGAAGAATTCAATAGAGACGAAAATTTATCAATTGATGGATGGACAAAATAGAGTTCTTTAATATACTTTTTACGTGTAGTATTTAAACATATACTCATGCCAATAATGGTTGTCACCCCCTTCAATTATTTTAATTTGGAGAGGGGGTGTGGCGCGTGAGGTGGGTGGTTGGGGTTGGGGACGGGGATGACAACCATTATTGGCATGAGTATATATTGTTATGGCTGTTTGACCACTGAAGCAAATATCGTGTTGGTGGTTATTTCCAGAGCTTATTCTTGAGGGTAAATCTTAATTCCTATTATCAGCCTCACGAAAGAGTATGGTTTTACACCGCATCAGACTCTGTGTCCATGTAGGGAATTGAACCCGGTCTTTGGCGTGATCATTGACGTTTTAACTGTCATTAGTCGATGAAACGGGTGACCAGTTGCTTCCTAGTATCGTGTAGAGAACCCGTGTGTGCTAGCTGACCTTCCTAGTATCGTGTAGAGAACACGTGTGTGCAAGCTGACCTTCCTAGTATCGTGTAGAGAACCTGTGTGTGCAAGCTGACCTTCCTAGAATCGTGTAGAGAACCCGTGTGTGCTAGCTGACCTTCCTAGTATCGTGTAGAGAACCCGTGTGCGTAAGCTGACCTTCCTAGTATCGTGTAGAGAACCCGTGTGTGCTAGCTGACCTTCCTAGTATCGTGTAGAGAACCCGTGTGCGTAAGCTGACCTTCCTAGTATCGTGTAGAGAACCCGTGTGCGTAAGCTGACCTTCCTAGTATCGTGTAGACAACCCGTGTGTGCAAGCTGACCTTCCTAGTATCGTGTAGAGAACCCGTGTGTGTAAGCTGACCTTCCTAGTATCGTGTAGAGAACCCGTGTGTGCAAGCTGACCTTCCTAGAGAGAACCCGTGTGTGTAAGCTGACCTTCCTAGTATCGTGTAGAGAACCCGTGTGTGTAAGCTGACCTTCCTAGTATCGTGTAGAGAACCCGTGTGTGTAAGCTGACCTTCCTAGTATCGTGTAGAGAACCCGTGTGTGTAAGCTGACCTTCCTAGTATCGTGTAGAGAACCCGTGTGTGCAAGCTGACCTTCCTAGTATTGTATAGAGAACCCGTGTGTGCAAGCTGACCTTCCTAGTATCGTGTAGAGAACCCGTGTGTGCCAGCTGACCTTCCTAGAATCGTGTAGAGAACCCGTGTGTGCCAGCTGACCTTCCTAGAATCGTGTAGAGAACCCGTGTTTGCAAGCTGACCTTCCTAGTATCGTGTAGAGAACCCGTGTGTGCAAGCTGACCTTCCTAGTATCGTGTAGAGAACCTGTGTGTGCAAGCTGACCTTCCTAGTATCTTGTAGAGAACCCGTGTGCGCTAGCTGACCTTCCTAGAATCGTGTAGAGAACCCGTGTGTGCAAGCTGACCTTCCTAGTATCGTGTAGAGAACCTGTGTGTGCAAGCTGACCTTCCTAGTATCTTGTAGAGAACCCGTGTGTGTAAGCTGACCTTCCTAGAATCGTGTAGAGAACCCGTGTGTGCAAGCTGACTTCATATTCTGCATCGTTTGATGGAAACAAAATGTTTCTTTCGAAGATGGTCATCTACCAGTTATTTCGTCGAGGTCGAGGTCACATATTCGTCAACATTCCACACCCGTCCCACAGATCTCTTATTGGCCCCTAGCAGGTCGTCACAGATGGTGCCACACAAATCACAGTGACATGTTAGGGAAGTCTACACAGCTGATTAACGAGTATGATCGTAACTTCATACGGGGGCTCGCTTGGTCAGTTGAATGTTGAAGTTTAAGATTAAATAAAAATAAATGCACAGCCAATCGAATAATGTAACATGTTGCGTCGCCATTCTCCAAACGATAGGGTCCGGTGGGGTAGCCTAGTGGTTAAAGCGTTCGCTCGTCACGCCTAAGACCCGGGTTCGATTCCCCACATGGCTACAATGTGTGAAGCCCATGTCTGGTGTCCCCCGCCGTGATATTGCTGGAATATTGCTAAAAGCGGCGTAAAACTTAACTCACTCACTCATTCAAACGATACGACACATATCAAGATGTATGGTCTGAACCTGGTCAGGATATTCACGAATATTATATAGAATCAACTCCCCCGTCCCGGTGTCTGTTACAGGGGCCTTATGTAAACCTAAGATATTGTTCACAGTCATCAGTAATCCGGGGATTCTATCTACTCTCTGTCATCATTTATACCCTTGCCCAATCCACAAGAACTTCTCTTCGAGCCTGACTGGAATGAAAAGACGCCAATAAGTATCGTCCAATCCAGTTGTTTAAATGAGCGACAGAAACTATGTGCTAAATTAAAATACGAGAGATGGTGATGATAACGTAATTTCCCAGACGAAAACGGGTGGTTGGAATAGAATATTTTCCAAACTAATACGTTCTCAAATACAAACACATTTCTTCGTTGGACATGCACTGAACAAAAAGTGTTGTCAAAAAAACATTCAGTTCCTATTTAAAAAAATATCCTTCCTTGTCTGTAACAAGCATCCCCCAACCTCAATAATAAATATTCCGTTCCTAAATTTGATTGATTGTACATCAACAACATATGCAAATTATGCAACATTCCGAAACATTTTAGCAATCTATATTTTTTTGTCATAATTAAGATTGATTTCCTCGGATACTGCATGTTTGAATACCTCGGACCAAATAATGGCATAGATAAACATGAATGTCGGTTTTCAAATCAGGATTTCCGCGAGTTCAAAGTGACCTTGGCAACACAGGTGCCCTTGGCTTTCGCGTCCATGCAGCAGATTGAGCCTCCTCCAAGTTATCGATTAGTGCTGGGATGGAGTCGGTGCCGTGGTGTAAAGTCTCCATAAAACACACTGGGTTTCTCCACGCTCAATCCACGGCGTCTCCAGTATCAGCCCTCGACGGCGTCAGTAACAACACCGTCGGAGTAGGACAGATGGTCGTCGTGCGTTATGACCTGGGTGTCGTTGTACAAAGCGATCTTAGCGCTAAGGTGACCGTAACTCCCATACCTTAACATAGACTTAAGGTAGCCTCAGCACTAAGGTTGTTTTGTACGACGGCACCCAGGAGAGATAATTATGTTATTAATCCTTCGGGCGTTGTTGTGCTGGACGTAAGGCGACACCAAATTTAATATGTTGTGCAGATAAAGAACCTAGTGTGGCACAACACGTAGAGAAGGACAGCGGAGAACTGTTTCACTCGGGCGACCGGGACTTTTATTGTTGCGAATTTTACATCCTATTATCGTTCGTATGGCATGATATACTTGAGGTCTAGAACATGGAGCGCAGGTTCGGCCACAGGGGCTTGTAACGCAAAAACACAACAACATGCGTCATGGTACATATTGTCACTAACGGGGTCTTAACACCATATAACAGGACTAGATCAAGATCAAAATGAAGATAGTGTATAGCACATAAGGCCTCCGCCCCGTATACATAGCGTTATAAAGACAGGCAAGGTATGGACATTGCAAATAGCGGAAAGCATCATAACATTGTGAAATTAGTTGACAGGAGAAATCAGACTCTTCCATAATGACAGCGAATGTGTTAATAACAGGGCTAATTTTACATGAACAGATTCGTCTTATGATAAAAACAATCTGATAAGTGTTACCCTAGTAGGCCGACCCAAATATTTCTGTGGAATATACTGCCTGCTGAAATCGACATAATAATGCATCAAATAGTAGCAACAGATGATATACTCAGACCCCGTATGTTTCCACTAGTGCAGAAACTACTAGACAATGTCCACAATACATATTTTACCCAGCGCCTCACATCGCAACCCCCCCCCCCCCCTTTACTTCTTACCATGGCCAGGCAGTGTGACTTTTACAGCATATGACTTTGCTGATGTTCTGTAAACAAGGTCATTAACCTCTTACTGTCCGTTGTCATAGCAACACTGATGGTCTGTGACCTGTTTTGAACCAGAGTGTATATATTCCCTCATATTGCTGGACCATAGGACACCGTGGTATTCCGAATATAGGTGGGCAGTCCCTTCTCTCTTCCTCGTCGCCCGTAACTAGGTGCCCCTAGTGGCCACACAAGTTGTATGATAACCAGGGAGTGTAGATTGAAAATACGATGTGCCGTTGAGATTAACATCCAATCATCGAGGCAAAACAATGCGCCTTGAGCATGTAGATGGGATGCTCTATATAGCGCTATATAAATACCCATAAAATGTATTAATAATGGTTGGTCATGCATGTGCCTCATTCTGAACAAACAAACACATGTTGCTCTGGGCCACCACTGTATAGATTAGTCACGCCATGGTGAGTGGGTGACTCTGCCATACAGGGCCCCGTTCCTCAAAGCGATCGTAGCGCTAAGGTGATCGTAACTCCCATACTTTAACGTAGACTTACGACTGTCGTAGCGCTACGATGGCTTTAAGGAACGGGGCCCTGGTCGGCTAGTTGTGCCATTGTAACTGCATGTTAGCTGGTTCTTGTAACTGTTGCTGTCATCTGTGTTACACTGTCTATGGGTCCACTATATTACTGTTAATTGATTGTACAACTTGTATCCTGCTGTGCCAATGAGTACGGGCTAACTGCCTGGCTGCCGATGTACAAAGAGATCTTAGCGCTGTGCTGATCTGAAGTCCAAACTTTAACTTGGACTTACGACTGGCGTACCCCAATGTTTGTTCTGTTCAACGGCACCCAGTCGCAAGGGCCCTATGCTATCTAAGCGCTATGTTGAGCGCATGTTATAGTTACGATCAACTTGGCGCTTTTTGCAAATGGAGTCCATGCAGGGCCTAGTTTTCGAAGCTCTCTTAGCGCTAAGATACTCGTAAATTAATGTTAATGTATGACACTTACGACTATCTTAGCGCTAAGAGAGCTTCGAAAATTCTAGGCCCGATCAACAAAGCGATCGTAGCGCTACGACTGTCGTAAGTTTATGTTAAAGTATGAGAGTTACGATCACCTTAGCACTACGACTGTCGTAAGTTTATGTTAAAGTATGAGAGTTACGATCACCTTAGCTCTACGACTGTCGTAAGTTATGTTATATGGGAGTTACGGTCAAAGACGACATCACCTTAGCTCTACGACTGTCGTAAGTTTATGTTAAAGTATGAGAGTTACGATCACCTTAGCTCTACGACTGTCGTAAGTTTATGTTAAAGTATGAGAGTTACGATCACCTTAGCTCTACGACTGTCGTAAGTTTATGTTAAAGTATGAGAGTTACGATCACCTTAGCACTACGACTGTCGTAAGTTTATGTTAAAGTATGAGAGTTACGATCACCTTAGCACTACGACTGTCGTCAGTTTACGTTATAGTATGAGAGTTACGATCACCTTAGCTCTACGATGGCTTTGTGGAACGGGGCCCTGATTGTACGTAGACCAGGGACTAGAACAGTGACTGTTACAATATCACCATTAGGTACTAATGAGTAAACAAGCAGATATTGCACTGTGTCTTATTTGAGGCATACACGATTCTTTGATCCACCAATGAGGGATCTTAGTAGAGTGACAATGTCACTAAGATCAACAATACTAGTTACTATATTTAAAAAAGTTCGAAATATCCGATTGACCAATAGTATCGCTATCGAGAAAGTATATATGTGATCTTTAAATCATAGCATTGTATTAAAGTATCAGCTTAGGGCTCCGTAACAAGACGCTATGCGGTACGACAGTGGTTTTTAGACGCCAGTACAACAAGCTGGTTAGACTGTCCTTTACAATCCCAAACATTCATCTGTCTATCAATAACGTGTCCGACACCTGGGCAGCCGCCCCATGTCAAGTCATGAGTATTGTGAACGCCTCAATAAAGATATTATAGTGTTTCGATGAACATTGAACCGTCTGGCGATTCGTCTTGATTTTTGTTGGCAGCACACCTACTGGGAGTAGGCAATGATTTTCTGTAAGCCATCGCATTACGTAAGTGTTATGTGAAGATATGATAGCTAAACAATAATTGCGTACTGTTTACAGTCGAAAATCACGGATGTGTGTGAATTGGAGCATCACGTACCCAACAAACACAAACATATCTAACTTGTCCCCCCTGCATGATATTGGGAATCCCGACCTCAAAAGGTGTCGTCATGAACGCGTAATGAAAGATGCAATACACAGTATATGATTTCAGAATAATTGTATAAATATAATTTATAAGAAAATAACGTTATATGAAGAACAGTTACATTTTTTCTATATGTCCCCCCGGAAATTCGTCTTTCATGACGTCACACCTCAATGACATCACAGAGTATCTGACGTCATGCGGGGTATGACATCATATTTCTGTCTCTGTCGAAAACGAGAAATGTCCATTCTTGTAAAGAACATTTTGATAAATTTCGTGTTGTTTATTGTTTTGCTTCAGGTCGGCAAACTGGAATTCCTCCTTGCAGATGCGATCGCAAAGGGACGCAAGCACGTGATCACGTGCGGTGGGGCACCATCCAATCACTGTCGAGCTTTGGCTTTAGCTTGCAGACAACTCGGACTTATTCCTCATCTGTTTCTAACTTCCTGTGCGAAGGTCAGTTCAGCCATTCATCTTGGATCCGTATTATCAAATTAATTGTTAAATATGTGACTCCAAAAGGTTTTTTATTAAAAGTATTAAATTCCTGTCTGTCTGTGAATAATGTTGGTTAAAATATTTTTGTTAATTGTTTCGTTTTAGGTTGACATTAACATATACACAGTTCATTTTGATCAAAATGTCACGACAGTAACCTCTAATGAATCATTAACACACTAAACAAACTGTAGGCAACTATACGAACTTTGTGAAATGTTTCATCATTTAGCACTCCCGTCCCTCCCAGCTAGTTCCCAAAAAGGGCTTACTTGGCAGACACATTGATTGGTTAGCAGTCAAATATAACGCTACGAACTTCACTGACTCGTCTTCAGTGTGTACCCAAAACGATTCTAATCAAATCTTAGTTCTCACCACACTCAATACATATCGACATCCCATGACTGGTGACGTCAGAATGACATTTTCGTGATCGACCAATCAAATGACAAATAGGAAGTCGGTATTAGCCAATCAGGAATCAGTTTCTGGGACACCAGAAATGGGCTTCACACATTGTACCAATGTGGGGAATCGAACCCGGGTCTTCGGCGTGACGAGCGAAACCTTTAACCACATGGCTACCAGACCGCACCCAAAAAGTCTGCTGTAATATAGCTTCACTGATTGCGGCGTTAAACAACATATTTTCACTTCGAAGTGAATTGTAACGAGTGAACTGATTGGTTTACAGACTGCGAACGATGTGGGTTGCCGTGGCAACATTCTGCTGGACCGCTTGTCTGGAGCTGACATCTACATGATGCCGCTAGGATCAGATGACGAGACGGACGTCCATCCCAGAATGGAAGCTTTAGCCGAAAAGATTTTGTTAGTTGCTTTTACTTATTTCCCTCATCAGTGTCAGGTTATCCTCAATCTATAATCTCTGTTCTGTTATGATAAATACTTGGGACCAGTATAACCTGGCTGGGGTTCGACTGACACAATACCCGTAAAGATCCGGGTCAGAATTGGTCTTCAGCAATCCATGCTTGGCGACCTTATGTGATCGGGTGGTCAGACTCGCTGACTTGGTTACCACTTGTCATCGTATCCCACTCGCGTAGATCGTTGTTCGTGATGACAGGATTGTCTGGTCCAGAGTCGATTATTTACAGACCGCCGGCATATAGCTGGAATTTTGCAAAGTGAGGTGTTAAAAAACAAACAACAAATCGAATGACAGGACACTGAAATAGACATCCAATCAAATTACACTATAGGTATGCCATTTAAACAAGTGGCAATATCGCCATATTGTATGGTTTGCTGGATAAGCTGCGCTTGCGCTACAGGGAAGAAGGTTCGAGTGACCTTGATACGTTCCATGTCAAATACAACCCCCAACCCCACGCGAGCTGACCCAACATAAGGAATAATCTTACCAGTTTTTATATCGACACAATTAGGATGGGGGTCGCAATGATTCCTTATGTCTGTTTTTGGTTCTAGAAAGGAAACAGGGGAGAAATCCTACCTCATCCCAAAGGGCGGTTCCAATCTCATGGGCGTGTTTGGCACCATGGCAATATTTGATGAGCTGTCCAGACAGGTGAGGAGAGTGAGTGAGTGAGTTTAGTTTCACGCCGCTCTTAGCAATATTCCAGCAATATAACGGCGGGGGACACCAGAAATGGGCTTCACACATTGTACCCATGTGGGGAATCAAACCCTGGTCTTCAGCGTGACGAGCGGATGCTTTAACCATTAGGTTACCCCACTGCCCCCTGAGGATAGTTGATGTTATTAGCAAGAACATAATAAATTATGAGATATTTACGGTCGCTGGTAACATTTGTCTTTAGTCTGTCAAGGAGCAGTTAGATATTTCCCTACTATTCTAAACCTGTGAAATGTCATAAACTTCTTTCTTTATAATTCTCCGTAGACCATAAACGAACAATTCCACTTGTCCATAAATTCAAAACAAGTGGCTGGCCAGTCAAAACCAATGATGTTCCAAAGTCATGCTATAAACTTGCTGAATGCTTAGAAAGTCATGCTATAAACTTGCTGAATGCTTAGCCTTCCTCTCCCCGTTATAAGAACGGTTAAAGTATCTGTATTTGTTTGTTATATCGAGGGCGCCGTGGACAGATTTGATGACCTGTTCCTGACGTGCGGCAGTGGTGGGACCACCACGGGGCTGTGTATTGCCAACTACCTGGCTGGGTCACCACTGAAGTAAGTGAGTGAGTGAGTGAGTGAGTGAGTGTTCTAAGTCATGAAGGTCAGATTCTGTTTATCATTTACTGTTTATTTCACGCAAATACTCAACCTATATGGCGCACAATACAATGGAGTGATAATGTTCAAGCACAAACCGAAATATGATTCGGGCATGATTCCGGACCTATCTGTATCCTTAAAGCGACGTATACCCCGATAAGGACAAACTTTATGAATGAACAACCTCTTTATTCAGGTATTGCAGCACGTGAATAAAAAACTTGGTCATCCATAAAATTTGTACTTACCTGACTCTCCAACTTCTAAAAATGCCATTCAAAGAATTTACGTATACCTCGTTGAGGTACATGCACTAGATGTTGTATTCGGCATGAACTGTCGGCACTGTGTACCCTGCCGGGATATTTCTGAAGTGACGTCAAAACCCAAACAATCAGTGCAGAAAGAATTCGTGGTTACTTTGATTGCATGAGTATGCTCTGAATGAATTGCCGTGTCCCGGTGTATGCCGAATAGTTTCAATTGGGCACGGTGACATGCTGCATGTTTAATTTAGTTTCTAATATTATGAAGGTGCTTTGTGTATCTGTGACGTTTCTGTGAGCAGGATTCACGGCGTAATGGTGCACAGCACTCCAGAGGACGCCCATCGACACGTGAACGAAACGCTGCGTCAGCTGGGGGTCGAGGACGCCAGGTCGGAGGACATCGTCGACGTCATCGACACCTACCAGGGGGAGGGCTACTCCATCTCCAAACAGGAGGAACTAGGTATGTGTGAGTGAGTGATCTCAAACGTTAACGCAGAACCCACCTGAATGACGCTGACAACATGATCAGGGCGAACCGAGTTCTTGTGGCAGTTTTTCTCCACAACACATTTATAGTCCACTCGGACATTGACGGACGATTTTGAAGGTCAAGGTCAATAGGTGTCACTAGATATTGTGTACAGCCTACTTCTTCCAAGTGCTACCCAGGGTACTTAATTGTGCTACCGCGGGTCTTTAAGTGCTGACTTAGGTCATTAATTGTGCTTAGCCAAGGTCTTCAATCATGCTATCACTGGTCTTTAAGGGGCTATTTTGAGGTTCTTAATTGTGCTACCCCGGGATATTAATTGTGCTACCCCGGGATATTAATTGTGCTACCCCGGGATATTAATTGTGCTACCCCAGGTATTTAAGGTGCTCTCCAAGGTCCTTAATTGTGCTACCACAGTCCATTAAGGTGCTAAAAAGGTCTTTAATTGTGCTACCCCAAGATGGTAGGGGTAGACTCGAGGGTCGCCGGGTTAGTTTACTTTCTCAGCAGCTGATTCTGGGGGTAGAGGTAAATGCATCGGGCGGTCATCGTACCCCGGGTGTGGGTGTCGCAATATACCAATCACTGGTTTGTCTGGTCGCAACTCGAGTATTACCATTTGTTGTCATACTGCTTCAGTATCACAGGGTGGCCTAAAACAACCAAAACATACTGAACACCTAACACCTGACCACGACAGTTTATCTGTCTTCCAGATTTCATAGTGGAGGTGAGCAGTACGACGGGGGTGTTGGTTGACCCCACCTACACTGGCAAGGCCGCCTGGGGGCTTGTACAGGAGATGAAAAACAACCCCACCCGCTTCAAGGGACGGAGGGTCCTCTTTCTACACACAGGTAAGTTGTGGGTTTGGGTCTGGGGTTTAGCGACTCCCATATACACGGTCAAGGGCTCCTGGGAGGGGTTGGTGGGGGAGGAGGATAGGGGTGCAGGAGATGAAACACAACCCTGGTCGCTTCATGCGGAGGGGGTCTTCTTTATATACACAGGTGAGCTGGGGAGGGGCTAGGGAGGGTGGCGTGGGAGTTGCTGTTCTACCCAGACAACACAGGAAAGCAGTCTGGGACGTGTTCTGGAGATGCAGGTTGGGAGTGTCCACTTTGTAGACACGTGAGTGGGTTTTTTGATCTGCAGGGCTTAGAGGTGATGGGTTGTTTACGTAATTACCGCCATCACGCTAAGGGACGGTGGGGTAGCCGGGTGACTTAAGCGTTCTCCCGTCACACCGAAGGCACGGCTTCGATTGCCCGGAAACAGTATGTGGAGCCTAAATGTACAAAACATACTCAGTGACTCATTTTTTAACATTGTTTCAGGTGGGATGTTCGGGCTGTTTGACGGTCGAATGGATGACATGTTAGTGCAACCTGGAGCGTTGACGAACCACGTGACAATGTGCCCTAAAAACCCCGACCAGACGCAGAATGGGTCACACTGACCGGGCAATGGTGATACCGAGAGGAGCTCCTCACCCTACACGTCACATTGGGGTGACAATGAAATCTGCTGATGAGTTTTGTAGTTGTTTACGCTTAGGTTTAGTTGCATCTAGCTGAGCCCGCAGCGCTCGAAGATAGACATGCTAGAATATAGATGAGTCCTCCTTCCCCAGGACCAAATACAAATCTATTACTATCTGGAAGCGCACGTAATATATCCAACTCATCAATGTGTCCCGATTGTAGAGGGCAGAGCATGAGTTCTCAGTAGAACAAGTAGGTATATGGATGACAACTTCTTTTATTCTAGAGCACGACGTTTCGATACAGATTCTTGTATCGTTTTTAAGAACCTGTATCGAAACGTTGTGCTCTAGAATAAAAGAAGTTGTCATCCATATATACTTGTTCTATCTGACTTCCAACTTCTAAGATGCCACTCAAAGAAGTCCTGAGTTCTCTGTTTCATGTGTGTATTATGATGCATAGTTTTAAAGAATTATATTTTATATATGAGGGTGTCACTTGGTTTTGTCACACCGGAAGTCGAGTTGACCTACACGGGGTGTGGTTGTGTAATACAGCACATAGTTGACACGAACCAGCACACGGGTGTCAATGTTACAATGTTGAATTTTAATTTTCGTTTCTCTTTTCTTGAAAAGAGTGGCAACTCGATAAAATATGTAGCTCTTATCTTAAGAGTTTATGCCATGCATTCTATGCAAAAGTCTGTTTTATTTGTCTCGGCTGTAAGGCAAGAGGTCTTCAGTTGGGTGGTATGGCTAATTAACTGGTATGCCATCTGATTGAAGATCGGGTAGGTGGGAGAAGCCTGGCACGCTGGTGTACGTCATGAGCTGATCACCCAGACGGACACGGCGTGTATAGCTGGTGTACGTACCGTCAAGAGCTGATCACCCAGACGGACACGACCGTGTATATTGTTTTTGTTTTGTTGTTTCTAATTGTTAACTTTGATTTCATGATTAAAAAGACCAAGTCTGTACAAAGCAAACAAGTGATGTACTTGAGTTGACTTGGTGCTATGTGTGCGGTCAGGTATCAACATATACATAGATCTGTCCCGTGGATTCTTTTGTACCAAGGACAATAGTTAGAAGCATACAGGGAACCTTAAATAGAGTCGAACCTGGTTGTGTCGAATTACTGGTGGTCTCAAACTCACCTCCCTGTCCTTGCGAACTTCTATATTTATCATCATCTCGGATTTGCTTGACTGGACATGTCGAGTTGTCTGGAACTCTGGGAGTATCTGGCATCCAAATTATATACAGGACGTAACTTGACAGATGCGGTTTCGCGGCAGCGAGCAGTTTTTTGTTCTTTAATCTTATTTGTGACTGGCGGAAACTGGACGGAAATACGAGGCTTGTTATAATCCTTGTTGGGTTGAACTTTCTATACTAAGAATGTTGTCATTACTGCCTTTACTAAGCACTACAAAATGTCCATTAATCATCGATTTTATTCATCTTGTTAAATCTACGAAGTCGTTTATTTCGTTTTATTTCTCCTTTGTATTACCTGCTAAATATATATTTGTTCTTTGTTATAATGAAAAGTGAAATATATATCATCGATAGCATTTGCTCGTGCGTTGAAAAAAGATATGTGTGAGCTGGCTTATTATTATAATATCTAAAGTTGGTGAAGTGACGGGCTGAATTACATGTCAATTACTGGGAATGTGATCATTTACATAGTAAGATTTTACTGAGTGAGTTTAAACTGTGCATATCAAAGCTCATTACTGTATACACAAGGTACAGGATTGTTCTCCCGTGTCTGCAGCGACGCGCACTTTGAGAAATGAGTGAAACGGTGATGCTGAAATGTCTTAGAAACCCAAAGATGATTGGGTTCAATGTAATTATCTCTCAAAACAAGAGGCGCGGTGGGGTAGCCTAGTGGTTAACACGTTCTCTCATCACGCCGAAGACCCGGGTTCGATTCCCCACATGGGTACAATGTGTGAAGCCCATTTCTGGTGTCCCACGTCGTGATATTGCTGGAATATTGCTAAAACCGGCGTAAAACTAAAATCACTCATTCACTCAAAACAAGATGTTTGGTGGTCCGCGTTTCACTTTGATGGTTGTCCTGAATCCCGGGGAACTGGAATTTTCATTTTCCCACGACTTCAACACAACGAGGTTCGACTATATATAGGAAGTGTTCTTCAAACACCTGGTCAAAAATTTCGTCGTCATTTGAGTCCTGTAGCCTTCCGCAATAAGTTTATTATTGGTTTATTCAAATAGTCCAAACCATGATCCTGATCTATTTAACGGCAGCTACTTGTCAATGCATCAGTTGGACGTGATGCTTTGGGTTTTTTGCTCAAATCATTCTTTTTGTCAAAATGGGCGTGGTTAGAGTGTTGCTTGTTTTGTTTGTTGATTTAGGGGTTTTTTTTAGTTTTAGAAACAAGGGCATGCCCGCAGCTGTTTCATTCTGTGTTGTTGGTTAATATTTGTCATTTGACTATAAGATGGGCCCTATATGCGCAGATCTTAAAATGCTTCCACTGTGGGCTGTGGTATAGGAGAATTATCGAAAACTATGGAAAACATGAGACAAACGTTCATTCAAGTTTGCTTATCCAGTATATCATATCAGACCACTTGTTTCTTTGGATTCGTTTTCAGACCTATACGACACATGACACAAAATCGTTTCTGTGGTACCGTCCTGATGTGACACATTGAGAGGAGCCATCTTCGACCTTGCAGGATATTGTCTCTGCATTCTGTTACGATGAGTTCGTTCTTTTGTCTGTCCGGTTTCATATCTCGCTGATGTGATATTTTGGATTATTGTGGACTGTTTCACGGGTCCAGAGTATTTATTACAACATAACCAAGTTATACTATCCAGGATAACCGAAGATGCCACTCGTCACATCTATCTGGTTGTGTGTACTTAGTCTTGAATACTGTACATTCCCTACTGTTGAGTACTTTGTTATAGGGTTTGTTAGCAGCTGTATGTTATTTTTCATACAAGTATTCCACTTTTCGTTTATCTGTGTTATTCACATTTACCCACAAGAGTACAGCATTACTGACGGATGGGTTCACTTGTTGATTTACACACACACTCAAAGTGGGGGCTGAGTAGGTTAGATCGCCGACTCTGTGCTGGCTAGTAGGTACCTGCCTCTAAGAGTGTGGGTTCGAATCCCGGATGGGACTCAATCAAAAAGAATACAAAAATCTGAATTGTACAGATATAATTTATGTTAGATTTGAAAACTTTCTAAATGATGTCCATCGTGTATTCACTCACTCTTGAGTGTTTGTGTCAGGGTAATATTGCAGTAACAGCACGCATGGATATCTACGACCAGTTAGTCACGTTGTGAACACTGCTAGCATTGTTGAATGTCCATTGTTAGTTGTTACATTTGTTACTTTGTTTCATATTTCCTAGAAGAAACACAATACATTGCGTCACTTTAAGATCACGTGTGATTGTCTGAAGCAAAGATTAATCCGAATAAAGAAATATCTACTTAAAACTATTGGATACCTATGAATTTCACTCATATATACAGGTATCGAATCAAAACAGAGCACCTTGCACTGAATATATATTGGTTGATCTCATACAAGATGGCGGACTCGGTATGTTCACTACGAAGAGGAGATGAGGTGGGATCTGGATGAATGCTGCATTGAAAGTAATAGCACTTGCATAGTTCTGTCCGTGTGTGCGTACGTACGACAGCATGGCTGCTTGTATTAGTCGAGACTAGTGCCGGCTATGTAGCTGTAACCCTACAACAGATAAGCCCACCACACCGTGTACAGACTCTATCTTTGTTAACACAGGCAGGTCAGAAAATCGATAAACTAGGCCCCGGTTTAGTATCAACACCCCCTACTATACCCCACTGCGGGTCAGAAAATCGATAAACTAGGCCCCGGTTTGGGTTTTGTCTATAAAACTACTTGACAAACACTTTTTATGATGAAATGGTGCAAGACAAAAAGGTAAATTTTCGTGTAAACTTGCCCTTTAATGCAGATATATATAAATGAAACATGCACCAACTGAGCTAACACTTAAAACCGCTGGCAGTATCTGTTAGTGTTTGATGAAAGTGTAGGGGAGATACGATTAACACCTGCTATGTTTTATGTGTTGAGTTTTACAATATGCACACACACTTACTATAAACACACGCACTTTACAGCAGTTCATGATCCATTAGAATTCTTGTTTCTCTCTCCGAAATATAACCCGTTTTGTTTCAGCCTTGTTCAAAATCACTCACAGGCTTATTATTATTCCGAAGAGAATATTAAAAACTGAACGTTAAGGATATGGTATTCAAACTATAGTATTATGTATACCACGCCGTGAATATTTCACACACGCACAGATCTCTGAATCAGCTGAATTCAATGCCGCTGTCATTCACATACACCCGAACAGAATTACGGATCCAATAATAGAAATTGATAAAGGGCAGAACCATTTATGAACATTTGACCAGGGAGACTGTATAACGTTGTATGTTGTAGATTATCCCTGGTTTGACAGAAAACATACCGAGGCCGCCATCTTCAGTTTTCCACAATGTTCCAGAATGACATTTTATAGGAAACCGGTCTCCGGTCTTCCGCTTTAAAAGCTACTCCGATGCATTTCCAAAAATATTTTTATTTCAAAGACACTTTTGTTCAAATTGTTTGTCGTGATTGTTTATTCGGATTAGTGTGGGGGCTGTATTACATCAGGGATATTCTACAGCGTCTTCTAATCTCCCTGATTACATCAACAGCTGTCTCGTGAAGTCTCGTCGCTAACATCTCGGACATCCAATGACGAGACTTGAAGTGTATTGACATTTTAAACCCCGCACGTGTGGTACCCCAGATTAAAATGACTTTACTCGCGTCTTCTTTACAGTGAGCATGTACTGACATTATTAACTTAATAAAAGTGCCAGTAATAAAATGGCTTTGAAAACATTGTTGTTCGAGTGTTTTGTACCATAATTAGATGTTGAATTGTCTCTAACTTAGTTTACAAACGATTCTCTCAGATCCATGTTTACAAATGTGGTTTAGTCGTATGTTCTTGTACGTCACCCTCAGCACTACAACACAAACATCACGCCGTCCTTGAAATAATCAAATCTGGGCAAGGAAGATGTAGTGATTGATATTATGAACAAACAGGACGCTACAAAGACCGCGAAAGAAATCCTGACCAATCAACAGGTAATGAGATACTTGTGACTTTATTTAACCCGGGAGAGAAGCAGTGGTGAGTTTGAGACCTGGAAAACCGACTCTGAAGGAGAAAATTCAGCGACTGACATTTTAAGTATCTACCAAGTTTGTATACCATGACATGCATCAGTGAGAGAGAGAGCATGATTTTATGTTGCTTCTAGGCATATTCCAGCAATATCACGTTAACTATACAGTACCGTTATTGGATATAGGGTGGGGTATAAGTTAGGTTCTAGTCAAAATGGCCACAAACCCCTACCAAATACTGTGTTTTACAAGACCCCCCTGCAGATCCATGTTATCATGACACTGAGTTAAGTCAATTGACAAACCCAGTAAGTCAATTACTCATTGTTATGTTATCAAAACACTACCGGGTACCCGATGAGTATTAAAAAACTTATCTACATGGATGTCATGTAAAAGTGAATAGTTAAAAAGTGCATAAACATGAAAAAAGATAATATATATATATTTGTTATTTGTTGAAAATATGATTTGTTTAACTGTAATACACATCAAGTTTTTACATAATACAAATGTTAGGCATATTATATAAAAAAAATAATGTGTGGCCATTTTGACTTTTAATTTTCTATGGCCAATTTGATTTTTTGCTGTGGGCATTTTGACTAGGGGTTGTGGCCATTTTGGTTTTTTTGTGTGGCCATTTTGACTAGGGTCAGTGTGGCAATTTTGTCGTGTGGCCATTTTGACCTGTTCCCTATAAGTTAGTTATACAGTACTTCTCTGGAAGTTTCGGTTTCTACACCAACAGTTGCACACTGTCCAGGCAGGTGCCGCCAATATACAGACACTGTCCGGGCAGGTGCCGCCAATATACAGACACTGTCCAGGCAGGCACCGCCAATATACAGACACTGTCCGGCAGGCACCGCCAATATACAGACACTGTCCAGGCAGGCGGCGCCAATATACAGACACTGTCTGGGCAGGCACCCCCAATATACAGACACAATACCCACCCCTAGTTTCTACACCAACACACTGTCCGGGCAGGCGCCGCCAATATACAGACACAATACCCACGCCTAGTTTCTACACCAACACACTGTCCGGGCAGGCACCGCCAATATGCAGACACAATACCCACCCCTAGTTTCTACACCAACACACTGTCCGGGCAGGCACCGCCAATATACAGACACTGTCTGGGCAGGTGCTGCCAATATACAGACACTGTCCAGGCAGGCACCGCCAATATACAGACACAATACCCACCCCTAGTTTCTACACCAACACACTGTCCGGGCAGGCACCGCCAATATACAGACACAATACCCACCCCTAGTTTCTACACCAACAGCTGCACACTGTCCGGGCAGGCACCGCCAATATACAGACACTGTCCGGCAGGCGCCGCCAATATACAGACACTGTCCGGGCAGGCGCCGCCAATATACAGACACTGTCCGGGCAGGTGCCGCCAATATACAGACACTGTCCGGGCAGGCACCCAATATACAGACACTGTCCGGTGCCAATATACAGACCTCGTCCGGGCAGGTGCCGCCAATATACAGACACTGTCCGGCAGGTGCCGCCAATATACAGACACTGTCCGGGCAGGCACCGCCAATATACAGACACTGTCCGGGCAGGCACCGCCAATATACAGACACTATACGCAGGCGTCTAATATACAGACACTGTCCGGGCAGGCGCCGCCAATATACAGACACAATACCCAACCCTAGTTTCTACACCAACACACTGTCCGGGCAGGCACCGCCAATATACAGACACTGTCCGGCAGGCGCCGCCAATATACAGACACTGTCCGCAGGCGCCGCCAATATACAGACACTGTCCAGGCAGGTGCCGCCAATATACAGACACTGTCCGGCAGGTGCCGCCAATATACAGACACTGTCCGGGCAGGTGCACGCCAATATACAGACACTGTCTGAGCAGGTGCCGCCAATATACAGACACTGTCCGGGCAGGTGCCGCCAATATACAGACACAATACCCACCCCTAGTTTCTACACCAACACACTGTCCGGGCAGGCACCGCCAATATACAGACACTGTCTCGGCAGGCGCCGCCAATATACAGACACTGTCCCGGCAGGCGCCGCCAATATACAGACACTGTCCGGGCAGGCGCCACCAATATACAGACACTGTCCGGGCAGGCACCCCCAATATACAGACACAATACCCACCCCTAGTTTCTACACCAACAGTTGCACACTGTCCGGACAGGCGCCGCCAATATACAGACACAATACCCACCTCTAGTTTCTACACCAACAGTTGCACACTGTCCGCAGGCAGGTGCCAGCCAATATACAGACACAATACCCACCCCTAGTTTCTACACCAACAGTTGCACACTGTCCGGGCAGCCAATATACAGACACAATACAACACACTGTCCGGGCAGGCACCGCCAATATGCAGACACAATACCCACCCACCGTTTCCACACCAACAGCTGCACACTGTCCGGGCGGGTGCCAATAAACAGACCATTCCTGGTATTACCGCCGACAGTTGTCAGACACAATACCCACACCCTAATTTCTACACCAACACACTGTCCGGCGCAGGCTCTCGGCGGGCAGGCAATATACTGCACACTGTCCAATATACTAGACACTGTCCGGCAGGCACAATGTATACCAACGGACGGGTAGCAATATACAGACGCACTGTCGGGCGTTGCGCCAATATAGGCAGGCGCCGCCAATATACAGACACTGTCGGGCAGAAACCACCAATATACAGACACTGTCCGGGCAGGCACCCCCAATATACAGACACAATACCCCCCTAGTTTCTACACCAACAGTTGCACACTGTCCGGACAGGCCGTAATATACAGACACAATACCCACCTCTAGTTTCTACACCAACAGTTGCACACTGTCCGGGCGGAAGCCGCCAATATACAGACACAATACCCACCCCTAGTTTCTACACCAACAGTTGCACACTGTCCGGGCAGGCATACAATATACAGACACAATACCCACCCCTAGTTTCTACACCAACACACTGTCCGGGCAGGCACCACTAATATGCAGACACAATACCTACCCTAGTTTCTACACCAACAGCTGCACACTGTCCGGCAGGCAGCATCAATATACAGACACAATACCCACCCCTAGTTTCTACACCAACACACTGTCCGGGCAGGCACCGCCAATATGCAGACACAATACCCACCCCTAGTTTCTACACTAACAGTTGCACACTGTCCAGGCAGGCCCGTAATATACAGACACAATACCCTCCCCTGGTTTCTACACCAACAGTTGCACACTGTCCGGGCAGGCTGCCAATATATACAGACACAATACCTACCCCCAGTTTCTACACCAACAGTTGCACACTGTCCAGGCAGGCATACGCCAATATACAGACACAATACCCACCCTAGTTTCTACACCAACAGTTGCACACTGTCGGGCAGGCACCAGGCCAATATACAGACACAATACCCTCCCCTAGTTTCTACACCAACAGTTGCACACTGTCCGGGCAGGCACCGCCAATATACAGACACAATACCCACCCCTGGTTTCTACACCAACAGTTTGCACACTGTCCGGCAGGCACCGCCAATATACAGACACAATACCCTCCCCTAGTTTCTACACCAACAGTTGCACACTGTCCCAGGCAGGCGCCGCCAATATACAGACACAATACCCACCCCTGGTTTCTACACCCAACACACTGTCGGGCAGGCACCGTAATATACAGACACAATACCCTCCTGGTTTCTACACCAACAGTTGCACACTGTCCGGGCCGAAGCGCAATATATATATACAGACACAATACCTACCCCCAGTTTCTACACCAACAGTTGCACACTGTCCAGGCGGCGCCGCCAATATACAGACACAATACCCACCCCTAGTTTCTACACCAACAGTTGCACACTGTCCGGGCAGGCGCCGCCAATATACAGACACAATACCCACCCCTAGTTTCTACACCAACAGTTGCACACTGTCCGGGCAGGCGCCGCCAATATACAGACACAATACCCACCCCTAGTTTCTACACCAACAGTTGCACACTGTCCGGGCAGGCAACCGCCAATATACAGACACAATACCCTCCCCTAGTTTCTACACCAACAGTTGCACACTGTCCGGGCAGGCGCCGCCAATATACAGACACAATACCCACCCCTAGTTTCTACACCAACACACTGTCCGGGCAGGCACCGCCAATATACAGACACAATACCCACCCCTAGTTTCTACACCAACAGCTGCACACTGTCCGGGCAGGCACCGCCAATATACAGACACAATACCCACCCCTAGTTTCCACACCAACAGCTGCACACTGTCCGGGCAGGCGCTGCCAATATACAGACACAATACCCACGCCTAGTTTCTACACCAACACACTGTCCTGGCAGGCACCGCCAATATACAGACACAATACTCATACACATCTATGCACAAAAACAAATCCAAACTAAATTTTCCAATTTATTATTTCGAATTTACACAGCTTCCCTGAAATATTGATTATCACTGACAGACATGAGTTGTGGGCACATCTATTTCCAACATTTCAATCACTTACTAAGTGACATTTTCATACCTAATTAAAGGACATATCAACAATAACTGCATGGCATAATGGCAATACATGACATCTTAAATATCACATTTATGTCGACTTCTGATTGGCTGAGATCCCTCCCAATATATTCAATGTACAGCTAACATAAAAGGTACATTTCGTATCTGAGTTGGCAAACTGTTGACATTACATTTGCAATATATCAAATTAATGAGGCAGCTGAAATTCTGATGATAGTCACGATATTTTCTGAATGAAATAGATCCAGTGGGGATAACTCTAGATGTTTTTTCATCTACAATACATGCCTAACTGTGGTATTCTTACAACTTCCATACAAACCATCCACGCATCAGATATATCTACAATGTAATTTGGTTTGTTAAATACTCCATCAAGCATTAGGCTGTACCCACAGACTGTAAACCAACCCATGCACCCTTAAGATGGTAGAAACAAAAATACACCACAAAAAGACATTATTTTCAATAACGATGTATATTCAATATGTTAATTAAATGAGTTGTCCAAGGGATGGTAGCCCAATGCATGTTATCACGATCAGAATAATGAGTTAACCAGAGGTCCGAGAGGCAATCAGGATGGGTCACATGTTTTGTCTGGCCACATCTTCAGGTTATCAGTTTCAGAAGTAGGTGTCTTCAGAACAGCATTCATCCTGCCATCGAACAGCCCGAACACCCCACCTGCAACAGCAAGAATAACAGTAAACTATGCGAGTGAGTGAGTTGGGTGAGTTGGGTTTGATGCCACCTACAAATGTGAAGACAATAATATCCTGTCCCCTTTACTTTTACCTGTATGAAGAAACAAGAGCCTGTCCCCCTTGAATCTACCTGTGTGAAGAAACAAGACCGTGTCCCCTTTAAATTTACCTGTATGAAGAAACAAGACCCTGTCCCCCTTGAATCTACCTGTATGAAGAAACAAGACCCTGTCCCCCTTTAATCTACCTGTGTGAAGAAACAAGACCTGTCCCCTTGAATCTACCTGTGTGAAGAAACAAGGCCCTGTCCCCTTGAAATCTACCTGTCCCCTGTCCCCTTGAAACCTGTATGAAGAAACAAGACCCTGTCCCCTGTCTACCTGTGTGAAGAAACAAGACCCTGTCCCCTTGAATCTACCTGTATGAAGAAACAAGACCCTGTCCCCTTGAATCTACCTGTGTGAAGAAACAAGACCATGTCCCCTTTAAATTTACCTGTATGAAGAAACAAGAGCCTGTCCCCCTTGAATCTACCTGTATGAAGAAACAAGGCCCTGTCCCCCTTAAATCTACCTGTGTGAAGAAACAAGAGCCTGTCCCCCTTGAATCTACCTGTATGAAGAAACAAGACCCTGTCCCCCTTGAATCTACCTGTGTGAAGAAACAAGACCCTGTCCCCCTTGAATCTACCTGTGTGAAGAAACAAGACCCTGTCCCCCTTGAATCTACCTGTGTGAAGAAACAAGACCCTGTCCCCCTTGAATCTACCTGTGTGAAGAAACAAGACCCTGTCCCCCTTGAATCTACCTGTGTGAAGAAACAAGGCCCTGTCCCCCTTGAATCTACCTGTATGAAGAAACAAGACCCTGTCCCCCTTGAATCTACCTGTGTGAAGAAACAAGACCCTGTCCCCCTTGAAGCGGCCAGGGTTGGAGGAGAGTTCCTGCACCATGCCCCAGGCTGCCTTCCCTGTGTAGGTGGGGTCCAGCAGGATGCCCGACTGGATGCTGACATCAGTGATGAAATCTGTAACGTGGATAATTAAAGTTATTTACTAATGTGCGACCCCGCAAGTCACATCTCCCAAAATATAATAATAATAATAATAATAATTGGCTTGTATAGCGCCTCGTTTCTATCATAGATGCTCAACGGCGCTGCATAACATTGTTAAAAACACAATAAGTGGGAAAAGAGTTCTATTCAGAAGCCATCTTGAAGAAGTAGGTTTTGAGCAAGTTCTTGAATTGTGAATGGGACTCAGTTCGTCTGAGGGTGACTGGAAGATTGTTCCACAGAGCTGGTGCTGCTACAGAAAAGGCTCTATCACCCATTGATGTTTTAGTGCTTGGCTGTGTTAGTCTTAACGTATCTTTTGATCTAAGAGCTCTGGTGGGTACATGCAGATGTACAAGCATATGTTGCCGAAGATGAATCATGATACTGATTTGAAAGGGAGTATGATCTGTCTGATTGGCATTGATCCATAAAGTATCTTACTTTCTTACAAGGGAGTATTTCACTTTGTAAGTAACATTAACAGTTATAAGTAGATTAACTGAGATTAAATAAAAGATACAGTAAACACCCACCCAGCTCCTCATCAGTTGAGATGGAATAGCCTTTCCCTTTGTAGCCTGTCACGATGTCCACAATGTCTTGAGCGTTGACGTGGGCGAGGCCAACGTCTTCCAGCGTCTCCTGGATGTGATTGTAGAAGTACACGTCATCGTCACACACCACGAACCCATGACATCTACAGGTAGAAATACACGTCATCAACACACAATGAATCCATGACATGCACAGGTAGAAATACAAGTCATTGTCACACAAGACAAACACATGACATGTACAGGTAGAAATACACATCATCGTCACACACCATGAACCCATGACATGCACAGGTAGAAATACACGTCATCGCCACACGCCACGAACCCATGACATGTACAGGTAGAAATACATGTCATCGTCACACACCACGAACCCATGACATCTACAGGTAGAAACACACATCGTCACACACCACGAACCCATGACATGCACAGGTAGAAATACATGTCATCGTCACACACCACAAACCCATGACATCTACAGGTAGAAATACACATCGTCACACACCATGAACCCATGACATGCACAGGTAAAAATACACGTCATCGTCACACACCACAAACCCATGACATCTACAGGTAGAAATACACATCATCGTCACACACCACGAACCCATGACATCTACAGGTAGAAATACACATCATCATCACACACCATGAACCCATGACATCTACAGGTAGAAATACACGTCATCGTCACACACCACGAACCCATGACATGTACAGGTAGAAATACACGTCATCGCCACACACCACGAACCCATGACATGTACAGGTAGAAATACATGTCATCGCCACACACCACGAACCCATGACATGTACAGGTAGAAATACATGTCATCGTCACACACCACGAACCCATGACATGTACAGGTAGAAATACACATCATCGCCACACACCACGAACCCATGACATGTACAGGTAGAAATACACGTCATCGCCACACACCACGAACCCATGACATCTACAGGTAGAAATACATGTCATCGTCACACACCACGAACCCATGATATGCACAGGTAGAAATACAAGAAGACACTTTAAACAAGCTGTACCATAAGCATCATAAGCTTTGTTATAACAACAGTTATCATATTTAATCAAGGGATAGAAATGTATTTCATATTCAAGTGGGCACAGTACTCCACAGGTAGACATCAGTAGCACTGTCTGTCTTACCTGAGTTCGCTACCTGTCAGGTAGTTAGCTATACTTAGTCCAGCCGCGGTGCCTCCACTGCCACATGTAAACACAATATCATCGAACTTCTCCAGCACACCCTGAATGAGATAATGTGTAAAATAAAGTCAATGTTGCTAAATGTTGGGTAGAGGGAGCGGGAGGGAGGCTGAACTTTCTCTTCTTCATCACCAATCAATATCAATAATATTAAGTAGCTGTGCAACAGACGGCTGACTTTGTGTGCTGACTGAGGGTGTGTGTTCGATGGGACTCAACCCAACAAATGTACTAGAATCTGTACTTTACTGAGAAAGTGTAACTCCAGATATAATGTCCACTTGACCACTTTCTAAATGTATTCATAACAAACAAAGTTCTACATGGTGGAGTGAAAAAGTGTTGTTTTTATTCTAAACAGATATGATTAATATTAAAAACACCCCTCATTTATTCATTCTATCAATATAAAAATATAATATTAAAACCTGTGAAAAAAATAGTTTATATCTTCTGGCCCACTCTATCCAAAAAGACATTTCGACTTTCTGAAAATCGGTACAGCCTCCTAAAAATGTATCGCACTCTCTCTTCTATGGAGTAAAACCATGCCAGGGTAAGACGGTACCTGTGTCTGGAGTTCCTGGAAGACAGAGATGTAACCAAACAGTCCCACCTTGTTGGAACCCCCGACAGGTATGAGGTAAGTAGACTCTCCGGTCTGTTGTCTGAAACACACACGTATCAAGCTGTTTCTCTGATAATACAAGATAATATTCTCCTTCATCTTCTGTTTCTTTGGATGTATTTAAATATGCCCCCTCTGTACATGTGCCCCACCCACTCTGTACATGTGCCCCATCCCTTTGTACATGTGCCCACCCCTCTGTACATGTGCCCTACCCCTGTACATGTGTGCCCTACCCCTCTGTACATGTGCCCCATCCCTTTGTACATGTGCCCACCCCTCTGTACATGTGCCCTACCCCTGTACATGTGTGCCCTACCCCTCTGTACATGTGCCCATCCCTTCGTACATGTGCCCACCCCTCTGTACATGTGCCCCACCCACTCTGTACATGTGCCCCATCCCTTTGTACATGTGCCCACCCCCTCTGTACATGTGCCCCACCCCTGTACATGTGTGCCCCACCCCTCTGTACATGTGCCCCACCCTTTGTACATGTGCCCCATCCCTATGTACAGGTGTGCCCTACCCCTCTGTACAGGTGTGCCCTACCCCCTGTATATATGTGTGCCCTACCCCTCTGTATATATGTGCCCTACCCCCTCTGTACAGGTGTGCCCTACCCCCACTGTACATGTGTCCTACCCCTCTGTACATGTGTCCTACCCCCTCTGTACATGTGTCCCTACCCCCTCTGTACATGTGTGCCCCACCCCTCTGTACAGGTGTGCCCTAACCCCTCTGTGTATGTGTGCCCTACCCCCACTGTATATGTGCCCTACCCCTTCTGTACATGTGTGCCCACCCCTCTGTACATGTGTGCCCTACCCCCTCTACATTTGTGCCCTCACCCCTCTGTACATGTGTGCCCCACCCCTCTGTACATGTGTGCCCTACCCCTCTGTACATTTGTGCCCCACCCCTCTGTACATATGTGCCCCACCCCCTCTGTACATGTGTGCCCTACCCCTCTGTACATGTGCCCTTCCCAGTCTGTACATGTGTGCCCTACCCCCTCTGTACATGTGCCCTACCCCCTCTGTATATGTGCTCTACCCCCTCTGTAAAACTCACTTTATAATCTCTGCCAGTCTCTCCTGTCTGGGCCTCAGCTCAGCGATGTACGGTGAAGCCCGGGGCACGATGTACATGTGTGCCCCACACATCCGGTTCAGCAACACGTTCCCCTCACAACCAATATCTGATGGTGACTGCAAAAATTACAATCAATCAGAACACAGGATTGGGTTTTGTCACAGAAACACTGTGAGTAACAGCAACTGCTTTGTGTAGAGATAACCACAAGCAAGAAATACACTGATTGATCGTCAGAGCCAAACACGATAACTGAAGGAGAGAGTTCATGCCACACTATACAATTATTTCACACATTGTACTTATGATTGGAATCAACTCCAAGTCTTTAGCAGGACAAATGAATGCTCTACTGGGCTTCCTGACCGCCCCTCAGAGCATTGCCAATGGCAGCACCAAACAGCGAACTCATGATAAACAGATCGAGCTGATATCATTAAGACTGAAAGGTCATACCGTGGTGGTAGTGCGAAGAAGAAGATGTGGTATAAGACCAAGTTGTCGCGCTGCAACAGCCACCGCCCTACAGTGATTGGACTGAATCCCGCCAACAGTGCACACGTGCTTGCAGCCCTGATCAATGGCATCGGCAAACAGGAACTCCAGTTTCCGGACCTGCAACAACATTTAACACAAGTCCATAAAAAATTTACAAAGACCAAAGAGGCATGGGATGAAACCAATATTTGCTTCACATACATACTGTGTGATGAGTGTCTCTGTGCAATGTGCATGTGTGTGTGTGTGTTCAGCTGCTTGTACTATTCTGACCAAGTCAGTAACCACTGATATACCATACACGCATTAAAGGGCATAAAACTTCAACAGCCAAGGAAGACAGCAAATCTGCTCACCCAGACCAAAAAACGTCCCCAGTCATACAACCCATGCTCTTAACAAACAGACAGATTTAACAAACTGGTTTTCTCTGTCTTGGGCACTTGCTCTTTATTTAAGTCAAAAGGATATCACAAACTACTGTTATAATGAAATACAATGTGTGGCCCCTTTGAATTTGACATAACTGTACATATACATCCATATATCTACCCTTGCTGACCTTGTTCCCTGAAAGAGTACCTCCAGTCATGTCATCCCGCTTGATGTGGATGCTGAAACGTTCTGGAGCACCTGGAATATTCCACTTGTGAATAGGAGTGTTAGGTTGTGCCAGCTGAAAAATGCACAAACTGTTACCATGGATACAATATAAAATGCATAACAACCTGAGGACATATTTTCTGTTTTAACCAAGTCGTTTCCCTTTTTCTTCCCATGGTTCTTCAACTACTATATTTAATTCAGTTTTTCTTGTTCAAGGAATTCCTTAAAGTTCATAACACAGGGATATACTTTGGACTCCATGTGAACTTGGCAGGCAAATTGAGAAAACACAAAGTTTGTTCCAGACTACATTTTTTAAATTGTTTTATTTACATAATTTACATGAATAAATTTGGACTGTTTAATCCAAATTGGGAATTTTTAATGTCAGTTTTACTTATATATGAGCCGACCATCAGTGAGTGATTATGGATTTATGCCGTTTTTAGCAATATTTCAGCAATATCATGGTGGGGGGCACCAGAAATGGGTTTCACACATTGTACCCATGTGGGGAATCGAACCCGGGTCTTCGGCATGACAAGCCAACACTTTAACCATTAGGCTACCCCATCGTCCGCCAGCAACATCAGCCTCTGAGCAGGTCCTGATAAATGTATCTCATGAATAGCAATACAAAAATGTACACATGATAAATTAGTACTTTTCTTTTCTGTCATAATCAAACATAACACAATTCAAAGAAAGAAGTTTGGCAACTTTTTAGCATACTTGTACTTTCTCAGTTCTCAGTTCTGTGTTGTGGGATCCATGTAATAATGATTCTGCTCCACATTTAGAGTGACAGATTTTCTCTGTGTACTAAGAGAGTAATCATTAACTCATAGATAGATATACACCATAAAACTGAGTTGGCGGACAAAGAGGTGATTAGAAGACTTGAATCAGGTTTGCTTTGACTACCAGTTTTGATGGATTATAAGTTAGGTATTTTACCTGCACTCGGAACTTTGGTATAAATTTCAATTCTTTTGCCCATGATGGGGGGTTGTAAGGTTCAAGAAATGTTGTCATCTTCTGCACCCTTTGATAAATGATCCTGGTAGGTTCAACCTTCAATGTCTGTAAACAATGCTGACTTGTCCGTATCTTCCCCACAACTGCTACACTTGATCTCATTCTCTTAGTCAACGTAGGCTGACCTACATACAGAGACTATATAAATACATTGAAGATAGCAAGATACGACCTGTTTATGTAAACATAATGAATATACTGGGTATGCAATAGGAGTCGTTCGAAAACAGGTTACGCGACGTTGAGGTTAGTAGCTGTGTCTCCCTCATGTTCGCGAAGTGGGCTCAATGTACACACCCTTCTCAACACTGGGTACATCTTGGTTTTTGCACTCCAGTTAAAACTGTGCGTTGCAAGTCAGAATTTTGGTGCCCATGTCATGGTGAAAGAGAAGAGTACATGTGCTTTATTCAAAGAAAAGACTGATGTAATTTTGTGTGCATTTCACTGTTATCTGACGTTAACAATTCGTATTTGAACTGTGTGAACTTTTTAATGTGATATAGTGAATTCTGACGATATAATGTATATTGTTGTCCGCTTAATTACTGATGTTTTATAAACGTCGTCGCTTTATTTGTTCGAAAACCGGTTACGCGAGGATACTATTTGCCAATTTACATCACAAAACAAAACATATTCATCCACTCGCCAACACTGATTTCGTCAGAGTTGAACTGACTGCATGTAAGAGAGTGTCACTGTAAAAATGTGCTGTTATTACAATACCTAGCACCAGTTAAGTGCTCCATTATGGTGTAAACAAGAAAATATATGCGGTCTTCCATGGAACGACTTTTGTGGGAATAATCTACCCTTGGTTATTTACATATTTGTTCCACAACAACGGAATAGACTATGCTTGGAGGCAAAACGTAGTCTTTCATATTTTAAGTTTTCAAGTGAATGTAAAGGATACACATTGCACCTTTACGTTCTTAAGGGTTATGACATTGTTGGGCTCTTGGAAAGTAAATGTCAAGAATTAAAAATATTTACAGTAAGTTCGTTCCACATTCATTGGTACACTTTTAATAGTGATCCATACGATTAAACTGGTTCCTTTGCTGGTATGCGATGCAAGCTAAAACTGGTTTCGCTATTTGTACGCGATGTACGGTTACCGTTTGCTGTAGACAATAGCCCAGTCTATTCTAAAATGGGAGCATCCAAACGTGAACGCTCAACATAAATGAAACCGGTAAACCTTGATATGCAGTATTTTGAAAGGACTCTGAAACATGTGACGAATCATCACATCTCGCTTGCCTGTCCCAGAAGTTTTCATAGTTTGCCGCAAGAATTTAATTCGTAGGCCATTTAGTGAATTGACTGATAATAAGTTATCTAAATAAATTAAACTATAACTGCATTATTTGATGTTATGCCATTGTTTAATGCAAAAATATAATAACATCATTTGTGACGTTTTCCTTAACCACTGTTTAACTGTTCACAGGGTAATCACGAAGTCTGTATGATTTGACACCCGACATCGTGACACGCCCTTGAAGAGATGTAGTGTCAAAAGATTGTTAATAAATTCAGTATCGTGTGTGTCCACCATTGGCGTTGATGTTGGCTTGACAACGACGACGCAAGGACGATACTAAGCGATTGAAGAAAGTTTGAGGAATGTTATTCTGTGTCTGAACTAACGTTTGTACCAATTCAGCTAATGTATACAGCTGGAATTGCCTGATTTGATTAGACAGCTGTCATACAGCATGAATTGCCTGATTTGATTAGACAGCTGTCATACAGCAGGGATTACCTGATTTGATTAGACAGCTGTCATACAGCTGGAATATAGTTGAGTGTGACATTAAAACACATGTATACTGAGTCAAAAAAGAAACTTCACATTCTTTCTTCAGGGCACTATAAAAGAACAAGAGATGGTTATTATTTCATTGCTGAGATCTGTGTGATGTACTCGATACACTGACAGTGCCATAATCAGTTCCATTAGGCTACACCGCCGTTCCAAAACATGGGTATACAGAATGTCAAGTCACAAGAATAAAAATGCGAAATTTCTCAGTTCAATATCGTGTATGGCCGCCCCGCGCATTCACCACTGCCAAACACCGTCTCCTCATCGAGTGCCTGATGCTTGTGAACACGTGGTTGGTGATTCTGCGCCATTGCTCTTGCAAGGCAGCGCCAAGTTCCTGCAAATTCTGAGGTTGGTTTCTAAGACCACGAAGCCTTCTCCCAAGTGCATCTCAAACGTGCTCTATTGGATTAAGGTCAGGGGACCTCGATGGCCAGTCCATGACGTTGATTCCAGCGTTTTGAAGGCAATTTCGTGTCAACATCGCGGCATGCGGCCGAGCATTATCATGCTGGAACTGTAGACCTGGGCCATGAGCCGCCATGAAAGGAACGAGTTCAGGGGTGAGCACCTGGTCGCGGTAAGCAGGAGCTGTGAGGTTTCCACGGATGACCAGAAGTCGGGAACGGTTGTTCCCACAGAAAGCACCCCACACCATGCAACTTCCGCCCCCGAATCTGTCGACTTCCTGTACACAACATTGGGCATACCGTTCACGACGTCGTCTCCAGACTCTATGCCTGCCGTCCGCGAATCTGAGGGTAAACCTGGATTCATCGCTAAAGACGACTCGATTCCAGTCTCTCTGGGTCCATCGGAGGTGACATTGGGCCCACAGCAGACGTTGACGTTGATGAAACGGCGTTAATATTGGCCCACGATATGGACGTCGAGAATGGAGATTGGCAGCCGGCAACCGATTTCGAATGGTCTGTGAGGACAGTCGACCTCTAAACATCTCAGCCCTGGTTCGTGTAGCCGGCAGAAATCTGTCACGTAGGTGACGTAGGACGATTTGACGGTCTTCTGCTCGTGACGCCACACGTGGACGACCCGACCTTGGGCGATCAGAAGTGGTGCCAGTTTGTTGTAGACGACCTCGCAAGTCATACACAGTACGACGGCTGCATCCCATTGCTCTTGCGACGTCAATAACTGATCTTCCCGCTTGCAACATGCCAACGGCACGTTCACGTAGCACATTTGACAATCGTGGCATTTCAAGTACCGTTAGAACTGTGGTTTAAAAGTGTTTTTTCAATTCTTGAGGCCAATGCAAACACGTGCATATGAAGAAAGCTTCGATGCGAAGATCACGTGATCGACTGCACGTGCAAAACCTGATTTGGCACTAACGTCATTTGCACGACGAATGGATGGGTTTGAGTGGGTTTTGCTAACGTTTTTCTAGAGTCGAAAGATAGGGATCCCATTTCGGATACATAGATGTATCATCAGAGAAAAATTGTTCATTATTTTTCAAATTACATTTTGTGAAGTTTCTTTTTTGACTCAGTATATATACATTGTATATATATATATACGTCAATGGCTTGGGCTTGGCGTAAACGTCGCTCCATTTCACCCAAAGCGTGCTGGATAGGGGATCCGGGACAGGTACGGAAAACAGGTGGCCAGGAGAGTACCAGAATGTTCTGCTGTTTTAGGAAATCTGTCACAACACGAGCGACATTATCGTCTGAAGTTATGTCTCTGTCCTTGAATGAACGGCTGCACACGAGGCCCAATAATCTCATCTCTGTTACCCAGTCAGATTGCCACTGATCGTGACAATGACATGAGATGTGATTCCACCCCATACCATAACGCCTACGCTACTAAACTGTTGACTTTGAACAACGCACGCGCCAGCAAACCTTCCAGCATTGCACACCCTTGCCCTGCCATCTGAACTGTCCAGAAGAAATCTCGACACGTGAGTGAACAAAACACCATGCATCCCAATCCTGTCTCATATGCCTGTCGGTGACATTGGCGCAAAATTAGACGTATTGCAGGCCGTCGGGGCCGGTTGTTGTGCTCCCTCAGTCGGTTCTGTACAGTCCTGGAACTGATTGGACATAAGCCAGGAATGGTCCGTGCAGTCAAACTGGCAGTCTGGAATCGATCCTTAGATGGGTCAGCCGAATGTGGTTGTCTTGCTGACATGACATAACCCGTGGACGGCCGTTTCGAGGCAAATCTCTCGTGTTCCCATTATGTTGAAAATGTCTCCATAGAGATGAGGTCGTGTTTCGATGGGCACAAAAATGTCTGGCCACTTCATTTTGGGCCAGTCCAGTCTCCAGCATACCCACGGCGCGGAGACGCTGATTTTCTGTAAGCCGTGTCATGACGTTTCCACAACATTCAGAGACCAGAGAATAATCAACCGTTCTTCAATTTTCAATATCAGGTGTGTGAACTTCAGGTGTCAAAAAGCATGCAAAAAGTGAGTAAGTCATTGTGAACAAAGTGCACGTGCCACGCGATACGTGACATCAAATTTCATGGCAAGTGCTTTGCTACATGTGTATTTTGTGTTATTTGTATAACTCTTCAAATTCAAAAAAACTTTTATTTTATGCAATTTTATATTATGCACAGTTGAGTTTTCCGTTAGTAAACATGCATTTCCATTATTCAAACAATTGCTTATAATATGTCACTTTTATAGTATTAATTCTTTATGCACTGGTTGTTCTGTTTTAGGTTTTTCGAACACCGACATGGAAAACATTTGTTGGAGAGTTTATCGCAGTAACGTAGAGACAGCCCCTATACGTGCCGGGGTGGGAGACCGAACTCAGTTCTCGGTTCAAAATACTCACTTGGGTGACAAGAGAAGGGGTGGGGGCGTTCATGTACAAAGACAATAATAATATAATAAAGAAAGCCAGATAGGTAGGATTAATTTACAAAGACGAAGCCAATGAGATTAACGGTATAACAATTTCGTTAACAATTCTCAGAACTTAGAACTGATCGTCCCCGATCCAGGAGGTTGATTAGAAACCTGCCCTCCCATTCGAAAACAAATGGAGGTTAACGGATAGATGCGAGTGACGAATTGCTGTCAAATCGAAAGTTTGTTTCAGTTATATAACATGATAACAAACTGCCCAGACCCATCAAGATCCGGGTAATAATTGTTCTTCACGCATCCCATACTTGTCGTCAGAGACGACTTATGGGATCGGGCGGTCAGGCTGTCTGACTTGGTTAACAAAATATATACATGTCATCTAATCCTGATAACGTAGATCGATGCTCATGCTGTTGATCACTTGATTGTCTTGTCGAGACACGATTATTTACAGACCGACGCCATATAGCTGGAATATTGCTGAGAGGGGCGTAAAATAACAAACCAACCGACCAACCAAAACAAACTGTTCATCCACAACACATCGAGGCACTTTTCACACAAAGTTCCCGAGTATTTGTTTCCATTCGATACCGAAGACCAATGAATGCTTTCTTTAGTGTCGTCCAATCGCAGCCTACGAAAAGTCTGTCACCGGCTGTCTGAGTAGAACGGAGCCCAGTCAACTTCAGGTCAGCTGACAAGATGGCGGGAAAGTACGGAAAGCTGCATCTTCTTGGATCTGGCAGTTTTGGCCAAGCGTGGCTTGTCACAAATAAAGATAAAGTGAAAAGTGTTCTGAAAGAAATCAAATTGACGTCGCTATCAGAAAAAGAAGTAGACCAAGCTTTGGTTGAAGTGACAGTTCTTGCTAAGTGCCGGAATGTGAATGTTGTCAAATATCGAGAAGCATTTGTGGAAGAAAAATGCCTCAAAATTGTGATGGAATATGCTGATGGAGGTATTGACAGCAATTAGTTGATGCATGTTGGGGTTGGTGCACTTTACCGGGCGTACTTTTGCACATTGGCATGCTGTGGTAGACGAGAGCCGTGATGGGGTCTGACAGTCGAGACAGTACACTACTCGATTTAGACTGACGCTTAGTCTCTGAATATAAATCATCTTGATAGCAACAACTTGTCTCACATAAATTGGAAGGACGCCCCAGTGCGATGGGAGATTCAGGAACCTAAATCTGGGGAAATCAGAAAGACTTCTGCCCGTATTCCTCCCTAAATTTCATTCTAGTTAAATCATATCACCTGAATATACAGTATTCCTCATTTGATAAGGATGAGTTTTAACATGTTTCTTTAATTGTATTTGAACATGCTGAAAAACACATCCTTCTTCGGAAAGAGTTCCTTCCGTTCCCCCAACCCTACACCTAACTCTAAACCCAACCCTAAACTTAACCCTAAAGCTAACCCTAACTTCAATTTTGGACTTTTAGTAATTTTGTGGGTTCTCTAATAAAAAAATTTGTTAATAATTTTAGTATGTTTATTAATATTATTTGGGATGGGGGAACGGGAGGAACTCTTAACCCATCTTCTAAAAATGCCACTCAAATAAATATTTCCTCATTATAATTTAGGGGGGATACGGTCGGAAGTCTTACCCCCTGGAGCAGCTAATAGATCATGTTCTCGACTGGTAACATTCATAGCATTTATCTGTCTTAAAACTCTAAACCTAGAAAGGATCAAAGATGGAGATCAGTGAAGATATAAGATCCTTTTTCTTGAGATATATCCGACTGCTGGATGGCAAACAAAGTCTATAATTGCATTAATTAGCTTACAGGCAAACAAAGTCTATAATTGCATTAATTAGCTTACAGGCAAACAGGCTTGGATGCACCCAAGATGTATCATTGACTGCAGAGCTCGATTTAATTATTTTGAAGTTGCACTGGTGCATGATAATATTTTATTAATAATAATAATAATAAGAGTATTTTTTATAGCTCTGACTTCCACCACACAAGGGCAATGCTCAAAGCGTAGACAAGTCATAGTTCATATGTACACGAAATACAAGGTTTTATGAAACAAAGCGTTGTAAGAGGTGGGTTTGAAGTCTTTTTTTGAAGAGTGGCAGAGTTGGTACTAGTTTTAGGTCAAGAGGCAGAGAGTTTTATTGGTCAAAGAACATGGACTTCAGCTCGAAAACCGAATGATAAGCAGTGAGTCTGATGATAACATGGACTGCAGCTCGAAAACCGAATGATAAGCAGTGAGTCTGATGATAACATGGACTGTGATTGAATGACTGTTACTGTTCATGATATGAAAGTTGAGGAAGTAGATGAAATGACTTCATCAGACCCTGAATAATTCTATTATGATGATGTTCTAAATCACCAATCAGCTAAAGTATTAGATACCGTTTGTTATTGAGTTATTACCTTAGGTTGTTGCATCAGGTGTAAGTAGATTAAATCAGGCCCAGGATTGTTTCAAAGATGCAACAAACCTTTATAGTGGCAAGTTGCACTTTACCTGGGAATATGTTTTGTTTAGCATGTTTAGAGTTTTACAATTGCACAGATTGATGCTCATGCTTTTGATCACTGGATTGTCTGGCCCAGACTCGATTATTTACAGACCGCCGCCATATAGCTGGAGTATTGCTGAGTGCGGTGTGAAACAACTCATTCATTTAGAGTTGTACCTATGTTTAGTATTTGTTATATTTTGGATTACACTTTCTCAGCAAAGAGCAGATTCCAGTACTTTTGTTAGGTTGAGTCCCATCCTGGATTCGAACCCAGTCTGAGTCAGGCACCTAATTGCCAGCTTACAAAGTCAACAACCTAGAATGCTAATCAAAGAAGAAACAACCTAGTCCACTCAGCCACAGCGACATCCACTAGAATGGAAGTCAGACAACTTGTAGTCTAGTGTAGTCCAGTATTGTTGGAATACCACATAGAGGTGACGAAAGCTAATGGGTGTCATAGCCAAAATGTTACAATATATTTAAGTGATATTTCAACTGTAGGACATTAAAGTTGTTGCTCATATGATTCTTGCCCTTTTTCATCTTGACTTTTATTTGTTTCAGGAGACCTACAAAAGAAAATACAAGATCAAAAAGGAATTCATTTGTCCAAAGAAGTAAGATATATTTCGTCAAAGTTAACATTGATCCAAGTGTGGCCATGACAAGGATCATTGTCAACATTATCAATTTCGGGATTGCCTGATTTGATTAGACAGCTGTCATACAGCTGGGATTACCTGATTTGATTAGACAGCTGTCATACAGCTGGGATTACCTGATCTGATTAGACAGCTGTCATACAGCTGGGATTACCTGATTTGATTAGACAGCTGTCATACAGCTGGGATTGCCTGATTTGATTAGACAGCTGTCATACAGCTGGTATTGCCTGATTTGATTAGACAGCTGTCATACAGCTGGGATTGCCTGATTTGATTAGACAGCTGTCATACAGCTGGGATTGCCTGATTTGATTAGACAGCTGTCATACAGCTGGGATTGCCTAATCTGATTAGACAGCTGTCATACCGCTGGGATTGCCTGATTTGATTAGACAGCTGTCATACAGCTGGGATTACCTGATCTGATTAGACAGCTGTCATACAGCTGGGATAACCTGATCTGATTAGACAGCTGTCATACAGCTGGGATTGCCTGATTTGATTAGACAGCTGTCATACAGCTGGGATTGCCTGATTTGATTAGACAGCTGTCATACAGCTGGAATTGCCCGATTTGATTAGACAGCTGTCATACAGCTGGGATTACCTGATTTGATTAGACAGCTGTCATACAGCTGGAATTGCCTGATTTGATTAGACAGCTGTCATACAGCTGGGATTACCTGATTTGATTAGACAGCTGTCATACAGCTAGAATTGCCTGATTTGATTAGACAGCTGTCATAAAGCTGGGATTACCTGATTTGATTAGACAGCTGTCATACAGCTGGAATTGCCTGATTTGATTAGACAGCTGTCATACAGCTGGAATATAGTTGAGTGTGACATTAAAACATGTATACTGAGTCAAAAAAGAAACTTCACATTCTTTCTTCAGGGCACTATAAAAGAACAAGAGATGGTAAGATGGTTAAATTGTTATTATTTCATTGCTGAGATCTATGTGATGTACTCGATACACTGACAGTGCCATAATCAGTTCCATTAGGCTACACCGCCGTTCCAAAACATGGGTATACAGAATGTCAAGTCACAAGAATAAAAATGCGAAATTTCTCAGTTTAATATCGTGTATGGCTGCCCCGCGCATTCACCACTGCCAAACACCATCGACTGCCTGATGCTTGTGAACACGTGGTTGGTGATTCTGCGCCATTGCTCTTGCAAGGCAGCGCCAAGTTCCTGCAAATTCTGAGGTTGGTTCCTAAGACCACGAAGCCTTCTCCCAAGTGCATCTCAAACGTGCTCTATTGGATTAAGGTCAGGTCACCTCGATGGCCAGTCCATGACGTTGATTCCAGTGTTTTGAAGGAAATTTCGTGTCAACATCGCGGTATGCGGCCGAGCATTATCATGCTGGAACTGTAGACCTGGGCCATGAGCCGCCATGAAAGGAACGAGTTCAGGGGCGAGCATCTGGTCGCGGTAAGCAGGAGCTGTGAGGTTTCCACTGATGACCAGAAGTCGGGAACGGTTGTTCCCACAGAAAGCACCCCACACCATGCAAATCTCTCTCCCAGAATCTGTCGACTTCCTGTACACAACATTGGGCATACCGTTCACGACATCGTCTCCAGACTCTTTGCCTGCCGTCCGCGAATCTGAGGGTAAACCTGGATTCATCGCTAAAGACGACTCGATTCCAGTCTCTCTGGGTCCATCGGAGGTGACGTTGGGCCCACAGCAGACGTTGACGTTGATGAAACGGCGTCAATATTGGCCCACGATATGGATGTCGAGAATGGAGATTGGCAGCCCGCAACCGATTTCGAATGGTCTGTGAGGACAGTCGACCTCTAAACATCTCAGCCCTGGTTCGTGTAGCCGGCACGTGGACGACCCGACCTTGGGCGATCAGAAGTGGTGCCAGTTTGTTGTAGACAACCTCGCAAGTCATACACAGTATGACGGCTGCATCCCATTGCTCTTGCGACGTCAATAACTGATCTTCCCGCTTGCAACATGCCAACAGCACGTTCACGTTGCACATTTGACAATCGTGGCATTTCAAGTACCGTTAGAACTGTGGTTTAAAAGTTTTTTCAATTCTTGAGGCCAATGCAAACACGTGCATATGAAGAAAACTTCGATGCGAAGATCACGTGTTTGACTGCACGTGCAAAACCTGATTTGGCACTAATGTCATTTGCACGACAAATGGATGGATTTGAGTGGGTTTTGCTAACGTTTTTCTAGAGTCGAAAGATAGGGATCCCATTTCGGATACATAGATGTATCATCAGAGAAAAATTATTCATTATTTTTCAAATTACATTTGTGAAGTTTCTTTTTTGACTCAGTATACATTGATAATTTCAATGGCTTCATTATCAGCTAGTTTATGGAGAATAGTATATGACCAAAGAGGCTAGTAAGATGCACAGGATGGTATATGTGTCAGTTGTGTTTTTGAAAAACATTCTGCCTGATATTGTATGTAATATTTTGTTCTGTTTCAGATCGTGTTCGACTGGTTTGTGCAGATAGTGTTTGCCCTGAAGTACATTCATGGGAAGAATATCCTACACCGAGGTAAATACGTGTCATAGATGACTTGATTCCCAAGTCGAAACATGAAGCTTATTGCTCAGTATCTACACAACTAAGTTAGTGAATTGATAAATAACTGATCAATGAATAATGATTTGATTATGTTGAAACACACAAGACACACTTTACAATCACAAGAAGCAATACGGTAGGTGAAATGTGGCAACAGTAAGTTTTAAGTTTTCTGTTTGATTGTCCAGCATTTGTCCGATGTATTGGATGAGGTCCATGCTCTCCTTGAACTCATGAAACAGTGTTGGGAGCAGGCAAAGAAGTCTTCATTTTCAGATTACTAGAAAGTCACATGTTAGATTATCAAAGGTCTTGATTCGCCATTGTATAGTTAACAGCCAGTCTTCTGTGAACTGTCACCTTATGAAGTTCCTGAATGAGGTAGTATATCCCAGTGTTGATACACAAAGACAGATAACTCCAGATACTCTGGTAGTCGCATGCCATCAAGGAATATATTTTAGGAAAACAGCACTTGGTATTTTACAAGTGCTTCAATATAGATCTGCCCCTACAACTGTGATAGTGCAGTGCATGGCAGTGTATCTTTGTACACCAAAGTGTCCCTGTGAATTTGATCATATGTTTATCTAAATATGATGCCAGAATTGAAACACATAAAAAAACATGGAATGTCACAAAGTTTGTCTTCTGTGTGACAAATCATCACACGCTGCTGTCCCATGGGGGGAGAGGTGGGAGGCTGACAGTGAGGTACTCGGGGTAAGGGGTCTGCCCTCCACCCAGACATGTTTTCATGTTTCCCAAATTTCTAAACATTTGGATGAAGTCGAAAAAAATATTGTTTTTGCTGACATGAAGTATAAAGTGGTCTGGACACACTTTTGAAATACAAAATATTCTCGTAGCAAAGTTTAACAGGTCACATTTCTCTTGACAGATTTGAAGCCCCAGAACGTCTTTCTGACCAGCCAGAACATAGTGAAGCTTGGCGACTTTGGTATCTCCCGCATCCTGAGGAACTCCATGGACCACGCTGTGACCACCATCGGTACCCCTTTCTACCTCAGTCCAGAGATTTGCCAGAAACAACCGTATCCTCAAACAAAACTCTGGCAATAAGGCTGCCTGCAAGTAACTTGTACATTTACTGGTCCAAAACTTTCCTGCATAATAATTTTTATTAAATCTTACTCCTGCATACCCATGAAGATCTGGGTTTGAATTTGTCTTTCGGCAATCCATGCTTTTGTCAAAGGGGATAAGGGGTCAGGCTCACTTACCTGGTAGGTGCAGCTCATCATATCCCAATTACATTGCATTATTCCGATCACTGGATTGTCTGGTCCAGAACTGATTATGTACAGACCAGTCATATGGATGGAAAATTGCTGAATGCAGCATTGAACAAGAAACAGACAAAACCAGCCAGACATCCACAGAGGAAATCACGAGGATGAAGTGAGACACATAGTATCACTATACTTGGCAGAACACTATGATATCATGTTACCATGGCGCCAGTCAAGCAGCATGTGTAACCTGTATGTTTCAGAACCTGGTTAGTTGTACATTTTACACTCGAGACTAGGGATGAAATGGTATACTGCAGTATGAGTAGAACCGCAGTATTTTGCCTTCAGTTCGGTATACCGTAATGCAATCCCAAAATTCAGCATTTTCGGTTTTCGTACCATCATTTCCGTCTAGTCATAAAGTGACAGTTTTGTTCATTCAAAATAACAGAGATTATGGTTATTGTTTTTCCATGTTATTAAACAATGTAAGGTTTGGCTTTTGTCATTTTCTGCATTATGATCATATCTCATATTATACCGGACAAAACCGAAGGCCTTGTACCACAATTTACCATACCGTGGTAAGAGCATACCGTTTCAACCCTACTCAAGACGTTGGTTATTACTGACTGCAAGCTGAGACATTCGGATGACTGATTGTACATATTTGCTCACAATATTAATCACTGCATTGTCTGGTCCAGACTCTATTATTTATGTACCGCTTTCATTAATGGAGGCAGTAAATTGCAATGTGAGCTTTTACCAGGTGCCACATGTCATGGAATGGCTGGGGGAGTGAAAAACTGTTGCCATGGTTACCTATTCGGTATATTTTCCTGAATCAGCTCTAGCTACAATCACAAGAGTGACCTGTGGGCCCTCGGCTGCATCCTGTACGAGATGTGCTGTCTCCGTGTGCCATTTGATGCTCCCAGCCTCGCCTCCCTCGTCTTGAAAATAGTGGAAGCAAAATATGAGCCAGTTCCCTCGTAAGTTTCATGCAATCATTCTTATGTATGTAAAATCCATAATTATTATTATCCATATTATGTTCCCATATCATAGTGCAATCCAATTCCCAAGTTTCACGTTTAAGTACATTTAACATGTACCACATTTCCTGACTGGTGGTAGCTCTCCATATATAATGATACAGTCCACTTGCCAAGTATATATCTTGTACAGTCCATTTCCTCTGTATGTACCTTTAACATGGCTGCAACTTCACAACAGTTTGCATGTTGCCACTTGTTCTAAGTGGTGGCAAGGTCTCCACCAAAAGAGTTACTGCGTCTATATGGGGTAGACCTGACATAACTCATCGTATTCCAGCCATGACCGAAAAAACCTGATTTATGTATACATGCAAGTATAAGTTGCCCAACTTGTACAATCACATGTACTCATAGTTAGAATGCTTTTTTTTAGTCTTATTCCTAAACAGGGCTCCAGATAAGGGCCATATTGGCGTATGTACGAATAAAAAAATATGCACAATACGGCAAATAATTTAGAAAACGTAGCAGGTACGCACCACACCAATAGTGTACGGTCTGAGAATCACTTACAGACGTATTTATCTGAAGAAAAATATTGGTTTATTGTTTATTGACCTGTTTACACAAGACTATCAATGCTGTGGTGCATATATACTCATGCCAATAATAGTTGTCACCACCTTCCATTTCTTTTATTGGAGAGTGGGTGTGGGAAGGGGGGTGACAACCATTATTGGCATGAGTATATGAAACGAAACAATAATGTACTCTTAAGGTTTTCCAGTACTCCTGTAGTGAAAAAATATGGAGTACGTACTCCTGATGTTGAAAAATTATCTGGAGCCCTGCCTAAATGCTTCATAGTGCATTGTTAAATGGTATTTAATTTATCTAGTGTAGCTGATTTTCTGTAAATTGTCTTTAAGGCACTATGGCCCACTGATTGAAGATCTGGTTAGTGTTCTGCTCAGCCCCAATCCTGACAAGCGCCCGTCTGCTGAACAGTTGTTGACTGTACCAAACCTTCAGCCATACATTGAAAGTCTTCTCAAAGGTCATACTGAAAGAAAACGTAGCATTTCCATATCAACCCCTGAGTGTGATCCTCCCCAACCGAAATCATCTAGAGAGAATCGTCAGTGTGTTCCCAGAAATCTGGAAAAGCCTTGTCCTGTTGCGGATAAAGTGGATAAAGTTGTGTCACCTTTGATAAAGGATTGCCAGAGGCGGGGTTCATTACCAAAGGTCAAGGTCAGAGTGACAGGCAGAAGAGCGTCTGCTCCAGCTACGTCATATTTCTCTGAAGTGCGTGCTTCAAGGTGTCACCCTGCTCGAATTTTTAATGGCCGAGTTATTTCCCCTTGTATTATGGAGGAACCAAACAGCCCGGAATCAAAGACACCAGAAAATAATCCACCCAAGTCGAAACGGGCAAACTATATTCCAGATTTCTGCAACCCAGACGCCAAAAAGATTCTGATAGAAAATAAGGTAAGCACTTTTCTATTTCATGCTAACAATGGCTTTGCTGTCCTCCAACAAGTCCGGGATGCGTTCAGGTGGAGGATGTTGTGTCATTACTTCTGCTAATAAGCGTAAAATTTGGTGCAAATAGTCGAGTTGGTGCACTTCATTAACCTTGTGTGAGACATAATTTAAAGAAAAATATCAGTATACACAACACATTAGTAATTACCATGTCAATCATATACTGTGACTTTAACCAAAAAAATAGTCATTGCTAGTCATTGTATTATCCCGATGTATCATGGTCAAATTCAAACATTCAAATGGCTTTCTTGGAATGTGTGAGCATGATCATGTGACTGCCTTTCCCTGGAGTGCAAAAAAGTGAGGTCATAAACTTATTAAAATTCAAATATCATGTTGGCCGATGTTCATTAGGTGATGGCCCACTTTCTGATGTCAGTGGGCCAGTTGTCCCAGTTTGGTGAAAGGCTTGATGCGTCCCTGTGAAGTCTGTCTCTTGGCGCTGTATGTAGCTGTGTGACAGTGAGCATGTCACCCTGATTCGCTAGATGGATACAGTGTGTGAAACCTATGTTAATATTGGTGATATGTATAGTTGGGCTTTGGTCAGGGCCTCTCCTTGTTGGGTGAGTTGAATGTTAGAGGTCAATCTACAGAGGCCCAGATAAGCTGTGTATCCGGGTAAAATACGCATAGAAAATGCCCAAATACGCATTGAAAAATAATTGTTGCGTACCAATTACGCATTTAAAATGTTAGATACGCAAAAAGTTTAAAACAAATGAGTACAGAATATTTTTATAAAATTCCCTTGCTTAATGAAAAAGAGATCGATTGCTATCAAGTTGTACTGTTAGTATAAGACAAGTGTTGTACTGTCAGTATAGGATGAGTGATTTTTTATGAAATCATTTCCATTATATTTAAGTTGGTTTTGATTAGGTATGACATAAGGCAGGACATGCCTGCTTAGTAAACTTACTCAATGACATAATACTTAGGTGAGGAAAATGACTGAAATACGCACATATTTGAAAGCAGTGGGAAACGGAAAATGAAATACCCACTCAACATTCATAATACCCACTCCCCAAAAATACAGTGGTTACAGTACCCACATGAGCTAAATATTATCTGGAGCTCTGAATCTATATTGGAAACAAGTGTGAACGTCCCAGTTTCACCATACCTGACACTGCATACACAGTGCTACAGCAAGTTGTAGCATCAGGTACAGTAAGTGTAACAACATTGAAGTCACCCCGTTATGCTCATTTTTGGCCTTGTTGACAGATATCATCTTTAATCTTTCAGTGTGATGTTTCAGTATAAACAGGTATGGAAAATATGAAGACGTTGAGATGGACATTAACTCTATCCTCAGTGATGACGTTGACTGATGGACATTAACTCTATCCTCAGTGATACTGCTGGTTCTAAAATGCTGTTTAAACAAACAGCCTTCACTCCACACTTGTCTACAAGACCATGGTTACTAATGTCTACTGAAGACAAGTATAAGTCCTATAATGATAGGCGTCATTGAATAGCAACATTTGAGGGCTATAATTCTGAACCATTTCTCAATGCTTCAACTTTGCCACAGACTGAAACTGAATGGGGCCAAATAAAAAAATGTTGTGGTTCCAATTACACCTCTTTAAAATTTAGGGTAGGTAGGTGGAATAATTTTTTTTTTACATTTTTATTTTAGAAGTAAAGTATTAACTAAAAACACATTTATCAATGTGTAATTGTTTATTCATCAAGCTTGCGGCCATCATGTCGACTTTCTCTATCAGAATGACCGATGTCAATTGGTGCCGGGGAAAAACGATGGTATCTGAAAGCTTATATTATTCATACCTGTTTAAAAAACTAGGGTCAGCACCAGAATTCAAGGGTCGGTCGGGTAATCGGAACACCAACATTTTTTTATTTGTCCTGTAGGGGAAAAGGAACATGTAGACATAATATTTTAGTTTTGTTTTATTCAAGTAGGACTTTCTCTGACGACTACTGAAACAAAGGTAACGCATGTGATCTGGATTTGTAATCATACACACAAATTTCTAAGACTGATTCAGAAATATTGAAAGTGTTACCTGAGTTGTTTCCCCTAGGAGAACATTCCGTCAATGCGTAAAGGGGCCCGCTTCCTGCGCCGCCACTCGCTCTTCACGCCTGCCATCAACTCCCTCATCAAGACACAGAGGGAGATCATGTCCTGTCAGGTTCCGAAACGTGTCCCCAAGGTGAAGAACGTGAGTACCACTCGACGACAGATAGGGGAACGTCGCTGACCACCCAGCTTGGGCTGAAGCCAGGAGCTAATGTATTTCAAACAGGAATATGTCTCCCTGTAGAGTTAGAGGGCCAGTAGGTACCTTGTACCGATACTGTATACGGTTGAAAGTAGCGCCTAAATGTTCGTGGCTGAAGATGCCAGAAGTCTATATTTCATTCCCTTGTTGACATCACATTCAGAAATGGTAACAAAATACGAAGTGGTATATTAATGCAATGATCCATGTTGTGTTTATATTTTTAGCAATTTCCAATTTATCACAATTAACCTTAATAAACTCAGTTATAACTTCGATAAGTAAGCTAAGTGACACCTCAAATTTCATCTCAGTTATTGCCAGTTTATAACAGTTAAACAAATCCACTTATCTTCTCTAACCAACTCTCTGCCACAGGGCCCACCACCGAAAATGAACCTGTACCGAGTTTACCTGAATTCCCAATCTGAGTGTGAGTCTCCAGTTACGGCAGCAACGTCCGTCAGCTACAGCACCGACGATGATGTGTTTGACTCTGGGCACACCCCCATGAGCGTTGGACCAAGCAGACCCAATAGTTCCATCAGTTCACTCACCTACAAGATAGACAGCATGACGGTTGCCGAGGAACCTCCACATGGTCAGCACACAGTCCTCCATTGTTACTGTTTCAGGAAACCTGTCTGTACCACAAAACCACAGACATACTGGTTTCAGTTAGTTTTGTATCCTGTAGGATGCTTTTCATGTTTCGGGGGCGGGGCTGTAGCCTAGTGATTAAAGCATCCTCTCGTCACGCAAAAGACTTTGGTTCAATTCCCCGCTTGGGTACTCTCTGTGAAACCCATTTCTGGTGTCACCCAACCGTCATAATGCTGGGATAATGCTAAAATGACGTAATATATAGAAATGTAACTTATAATTTACTTTTAAAGTCTGCATAATCCCTAAAATTACAAGGAATGGAATGACATCGTCACAGTTATCCAAGGCTATACTGTTGTTTGTGCAGAGTTGCCTCCCTTGGGAATGCCAGGAATCTGTGTTTTGATTTCCCAACACCATAACTGTAGCCATGGGTTGTAGTTGTAGATATCCACTATGGTCTTAGGCTTTACTCCACTTCAAGCAAACACAAAATCATACACAAACCCACTCACTACTTGTCTCGGACTTTACTCTGGCTCGTTTTTCAGACTCCCCATCAGCTGTTTCCAACTCCTCCATGAAACAACTCCAAGTCCTGTACGAATCTGTCATCGCCAACCATGGAAGCACACGCCAAGCTGTGGTGACCTTGACAGCCTACCTACAGGAGCAGTTGGGCGCCCAGTCATTCCAGCACTTGTACAGTCTCGTGTTGGACAGCGCCAAGGCAGCCACGGACTTCAAGGTCTTGAGGGAGAAGGCTGGCAAGAAGATCGTGTACATGCCGATGGTCATTCAGCTGCTGCAACTGGAAAATGCTCTTGGATAGACGAGCAAATCGCAACTGATAAATCTGTTTTTGACTCTTTGATCTTGTTTCTGGAATTGTTTACCTCAGCAGGGGTACCTAGTAGATTTGTGAAATACAATATATGTTTCTTTCAACATTTGAGATTATTGAAAGTCACTTCCGCACTTGGTGTTAATGTAAGCCAATATGCAGTCTCTGTAACAGAAATATGGTATTGACTAGATATAACAAGAACTCCATGTGTCATCGAAGCCTGTTATGTAACTTGATTGAAACCTAATGAGCTATTGAAGGTGGGGTAGTCTAGTGATTAAAGCACTTGCTCATCACACCGATGACCCAGGGTTTTTTCCCTACTGTGGTACAATGTGTGAAGCCCATTTCTGGTGTTATGCGCCGTGATGTTGCTGGAATATTGCTAAAAGCGGCGTAAAACCAAACTCAGTCAGTCAGTCAGTCGTCACGACGACCCAGGTTTGATTCCCTACATTGGTACAATGTGTAGACCCATTTCTGGTGTTCCCCACCGTGATGTTGCTGAATGTGGTGTACAACAATACTCTCACTCACTCATGAAGCTTGGCGTTAGTCCATGAAACCATCTGATAGTCAAAAGTAGATATCTGTTGATGAGATCCAGTAAGATATGTTGTGGTGGATTCAGTATTACTTTACAAACGGCATATATTCATTCTGCTTTTGGATGATTGTTGCCAGTGGACCTGTGATAGATTGTGCTATTTTCCTATTTATATTTATCTACAAGAGTATTACAATGTTTATACTTATATATCATATTGTATGTATATATTGTATAAGAAAGTATTACATATCTGTGCTACAACAAAAGCAAAAATATTCTAAAATATTTTCAGTCTTGATTAAACAGTGCACTCAACTGTGTGTGTTGTTTTAGTGGTTCGAACAAGGATCAGTTAAGCTGCCCGTTGCTGTTACGAGAAGTCATGTATGACTATTACACAGTCAAACACCCTAGTAATGATGTGTAGAATTTATGATGTCTCAAATTGACAGTTTGGTCCCTTGCTAGAAACCATGGCGTGACCAAAAAATGGTGCGCATTGTCAGGCAGTGGCACACTATCGCTCGATTTATTTACATCTAGACAAGGTGACGTATTGTTGACGCATTGTTGACGTCTAAACTAGGCGACGTATTGTTGACGTCTTCTGTATGGCATTGTACGCATGATGCGCATTGTTCCAGCATGGACATGCATTGCCATAGCCACATCGCGCATGCGTGAAACAGTCGTGGTATTATTTGCAGACTTGGGGTAACTGTAATTTGTAATCGAATGTAATTAATTACAAAAATCTATGTAATTGCATGTAATTTGTAATTGAATGTTCAAGATGTAATTTGATTAATTAATATCTCAATGTAATTGAATTTTTCAATTACATCAAATTACATCTCACTTTTTTATTTTGGTGGTCATCAGGCAACCCATGCAATTATATTGTGTACAATAAGGAGGACAAAGTAGTGTTTTTCAGTTAGATGCTTGTTGTCAGTATATACTCTAGCAGGTGTTAAGTTTTGAAAGAGATTTGGATGTCTAAGCCTTTGTAAATATCACCATCTGCACATTTGTGAAACAAAGGGAATCAGTAACGCATGACTGAATGTAGGTTGGTATTTGAGGAAATGGGGGGATTAACTGTACTATTAGTCACGTTCCTATCAAAATGGCCTCTTTGTTTCTTTCTCATAGGATATGATATTCAAAATCTTACTGAACTGTAGTCCTATTTTTATAATCATGAAATGTAATAAGCTATAAATCTAAGTTGACAAGTCCTTTAGTATGTTAATGTGGATTATGTCAGATAGAGAGACCTGCAGATTTTATATTGTAATGTAGGCCTGTAATGATGAGTCATGATACAGTATACCTAAGGTAACAGTGGTGGACAAAGTGTTTTTTGAAACAAGTGATGATAGAGGTGTGTATTTGATAATAAGCCCAAAGAAATAGGCAAAAGAAAAACCTGATCAAATAGTGTACATTGTAGATATAATCTAATTTTGCATTTCACTTTTTGATTTTTGTTGTGTTTTAAAAAAAAGTAATTTGTAATGTAATTAATTACATGTGAATCTAAGGTGTAATTGTAATTGAGGAAAATCAAAGTAATTGTAATTTAATTAATTACATTTCAAAGTAATTGAACCCATGTCTGATTATTTGGTCCCGCTTTGTCCCACTTGATCCCACGCTATATAAATAGCAGGCATCACCAATAGCCTCATGCATTCCTCGACTTGCTGTGGAATTACAATATGTGAACACCAGAGAACAAGCTCTTGATGCAGAAAAGAAAAGATGTCTATAGTTTTAGTTGCAGAAGGAACTACCACAACTGTCTGGGGGCTGTGGACGGCAAGCACGTTGTTATGAAGAAGCCACCTACAGCAGGACCATTGTACTACAATCATAAGGGCTTCCACTACCTACAGCAGGACCATTGTACTACAATCATAGGGGCTTCCACACCATTGTGCTCATGGCTCATGTAGATGCTGGATACAAGTTCCTGTATGTTGATGTTGGGGCAGAGGGTGGTGCCTCAGATGGAGGAACAAAAATGAAGCTGTCGAGGACAACCGAGCCAGACTGCCTGGACAAGTTCCGCTCCTAATGACGATAAACCTGTGCCATATCATTTCGTAGCCAATGACCTCTGTGTGTGTGTGTGTGCGTGCGTGCGTGCGTGCGTGCGTGCGTGCGTGCGTGCGTTGGCAAGAAAGAATGGTCACACCCTGTCCCATAGTGACGATTAAGCAACACAGGCTCTAATACCTCTTAATAAATGTAATTACTATTTTATACATACGTTCAGTAAAGAAAGTGCTTTTGTTTCTGCTTCTTTTAAGAACACACACATTTACTTACAAAATATAGACGGGAGTGCAAAAAAATAACATGTTTACAAGAGAAGGATTAAGTTAAAAATATGTACACCAGTTAAAGAACACCCTGAGAGGAGTGTCCATATCCTTGGGCTAAGGTGACAGCCCAATGCTACTGTCACTATCCATCTCTGTGTCTTGTCCGGTCTTCAAGTTAAAAGGCGTGAACTTTGCGCAGTCTGTCGTACACAGTTAGTGATCAAAACGGGCCAATGCAAGTCACTGCGAGTCAATGGGTGTAGGGCTGGAAATTGATGCACAGTGCCCGCAGTGTTGCGAGTAAGTTGTGCAAGTGTCAGGGTGGCTTTAGTTATGGTATTTGCATGGAAAAGAGAGGTGTCTTTATCTAACATACTTCTTTATCTTACCTCACACATTAATGTTTTCTGATTGGCTGAGCCAATCAATGTACCCCGCTTACATGTAACATTTTTTATGTTACCCGCTGGAAATGCCAAACTGGGAATATGTCTCTGGTACTTCGTGTTGATAATGTAATAATAATGTCCATTTGTATGTGATTTGTATGCTCATGGCGCCCGGTGTGTACAGCTAAAAACTGCAGCAATTGTACAAGTCACTCGTAATATTTCCTGAATAGATAGGCCTTCAATGAAGATTTGAATGCGTCAAGGGAGGTTTCTGTTTTGATGGCTATGGAAAGACTTCCACAGTGAACGAGCAGCAGAGCTGAATGATCTGTGACCATAGTTCTTGAGATGGACAGGGGGTGTTGCTGGGAGGAACTGCTGGCGTGATCTCAGCTGTCGTGGTGGTGTGTACACTGAGATGAGTTCAGAGAGGTACTGAGGCGCTAGGTCATGTAGACACTGGAACACAATGGTCAAGGTCTTGAATTCGATTCTGGCTTGGATGGGCAACCAGAGAAGAGACTTTAGAACAGGGGTCATATGAGATCTTTTAGATGTTAGGGATACGATGTGGGCTGCTACGTTTGGGATTTTGTGGATTTTTTTAAAGTTTGCAGAGTCCATACAGAATAGTCCAGACAGGCTAGAACGAAAGTATGGGCTGCGTCTGTTGTTAAATTATGCCGATTGTTACTGATAGCTCTCAGGTGGAAGAAGCAGATTCTTGAAAGATGGTTGATCTGAGCATCAAGTGATAAGTCCTGGTCCATGAACATCCCAAGATCTTTCAAGGATGGAGCTAGAGTAACTTTTGCATCAGCTATTGTTATTTTCTCAGTCGTGATTTTGTTCAGACGATGTTTATTGGTGACAAGCATAGCTTCTGTCTTATCGTTCATTTTGAGCATCAAAGATGACATCCAGGATTTGATGGACTTTGTGCAGATAGCTGTCTTCTCCAGAGAATGTTGAATCTGATTCAGAGCAAAAGAGTCTACCAGCTGGGTATCGTCTGCAACGAATGATAAGAAGTGTCCTACTAGTCAGATATGTCGATCAAGTGTGTCATGTAAAGGCGGAAGAGGATGGGCCCCAAAACATATCCCTCAGAACTTTTCAACATCAGGGGTACATACTCCTTATTTTTTCAGTTTTGGTATACATTTAGAGTACTGACTGGAATTTAGTAGAGTATCAGTAATCTTGTGTTTCGTTTACTATATGCACCACAACGTTGCTACTCGTGTGTAAACAGGTCAATAAACAATAACACAATATTTTTTCAGATAACTATGTTTGTAAATGATTCTAAGACCATACACCATTGCTGTGGTGCGTATCTCCTACGTTTTCTAAATTATTTCCTACCGTGTCGTGCATATTTTTTATTTGTATATGCGCCGATATGGCCCTTATCTGGAGCCCTGCGGAACTCACCTGTGAGATGTGCTGTTGTGGATGAAGACTGCTTTATCAAGATTCTGAGTGCGTCCTGTCAGATATGATGAAAACCATCCCAATGCCAAACCGGTGATGCCCATTTGGTGTTCAAGAAGCTTGAGGAGGATGCTGTGATCAATCGCGTCGAATGCTGCACTCAAGTCTAGCAATACAAGTGATCCAACATTGCCACTGTCAACACTGACGTCAATGAGCACCCTCAGAACTGTTTCTGTGCTGTGTCTGGGCCGGTAGGCGGATTGGAACTTGTCGAATAGTCGATTCTGAGTTAGGTGTGATGACAGTCTGATGTAAACTGCTTTTTCAATCAACTTGGAAATTAAGTTTAGATTGGGGACAGGTCGGAACATTTTCAGTACGTTCGCATCAAGATCATCCTTCTTAAATGATGGTCTGACAACTGCTTCTTTGAAAACCTCTGGAAATATGCCAGACTGTAAACTAACATTGACAATCTGGGCGATGATGAGTAGCAAGACTTTTATGTTTTCCAGAACTAGTTTACAAGGCAGTGGGTCCAGAGGGCATGCAATTGTTCACTGGTTCCTCGGGGCCTTTTAATATGCATTCAAGCCACAATGATGCAAGTCAAAGCATTAGGCAAGTCAAAGCAACTTCATCTCTACGATCGTCACGCCGAAGACCCGGGTTCGATTCCCCACATGGGCACAATGTGTTAAGCCCATTTCTGGTGTCCCCCGCCGTGATATTGTTGGAATATTGCTAAAAGCAGCGTAAAACTAAACTCAGTCAGTCAGTCATCTCTACGACAACGCCGACGAATTTTAAAACGTTTGTTTACTACTGAACAAGTGGAGTACATGTGGAGTACCCGTGGTTCCGCAGTCGCTAGGAAACAGACGAGGTCTTCAGCAACACACGATTGAGATGCTCAGGCTGGCTGCCTTGGTTTGACTGATGTCATCGTGACCCAGTTGCATAGGTCGATGCTCGTGATGTCACTCACAGGGTTGTCTGGTCCGGACATGGCTAGTTTTCAGACCTCCATCATATAGTGTTTAAAAGGCAAAATATCTGCACTAAACAACAAAGAAACAAATTATAGAAGCGATACAGTTGAAATACTTATCTGACTATTTTATTTTCTCACTCCCCAACTCTGCGTTGTAATATTTTCGCCTCGTGGTCATACCGGATCAGTGATGTTGAGCTCCGATTGTTACCCTTAGTTCCAGTACTTAGGTTGCCTGAGCCAGACTCAGTGATTTCCAGACAGTTGCCATATGGCTGGAATACCCAGTCTCTATATATTCACTCGACCAATGATCGTTTTGCTTTGGCACAACTTCCCTGCAGTAGCGGAAGCTGAGTGTATGTTGCCAGTCGAGTAGACTCCATATTTCCGTTTTGTAAGCAGCTGGGCGAAACTAGGATGCTGTTATTTTGTAACATTTCCCTAAGAAGGGGATTTTTCACGCAAATATAATTTGCCTTTGACGCACATTGAAATTCGTGTCGGTGGATAATGGAGATTGGTTAGTATCTGTAACATTGATGTGTTATCGCTTATCTCTAAAACATATAGCTATAATGGGGGGTGGGTGCTGATGCGAAGTTAAATACTACCGCATTCCCTCTAAGACACAATACACATCGACTCATAGACGTGGCTGTTGTGAACAATGCAACCCAGTCTCAGCTCCCATCTAGCGGTATATCTACATTGTGACGTATTTCTGGTTTCCAATGTATAATTTCAATGACAGTTCAGATCTGATAATACTGTACTATGTAATGAGGCAGTGTTATACGTTATGCAGTAATGTTTTACATGCTGCACATTGCACCTGTAGATTCATTCGGGGGCATTGGTGCGCTATATTTAGACTTGTGCTACAAACCTATAGGCATCTCCAGTGACCCTGTGAATATTTTAGAATTTTCTTGGCTTTTTCTCCAGATTAAAGGGGAGCTGGCTATTGCCTCTCATCTCGTTGCACCTCAAGCCACAGGAAGACAAGAATTTTGTGTGATCATGTTAAACTCTGTCCCCTACCTGCCCAGCCCTTTCTTCCAAGTTGGATTACTGTTGCTGTGATGTGAAGTTAACAGTCTCAGTCCCTTGTACTACTCTGTTTCTGAATGTGTGCTGTCAGGCAATTCTGTGATACGGCTGTACTTGAATTGTATTGAATCGTGAACATGACGAAAGTGACTTCACACAAGATCCTGAAGTGACCCAAAACTGTCGAGACTCCAGTGACAATGACGAGCAGACTCATTTCAGACGTTTCAGTGAGGCTGAAAAGTACGAGATCAAAACCCACATCTTGCGCTCTTGACCATTTGCCTACATCTGTACTTCAGACCATCTTGATGTTCTCGTACTGACACAAGTCTTGAACTCTAGTGAAACCACTCTTGAAGATGCCAAACCTTGACTGCACCGTACTTGGCAATAACAGACCTGTATCCAGTGAATGTGAGGATGTCAGAACATCTCCAGCAACATGACATGTATCACCATCTTCAGTCAGCCTATCGTGTTCACCACTCCACTGAGACTGCTCTTGTTAAGTCCTAAATGATCTACGACTTGGTTTTGACAACAGCAATCTTGGTATCTTCGATCCTCCATTTCAGTTCGGCTTTTGATACAATTGATCACGACATGCTCATTTATCGTCTCAGGTGTGATTTTCACATTGATGGCACCGCTCTCTGTTGGTTTAAGTCCTACCTAACGTCCCGCCGTCAGACTGTGCTCATAGATGGACACCACTCTGCCCCAGTCCATCTCAAACATGGTGTACCACAGGGATCGGTCGTGGGGCCGGTCCTCTTCACTTTGTATGTTAAGGAGTTTGGAAGTGTTATTGCCGAACACAACATAAATCGTCATCAATACGCAGATGACGCACATCTATACAAGTGATTTCCTGCAGACCAAGAACAGCCATGTAGTGCACTAACAGACATGAGTCAATGCTGTGATGACGTTAAATCCTGGATGACCCACAACAAACTTAAGCTCAACAGCAACAAGACAGAGTGCATTCTCCTTGGTCCAGAGAAGCGGAGGTCCAATCTGCCAAGACTCTTGTATTACCACTTGTAATGAGTAAACTTGATTATTGTAACTGTTTACTGGCCGGTGCATCAAAGACCCAGATAGCCAATCTGCAGAGAGTGCAGAAGGCCGCCGCCTGCATCGTCACTGGCTCTGGAAAATATGAACACATTACTCCTATAGTGTACACTCTCCACTGGCTTCCAGTCGAGTTGCGGATCAAGTTTGAACTCATAAGCCTTGTTTTCCGCTGTCTCACTGGAACTGCACCTTCATATCTATCCAATCTTCTAACCGTGTACACGCCTTCCCGATCCCTCCGCTCACAGGATAAGATCTTGCTTGTTGTTCCCAAAGTAAACACAGTGATGTATGGAAAGAGGTCCTTCGTCCATGCGGGATCTATAGCCTGGAACAGTCTCCCACAGAGTCTCAGAGACTGTTATGACTTTCATACCTTTAAATCCAATTTAAAAACACATGTTCAAGATGGCCTTTGAACTGTAGCTCTTTGCCTTTAATTTCATCTTACTGAACTCTTTGTATAGTGTAGCGCTTTGGACATGCTTAAGCATCGATATATGCGCGTTACAAATTTGCTGTTATTATTATTTTTAACTGATAAAGATGAATATGCAGCAGAGAGGGTTCGGGTGATCCTAGCAGTCAGGCTGGTAAGGCTCATCGTCAGCTCAGGGCCCTTGCCCCCTCTATAGTAATTACCTTTGTACTGAAATCTAAGCATACAATTGTTAATTACAGTACATTCCCCGTTGTTTGCTGGTTTCACACATTGTACTCTACCGATTCCCACTTTATTGTTTTGTTTCAACCTGGGAATCATCACGTATATTTTAAATCATCGAGCAAAATGTCTATATAATGCTATGGCTTAGCCAGTGTGACGTTAAAAAGTAACTCACTCACTCACTCATTGAGTAGTACCATACACCAGATACCACAACAAACCGTCGTATACCACATCAAACCGTGGTATACCAAACAAACCGTCGTATACCACATCAAACCGTCGCATACCAAACAAGCCGTCGTATCGTGAAACGAATGCATAGAACGAAATGTTTTCAGGAAGCAAGAATTCTTTATTTTAATCTCGTAACGTGAGCATCTTCGGGATCTCTTCCTCGGCTGCATTTCTCTTCTGTTTCGTAACGTCCATTCAGGAAATCCTATTTTGCCTCTCCACGTCTCAGGTTTTGGTCTATTTTCTATGAAAATGAAGAGTGAATGTGCAATGAATGAATTTGGTTTTACATCGCATTGAACAGCAAGGGAGATAATTTACAAGTGCAACTCCTGTATGGTAAAGAATACTGCAATCAAGAGTATCAGCTTCTTTATGAATACCAGGCTGTAGAGTGAGTGAGTTTAGTTGCACGCCACTTTTGTCAATATTACAGCAATATCACAGCGGGGGACACCAGAAATGGGCATCACACATTGTACCCATGTGGGAATCGAACCCGGGTCGACGAGCGAACGCTTTAACCACTAGGCTATTCCGCCACCCCACGAGGTTGTAGAAGTTAAGAAAGGTAATATGGAAACAAATTTGGAAACTTGATGTCAGTTAACCTAGCACTGACTGGTCATGACAAATGGACCAAAGGAAGGCTGAAGTAATTAGCAAGGACATGACAGAAAGTGGAATCGGGATTTACTGATGTTATCGGACTTGTTCAAGACACTCTTTGGGATATATTACATATACTGAGAATGTTATGTCACATGTGGAGGCGATGGGGTAGCCTAGTGGTTAAAGCATTCGCTGTTCACGCCGCAGTACCGGGTTTTGGTTCCCCATATGGGCACAATGTGTAAATCCCATTTCTGCAGTATTGCTGGACTATGGTTAAAAACGGCATAGAACCATAATGACGCATGACACAAGTTTCAGAGTATCGATTGGCTTGAACTGGACATCGGATCCTGTTGCACTCCATATAGTCCATCTTTAAGACGAGTAACCGCCTCTATGGCCGTGTGGATAGAGCATCTTCCCAAAGAGCAGTAATTTCGGGGTTTGATTCCGAGGCCTTGTCATTGTAAAGACTTAAAAATATGGTACCACAGGCCCTCGTGTCTTTGCGAGGATTAAAGATTTCAAAAAAATGTACAAAAAACTGAGCTGACCCCCTATTCGAAATGCTTCACAGTGCAATATATCATGATGTATTGCACAGACCCTCGTTTCTTTGCGAGGATTAAAGAATATTGTTTTTGAAATGACCCCCGACTAGAAATGCTTCACAGTACATATACATCATAATGTATTGTACTGTAAAGGATTTCGAGTCGGGGGGTCATCTCAATGTTTTATATATTTTTTTGAAAATCTTTAATCCGCGCAAAGACACGATTGCGTGTGGTATTGTACTGTGAGGCATTTCGAGTCGGGAGTCATTTCAAAAACAATATTCTTTAATCTTTAATCCTCGCAAAGAAACGAGGGCCTGTGTATGGTACTTGATGTTACTCTGCCTGACGCTTGGCAAAGTCTGGTTGGCTGGAAACCAGTGTACTATGTTGTGAGTGAGGTGTTGCTGTTACGCTGTCATCTCAATGGACATGCACTAAAAAGGACTTAAGTCCAACCTGTTAGAAACAGACACACGCACACATGCATATACATGTATCTAAAGAAGTGCGTTTTACTTAATCTCTTCAAAAGGTCAGTTATGAGAAATGTTCTCTCATTCCAGTGTCCATTGTAAAAAAATCTGCGCCTCGACTGCATTACATGTTGACAAAATAAGGACCTTGCACAAATATAGTGTTCCAGGTTACATAGAACATGTTCAAAGAAAATCAGCATTAGATCTCCACTTAGCTTCTTACAAAACACATCCCATGGGCGGATCCAGGAATTTTAAGGTGGTGGTGTGTGTGGGTTTCGAACCCCCTGAACCCCGCCACTGGCTCCGCACAGCGCAAAAAAAACCTTGTGGTTTTATGTCATTTTCAAACCCCCTGAAACAGGAAAATGTGTTTTCTTTGTGTCCTGACAAGTGAGAACGAAGCGCTTGTAAAATAACAATTGAACCCAACAGTTATTTTGGCCCTAAGCTTTACTCAGCGAATCCTACTCTGAACTTATTTCAGCGCGCTCACGCTACTATATACTATCCCAGTATACGCTTAGGCAGCTAACGACATAGTAGAGAGTACAGCAAATGAACCGTGCAGGGAGTACGTTGTCGCCCCGCCCATGTGCGATCGCCTGATCAGAACACGACGAGAGTGACAACTTTAAGTTGCGGTGTCAAGCCCACAGGTCAAAGATTGTTTTATCGTCGATGCTGACACTGGACAGTGGCCGACAGATGAGACTCACATGCCGAAAAATATATTCGCTGATTTATTGGACAGTTGATTTGAAAGTAAGAAATACATTTCTGTTAATTTTCAACTCAATCAATGCATCTTAGAGATGTCTGTTGTTATGCTGTTCCACTTCATTTTCTTAAAGATGTCTTTTTGTATATGTTTATGTTTTGCCGTCAAACTTTGTGAGAAGAAAATAGTGCGTTATTTTGAGAGCGGTATTTTAATACACTGTGTTTTGTCACGCGTCAAAGTAGTACGAAAGATCCGGATGTGAAGTTCACTGAACCACAACACTTCGTGGCTGTATACAAACAACATGTTTTAAACTGACCCGGATTCGCCAATGTAGGGTCAGTAAGCAGTATGTTTGTTTGTATACAACCACGATTTCATGTGACTCAACGTTGACGTTTCGCTCATTTCGAAATATGACGTGTCGTCTACAACCACACCTGGGGATGTTGTAGGTGTAACTGAGATATAACAAATTTAATAATTGTGATTGATGTTATCACAAGAATCGTTGTACCAATCCCTTCAGTGTTTTTCTGTTTTTTTTTGTTTGTTGTTGTTTTTTCTTATCTATTCTTTTTTTTAAAGAAAATTCATTCAAGTCATGGTAATCACCAAAATGTGGACTTTTAAGATATTACACAACTAACACCTCTATATGCTCCCACTGTTTGGGACAGAACTCAGATGAAGCGTGTATACCACAGGCAACCAGATTCAGTGGCAACCTGAAGATTAGTGATGTCATGGTAACCAGTGGCTCCGAGGCATTGTGTTTTTTGTAGTGACAATATCTCGTTTTGGACAGTTTTGGTATGATCAGGTTTATTTTTCCATTTGATAGCATAGCTTTAACTCATTAAGCCCGAGAGCTGAAGACCACTTTTGGTCACTCAACAGCTGGATAGAGATTGATTATTGGCTATGCCGTTGACCAGTCGATATGCTGGGTTTCGGCTTTATCAACTCAAGCTATCATGTAACAGTTTGTGTATTGTAAACATACATAATCGTAACGATCTATGAAATATACACATATAAGACAAATAGAAGTAGATAGATCTCAGAGATCGAAAACTCATTTTAGTGTTTTTGATAATAAAACAAAGTGATTGAAATCCAACCAATGAGTAGAGATAGTATTTATTTTCATATACATTTTACGCACACAACTAGTACATAAAACATAATGGTTTGCTGTACATGTAAATATAATCTTCACCTTGATACGAATGAATTAAAGTACACGTATTAGAGAATTCAAAAAGTGACACGATACTGAATTATTATAATGTAGAAACTTGCAGTTTAATCCCCCCAAATATTTATGAAGATGGTGTGTGCCTATATTTATACTGAATGTAAACGAGGTTCATAAGATTACAGATGTTCTTGTATGCATAATAGTGTTGGGAATTGGTTGAAATCTCACAATTGATGATTGCTTCATTACCAACGAACAATCATCGAAAAAAATTGGTTAGCATCATTTTTCAGATTTTCCAATCCAGGTTGTTTTTGCAGATAGGTATAAGATTATGCAACTTGCTACTTTAAAGTGATGACTGATATATCATGACCATAAACTTCCTGGAGTCTTCAAGAAATATTCAGTCATGACTTTTCAGTTAGTGAAGTGAGTTTTCTAAGAATTAAACAAGTTTGCAGGCCCCAACAACTTCGAAGATATGTTCCATCGTCAAGTGTTTCAAAGACTAAAACAGCAGTTCCAAAATCGTTTGTGTTCGATTATGAGAAAATGTGATCGATTGCTTGGTTGTTTGGTCACTGCGACCAATCTTCGATTATTTCAATTAATCGGACCACCACTAATGCATAAACATTAAAAAGAGGGGCGTGACTCCATAAAGCAGGTTGTCCAATGATATAACATCGCATCTGTTTATTTTACACTTGTCACGGGACAAACCTTTCAACAAAGGCATAACTACACATGCATTCTACCGTAGGCTGTTATTTCAAGGTCGAAAGAGGTGTTCGATTATCTCATTACTGTGATCTGATTGAATGATTATATGCATGTACCGGTATATAGATACCGTAACTGATATACTATCCAGCTTTTATTGACGATGGATCAATAGAGACTGTGTTCATTGATACACGTGATAATTACACCGGATTTGAAAATTACAGAGATCGAATACAAATGTTTGACACAATGCTCATTTAAATTGCATAGAAAAATGACTATTCAAATCAACATGAAACTTTCAACAGCTTGAACATAAATGCTTGAAATACCTATGTATGGTTTACATGTAATAACTCACTCACTGACTTCTTCTTTTGAATTACCAACTTACTGTGTTTTGTAACAAATGAAGTAAAAGATTTCATTGTTGTAATAACACTGACATGTATATATATTCGATTTAAAGGCTCGACTTATCACTTTATATTCAATTAGGTAATATTATCAACTTTAGATTATGGAAAATAACTAGTTACAATTTAGTAAGCTTTAAATTAGTAAGTTAAATTATGTCTAATCTATTCGAGCTTGCATGTATAATTATTTGTGTTTATACATTATGTTTCATTATATGAAACATGACAACGTAATAATACCTGAAAAGTAAATTAAAACTATTCTATTGTGTTTGAATTCTTTGTATGTCCTTGAAATTTCATATATTGTTACCTATTTATTAGGAAGTTGAAGAAAATATAATCTTCAGTAACCTCTAAACCATTACATCTAATTCAATCAATGTGCAAAAGAAGTTTTTTAGTATCCATTCCCAATGAAGAGTACCAGACACTTACCTCTTTAAAAACATCATAATCCCCTTTCTCGCCGACGTGTTCATTTGCCAAACGCTGTATAAGCCTGTGATAGTGATTAGCAATTGCTATGAAAACAATTTAAATACTTCTTCTGATTGACACTAAAGGTAGCATCTCTCGTAAGAAAGGCTAATATTTGCTCAGTACTACTAAATTGGTTGAAATAATAGGTACAGTGCGATTTTTAAAAGTATGACACACATGTGCGTCTCTCGCTGAATAAGAGGTGCTTTCTGTTAACGAATATATGTGGCTCTCGCTGTGAGAAACTGCCAATTACCTGCCCCATAAACACGTCTCTCGCTGTGAGGAGCTGATTAATTTGCCCCATATATGCGGCTCTCAGCCTTAAGGAGTTAAGCATTTCCTGAGGGCTCAGGAAAATGTCAGTATGATAGGTTAAAACTCGTTAGGAGAGGTGTACTGCGTCCAGCAGTTTAGACTAAATGTGTACACAAATACAGCTACACCTGCCACATATATGTATGAATGTATGTCAGGCCCTTGTACTAACATGTTTTTTTAGAGCAATTAAGGCATATTATTATTATCAGTATTTAGTTTACAGTTCATGAATGCTACCGTTATTCATTCCTGACAGAGTCATGTTGTTGTGTCCATCAATAGGTTTGATTACGGGTCGAAGCAGGAAATACATAACCCATGTGATATGTGCTGTATTATATACTGCAGCATACATGTTCTGTTTATACAGATGTAATACAAGCACCACAAGCCGGGTGTGGCTTGACTAATCATTCAGCATTTCAACATTCATGTCACGTTTCACAAACAGGTGAGGTGAGGTGAGGTGAGGTGAGGTGAAATTGGGTTTTACGTTGTGCTTGAGAATATTTCGCTCATATGATGACGTGCATGCATGTGTATGTGTATGTGCGGCTGCTTGTACTAGCCCAGAATTAAGCTGGTTTTATAATGCTAGCCCACTGAGATACCATGCCGCAGTGAAGCATGAATACCCTACTCAGACACATTATACTGACTCCGAGCCGACCAGTCCTTGTTGTACCCATTAATGCCGAGCGCCAGGCAGGGACCAACAAGTACCATATTTTAACGTCTTTTGTTATGACGCGGTCGGGCTTTATAGTGCTAGCCCACTGAGATACTATGCCGCAGTGAAGCATGAATACCCCACTCAGACACATTATACTGATTCCGAGCCGACCAGTCCTTGTTGTACCCATTAATGCCGAGCGCCAGGCAGGGACCAACAAGTTCCATATTTTAACGTCTTTTGGTATGACGCGGTCGGGGATAGAACCCGCGACCTGCCGCTCTCCGGGCGGACGCTCTAACCAGTACACCACAGAGGCAGTCGTTTCACAAAGATACTAAATGAAAACTAGAAAATTTATGAAAAAGTCGCGAAGCCAACATGAACATCATGCAAAGTAACAAATATTCTTTAATAAAATCAACAAGTGTATTTAATGTATCAGTACTATGAACCAATTGAGATAAATAAAGCTGGAAAGCTAACATTGGGAACATTTTAACTGAACTTGAACCTGTTCTTTCATGGTGACTGAGGCCCGTTTGTCTGTGACTCATTCTGACTACTTTCCTTTGAAGTCTAATTGCTTCAATATAACACAGACATTCACTGTAACACACCTGTCAGGCATTACACTTGACACATACAAAAAACTTTTATTTCATTCAGCTTGAATTTATCAGTTTACAAGTTCAAGAAAGGCAGGTATATTTAGTAACTTTCTCGACAATCTAACATTGGTTTAATCCTATGAAAGTGCCTTGCTGTGAACTGACTGATACAATGTGACAGTGGCACTTTGTTGTTTTGTCAAGTGGACAGGCTAAACTTTTAATAGTAATTACTGCCTTGCCTAACATGATACATGCATACTGTACATAATGTGCCATAATTGGTATTAATAATTAAATTTATTTTACTTTGTCACTGTGTACACATTTTGTTGTGAATGCATTTGTATTGCTGTGAATCAATTTTGATATCAGGAGATCTGCCTGGATGCTAATGCTTGTTATCTCGAATGTTCCTATATCTCAAAGTTACAACAGTGTCTGTCGAGGTTGTAGATTCAGCTGTCCACATTTTGAGAATCTGCGTCATTCAAGACCTCTAGAACATAATCAAAGTGCTCATCTCTAGTCATGTCTCAGGACTGCACAATAAGTGGTTAAGAGCTTGATAATGTTCATTTTAGTGGAAGAGGGCACATGCCAGTATATACACACAGAGGTACAGATAAGTTGCGTATCTGCATAAATTACGCATTTGTTTTTTGGGAAAACTCAATTCCTATTAAGTCTATTGCGTACAAGTACGCTTGAATTTTTGTAAATACTCAATAAATGTGATCTTACATGCGTACACACAAAAAATGTCAAATCTTAGCGTGGGTACCGGTGGATAGATAAAATAACTGAGGTATATTGAGAGGTTGTATTTCAGGACATGAACGTGACAACTTGCAGTCTTTCTTATCATATTTCATATTACAGATGAAACATAAATAACAAACACTAACATTTAAACTTTATTATATTTTTCAAATTAATGGAAAATGGCAAAATACCCAATTGAGTTTGAGTGAGGTGAGTACAATTTATTTGGTTACTCAAAGGAAAATTAGGATACCCAAATGAGATGAACACAAGCGAGTACATAACTCAATGACCCAAAAAGTTATCTGTAGCTCTGTACACATTTTGTGTTTTGTGTTGATCCAGAATAATACTGACGTCTCACGTCACGGGTTTGCTAAGGCCCTTTAGTGAGGAGATTGAGATACTGGTAAATACAATACTGCATTCTCACAAATGACACAGCCACTCAGGTGTAGTAGATCTCTCTTATCAGGGGTTTATTGTCAGCACCCAGGTGAAGGGTCACATTAGGTTGTGTGCATGTATTGAAGCATGAGGCGGCCATGTGATGGCATGGTGATAAGATAAACGTAATATGTAGATGTGTTGATCTGAACACAAATTGAGAGCGTTGTTCAATGAAACTAAGAACTTCGACTTGAACTTCATAGTGCAATCAGTGTCTTTAGAGTGGATTATTACATGTTTAGCACAAGGCAGCCTTCAAAATTCACACTAGTCTGTTAGAGACTAGTAAATTGTGCTGTGGACAAGTAAATATTCAATGATGGTAGTCATCTACACAAAGTGAGCTACAATTTTAGAACAAGTGAATTCAGGTTTACCTTCGTACTCTTCTTAATCATGTTAATGAGACAAATGTCTTAAGGCTTTGAGAAACTCTAGTCATAACATAGTGTTTGGTTCCAAATTACAATTGAGGTATCTGCTGTACAGTGGGGCATTTTTCAAATCACAGCAGGTATATCTTCTTATTATACAAGGCCAGTGTGGCTCATGAAAAGGTTTCAAATTTTAAATTTACAAAACTTTTGAAGGTCCAGGTTAGAATTGATCTTCAGTAACCCATGCTTGTCATAAGAGGCGACTATCGGGATTGGGTGGTCAGGCTCGCTGACTTGGTTGACACATGTCATCGTATCCCAATTGCGTAGATCGATGCTCATGCTGTTGATGACTCGATTGTCTGGTCCAATTATTTACAGACCTTCACCGTATGGCTGGAATATAGATAGCTGAGTGCGGCATAAAACTTAGATCACTCTATCGCTTACTCTAAATTTACAACTGCATATTTTGTCCTTCATTGTAAAGGAAGTTCACAGAGTTAGTAGATCAGTAGTCTTCCTCTTAGAAGAAGAAATGGTTTTGTGGATTGACAACTTAATTGTCACTTAATTTAACAAATTATTACATGCCAGGGCAATTCCTCATGATATTACTGAGTAGCTGTTAATACCAATTAAGGCCAGACCAATTTTATTTCTTGTTTTACTGTTTTTTGTCCTCAGAAAACCTAAAGGCAGGAGGGAAACAAAATCACCGGTCAAAGTAATATTCCTTCGAAATACTACGAAGGTTTTATTTTTTGCAATTTATGAAGTGTATGTATATGGGGCAAAAAACAATCTAAACAAAAATTTCCTGTAAGTTTTCATCTTTTGCAAATACAAACATTAGGATTTTATTTTTTGAGCAGGGAAATTTTTTAATTTTTTTTTCTTATTCTTAAAAAAATACAACCAGGGGATCCATAAAACAAGAAATAAAATTGGTCTGGCCTAATGGTGAATAAACTTTGTCCCCTCTTCTCCTACAGATACACCCAGGGTATTGCCTGAAACCAATTTTTGTGGGTTTGAATCCCGGTTCGCCCTGGGTTTGTAGGTTTGTCACCACCAGAGCCATGATCATTGGTTTTACTGAAGTGGTCAACATCTGAAACTTGCTTCACCTAAGGTATTCCTCCCACATAACTGGAAACAGTCTCCTCCAGGTTAGCTGGTATACGGTATGTTTATAGTGAACTCAAGAGACTTTCACCTACCCACACTGAAGTACAGTTGTCTCCCCTGGATGTTGCAGGAACTGAGGTAGCATGCAAGGAGTATAACGACGATGATGGATGAGGACAATGCTGCTGAGTACATCTTGGCCGTGGATGTTGGAACAACGACACTACGAGGTCACATCTACGACAAGAATGGAGTCAACAGAGGGACAAGCAGCAAGAAGGTGAGAGTCTATCACATCTCAATATGCCTTATAGGAAAGTCTAACATTTTTTTATGTAACACTTGACTTTTAGGTTGTCTTTTTAAAATACAAGTTCATGCAGATGTTTTTCTATTTCTTCCTACGAAAATTGAGATAAATTATCTATAGGTTACTATTATAGTATTTACAGTAATTCATTTTAAAAGTGACAATTTGCGAGTTTTCTTTGTTTGGCTTGTTTATGATGGTTGGAACTTTAGAAACACTCCCTTTTATTTCAAATCTTAATTATTATTTTTTCACATTTCAATATTTAAATTATTCATCCACATCTGCATCTCAATTTTCAGATGAATATTTATTGAAATGTGAAAAAAAAAAATCAAGTCCATATTCTATGTTTTCCGCAAATTAGACATTTGTCAGAGAGGACAGTATTTTGAATAGGGCTGCAACAATTAACCCAAACCTCGATTCGATTTTCGATTTTCAATCATTTTCGATTCGTTCTTCATACAAGTAAAAACATCAGATTTCATTTAACTCTCAGAGTCGGCTTTTTTAGTGTGAAATCCATCGTCAAGTAAGAGATGTCTACTAACAACAGTTCTCATTGGATAATTAGCCCGGTGTCAACCAATCACGTTTTGCCTTATTTCAACACTCGAAGCTGCTTGAGGTGAAGTCAAATATACGTTCTGACTGTGTGGAGATAATTTAAATAGGTATTGAAATATCGAATCGAAATAGTGATAATGGTTATTGAAAATCGAAACTAGGGTGTCAAATTCAATTTTCAATGAATCGAACCGAATCATTGCAGCCCTAGTTTTAAACACTCTATGTTCACTAGGACTTCAGACACTCAAGTGGATGGGTTTCTTGTACATAATTATCGAAGTTAACGACTGTCTCAAACATATTTTACATCACTCAGATCCCTGCTTCAATTCTTGAATGCAAACATCTTGATTTTCTGTGCCACATGCGTCACAATTTATTATGAGTTCCTTACAATGGCTGCAAATCACAAATGGTCCAGTCAAAATCTTGCTTACACATATTTACAGATATAGTAGTCATTGTTCACAGTTTGCTGCAACAATGATTCATGTATTGCAATACATACCACTATGAACCTGGCTCCGTGACTTCACATGAGCGCAGAATAACACAGAAAGAAATACTACCACATGCCATCTTTGTATATATCGTGTGTATTGAAAGACTGATGTTCCTTGTTAGATTGACATCCTGCACCCGAAAACAGGCTGGGCAGAAATGGACCCTGAGGTACTCTTCCTTCAGGTGAAACAGGTCATGCAGGAGAGTATCAGAGGTGAGAAATGAAATATGCAGGTATAAATAAGGAATTTAAATCAAATTTAGTCAAATGGGAGGCCCAGAAATTTAAAGATGACATAATTTGCTCTCCTGAACAGCATAGAGAGAATAACCGTGGTTTATGAATCATTGCTGAAAATGGCACTGGGGTAGCCTAGTGGTTAAAGCGTTGGCTCGTCACGCCAAAGACCCCGGGTTCAATTCCCCATGTGGGTACAATGTTTGAAGCCCATTTCTGGTGTCCCCCACCGTGATATTGCTGGAATATTGCTAAAAACTCACTCACTCGCTCACTGCCCAAAACTCAATCACAGCCTTGTCTTGTCAGACTCAATCAGTTACAATTACCACAGCCGGAATATTGGTCATAGGTGGATCCAGACCCCCTCTTTTGTCCTGAAAGTTTATTAAATGACCATTGAAACTCTCGTGAAAATGGGTGAAAATGAACTGTGCACCCCTCTTTCTCAAAAAGCTGTATCCGTTCTGTTGGTAAATATTGAGTTAAACTAACATGCGGGGTGATTACCTTTGATTCATTACATGACTTGATGAAGGTGAGCCCCAGTACCTACAGCTGCTTCTATATGTGTTACAGCTGCCAACATCACGGTTCAGCAGGTCAAGTGTATGGGCCTGGCAACTCAGAGGTCGACCTTCATGACATGGGATAGGTGAGGACATGAACATGATACAATCATTCCACAGACTGAATATTAGTAAGAATGTGTTGGGTTGTCTTTAAAGAGTGAGAAAGCTTATATTTTGTCTGTACCTTTGAGTATGTATTCAAAATGTGTATATCTGGTTCTTCTCATACTGAATATTCAAAATTTATGAGATTTTGAAATTGCCATAATGTTATCTAATTTGTTCATTGTAATTCATACAATTTTTTTATACACCATCCACAAAAAAATAATGTTCCGATACGAAAATGGATTTCAGTGATTCGCTTTTATTCTGTTGTATAATGATACAGTTGATGACATTTATCTGTGTCTGCACCTTTCACAATATCTCGAACATGTTTATCACCTTTTGCAGTAGTGTCTGCTAAATACTTGTGATGCGGTCATATTGCACAATATTTACTGACAAACTTGACATATTACATAGGCCACATTTCACATTGAAAAAGATTGCCCTTCAGTAGCAATGGAAAGGAACAGAGCTCATCCAGAGATATGGTAGCACTAATCAAAGGGACATAACTCTAAAAGTTGGCCCACACTAATCAAAGGGACATAACTCTAAGTATTCTGCTCAGGCAGGCATTTATCTCCCGCACTCATTTCATGTATTTAAAGCTACAAAACAGAGACTACATCTTTCAACATGGTGATAACTTCTCTTGAGATTGCATCTTTCTGCCATTTTCCAAAACTATTGCACGAGTGTTATTTTATTGAAGCTTTGAGGCATATAACCATACCAAATGTCTAATGAAGTTGCCCTGATGAATGCTGGAGAAGATTCAGGTCGGATGTGGTCTACATCAATGTTCGCTTCTCATAGACAGGTCATGGGAGGTCAAGTGATCCCACATTTCATCATATCTCAATTAAATAAATAAATCCTGGTGATTTCAATCACAGTATTATCGCGATTGTTAAATGACATACATCATATTGAACAAATAATCCAAACAAACATGAAATAAAGCTGATATTGCAATATTTAAACAGGTTTGAATTCTGATGAGGATAATGATAAATATCTTAACCTCAGTAGACTAACAGCTAGTCTCTGAAATGAACATATTTTACTGAAAAACGTTCATAGTAAAAAAAAATATATATAATGAAAAGGAGCCCTGAGACTTTCTTCATTTTCAGAAGCTGAGGAAATCTAGACTTGCCACATTTTCTAGACTTGCGTGGGCTTTCTTGGATATATTTGCTTCAGGGTCTGTACCACAGACTATAAGCTCACTGAAATCTCTGCCTGTGTTATGATATTTTTAAAACTTTCCCCCCCCCCCCCCAGGGAGACGGGTCGACCTTTCCACAATCTCATCACGTGGCAGGATCTCCGGGCATCTCATTACGTGACGGCGTGGAACAAGTCCTATACCCTCAAGGTACAAGCACTCAAGACACTGTCATGTAAACCATTGTTCATGTCATTTGATTGTTAGTTAGTGAGGTCAAGTAATGTCTCCCAGGAGAATAAAGTTGTATCACATTGCTTTTAAACCATTGTGACGTCATGACATCACAACCAAATGACATCACTAATTTCTCTGCCATTGATGCTTGTTGCGTGTGCTTTTCACACTCAAGATGCCTGATAAGGATACAATATTTACCTGAATAGCTTCCTTATTATTTTGTCTTTTGTTGTTCATCCATACAGCTGATCCTTACTAAGTGCCCAAGCTTCTAGATACCTTTTAGAAAATGTTGACAGTATGATTCTGAATGATATATAAAATTATTTGTGTTTTTGGGGTGTTTGGGGGAAATGCTTTTGGGGTTCAGTATAAATGTCTGGGCTTGCTGTGTAGGGTAAGAATTCTCTCACCTCAGTTGTAGATAAGAATTTTGAAAAGATTTCACTGTTAATGATCTGTAAAAACAATGGATCCTGTTTGAGAAGTTCAGAGATACAGATAATTTTTTGGGTCATTGAGTTACTCACTTGTGTTCATCTCAATTGGGTATTTTAATTTTCCTTTGAGTAACCAAATAAATTGAACCCACCTCACTCAAACTCATTTGGGTATTCTGCCATTTTCCATTACTTGTGAAAATAGGATAAAGTTTAAATGTTGGTTGACGAGTTTGATATTCATATTTGATCTGTAATATGAGAAACGATAAAAAAAGACTGCAAATTGCCAAGTTTGTGTGCTGAAATAGAACCTCTCAATATACCCCAGTTGTTTTTATCTATCCACGCAAGCTAACATTTGACTTTTTTGTGTGTACGCATGTAAGATCAAATTTGTTGAGTATTTACAAAACTTCAAGCGTATTTGTACGCAATAGGCTTTATAGGAATTGAGTTTTCACATAAATATTTGTGTACTTTACGCGGATCCGCAGCTTATATGTACCTCTGGAAGCTGCTATCATCATACATGTGAATTTCGCAATGACAGATTTCTTGGTGTGGTTATGTACAGATTTAAAGTATCTTCCGTATGTTTACACCAAGTGAAGCTGGAGACAGCCTGACAGACAGTAGTTTTGTTTTCCAGGCTCTCAACTCTGGCTCCAAGTTTCTCCACATCTTCACCAGGAAGAACAGGTACCTAGCTGCCAGCGTCCTCAAGTTCATGACCAAACAGGTGCAGGTTTAATTCAGCTTTTCCATTACCTAAATATATTGTGTGCTGACGGTTACAACATTCAAGACCTCAGTAAAACTTTCAAAAAGTTTCAGGGGCGGTGGGGAAGCTTAATGATTACAGCATCTGTTCGTCACACTGAAGACTTGGGTTCGTTTCCCCACATGGGTACAATGTGTGAAGCCCATTTCTGGTGTCCCCCTCCGTGATATTGCTGGAATATTGCTAAAAGTGACATGAAACCATACTCACTCACTCACTCAAAAAGTTTGATGGTAGATATTGTGAAACTATTAAAGCACCAGTGACAAATATGATCTCCACATTTTGACTTTTGGAATCCCCGAGTTGGTCTGAGTGTAATTAAATCACTGTACCAACCAAGATAGCCTGAATTTGAATCTTCTGCAAAAATGCCCCGAATTTGTTAACCAAGCTGTAGTTGTGAAAATGTGATTGATACCCAGCACAGACCTATGAAAGACCTTACGTGGGCGTAAATTGGTGGCTCCAGTTTGTATGAACTGTGCATGATGTACCTGTAGGCAATAAATGACTATCTTCCATGAGAGATATTCCATGTGTGAGTTCAAGGAGTTGTTTCCATGAAGTGACATCACCATGCTCCGTAGACCATTGTGATGTCATTAGTCACCATGTTGACACAAACAAATGACATCACATATTCCTCTGCTACGGAGGCTGGTTAGGGAAACTTTCCACAGTTAAACACTAAAGTACTGTCGGAAATGCTAGAAAAATGCTTTTTAGCCTTAATATCTTTATAAAGGTGATAAATGTACTATGTTGTCAATATATCAACTCGCCTATTGTCTACCTAATTTTTATTTCAATCGATTTAACATTCCCATGCATTTAAAGGGCAGTTTACAGGAGAGAATTTGGTACCAAAACAGCAACTAAAGATTTTTTCAGAGTTCAACAACAGAAATCTGAAATAGTCTTTACATTTATGCTAATAATACAGGTGGTGTAAAAATATGAATTAACGTTTATCCTAAACAAATAAATGTTGAATGTTTGTGTTACTTCACTAAAGTATCGTTTTCTTTATTGAAGAAATATTAATATAAATGTTAAGTCTTGATAAATAAGTTTCCCGTCATGCATGCACATCTTTATCACAGCGTCCACTATGGCCAACGATTTGCAGTCGATTGTTGCAAAGGTTTATAGTTTTTTTCTGCTTAAAAAACAGAGGTAAACCTTTCATTAGTTTAGAAAGGGTTTATTACAGAACTTGTAGAGCTGTTGGTATGTCTTACCAACAAGTTTACAATATTGTAAACAAATGAGACAAGACAGGGACCGTCTCAAATGCAAAACAGGGACGTAAAACCATCCTTGACAACTTTGACAAGGGAGTGCTTAGACGGGCGGTCTACAAACTTTATGAGAAGAAAAATATATATATTCTAAAGAAGCTACACCAGTGACTTCGTTAAATCTTTGGCCAATGTTCACAACTAGATTAAACTGACTGAATTACATCCATATTTTTTCAATGAAATATACTGTTGACAAGCAAAACATTTATTAAAAAACGTTGCACATTTCTACAAGCAGTCGATAAGATAACACAAGTGATAGGATTATTTCCAATGTACAGTAATTCGTATGTTTATTTCAAAACAAACACACATACACAAATGATCCCTTACATAACTGATCATTATACTATCGTACACATATTCAACATTTTGAAGAAAACATCTATTGAGATGACCCCTCGCCCCGAGCGTGTGCTCAGGTGTCAATTTCACCTGTCGATACCGTGCATGCTGATGACGTAACACAGGCAGTTAATGTTTGTTTCAAATAACGTCCAACTACCCCTTATTTTTCTAAGTTTTTTGTATTTTCATCAGTAAAAACACATTTTAGAGCATGTCTCAAAATTTATTCCCTCGGTCTACATTAGGTAGATGTTTCTTGAAGTGATATTTGTTATTTAAGTAACTGTAATACCTCTGAATTTTAAATATAAGTCAAAAAGCATTTTTCTAGCATTTCCGACAGTACTATAGTTATTACTGTTTCAGAATAAAACTTTAAAGTGAATGCTGTTTGGTGATAAATAGAATGTCACCCCTGCAATGTGAAATTTATCAACACACATCAATATAAATATTTAAGAGTTATAAAGTTTTATCACCTCGGGTAGATACAGATGATGTCCGAGTGTACATGTGACTTCATCCCTCATTGTGTCTTGGCTCCAGGTTACCATGAGGTTACTATGGGCTCTGGACAATATTCCCGAGGTAAGGCGTCTTCAGTATTCACTGCGAGTGTGACATCTGACTTAGGGACCGTTCATAATTCATGGCTTTGGGGGAGGGAGGGAGGGAGGGAGTGTGTGTGTGTGTGTGTGTGTGTGTGTGTGTGTGTGTGTGTGTGTGTGTGTGTGTGTGTGTGTGTGAGATGATTTCTTATGGACAAACATGTACAATGTGAATGACCCCACCACTAAACTTAATGTACAAATTTACTGACACCCCGCGTATCATGCACGCACGCACACACACACGTAAAGTTATCCCTCCTCCCATAATTATTAAGCAGAATTTTTGAATATTTTTATGTACCATATTGCTGGACCCCTAGTACATGTGTACAACTTGATGACACACAAAACCCCCACACCCCCATACCCCCACCCATACCTCCCCAGAACAAAATGGGTGACCCTCCTTAAAATCATCATCACACCACCACCACCAACCCCAGCGCCACCCCCAACCCCCAACCCCAACACATGGTCACTTAAATGGGTTTTTGCACACCCGTAAAAGTCTAAAGCAGTTAATTCGGTATACAAGTAATGTGTATATTTTCATTTATTTCCTGTGACAATTTATTTACTGTAGATATGGTCAGTTTAAACAGCATGTACATGTACAATCATGAAACATTGCAAAATTACAATCTTAATTGACATCTAATGAATAGAAACGTAATTCAAGGGATTATCGTCTTTTCTTTCAACCCTACCATTAATCGCCTTCTGTTATACTTCTTGAAGAAACATTTCCATGTGCAGTTAAGAGTCTTTTTACATGTAGTAAAAAATGTAATGACATTATTGGTTTCAGTGTGTGTTTTTTTTATTTCCCAGCTACGAAAGAGGGCTTTCGAGGATCAGGTGATGTTCGGGTGTATTGACACATGGCTGTTGTATTGCCTCACAGGAAAGAAGGTGCATGCCACAGACTACTCCAATGCCAGTTGTACAGGACTCTACGACCCTTTCCAGGTTAGTGATGCTGATGTGTGTAGCTCTCACGATGCCAAGGATGTCATACTGACCTTTGTGCTAACTGGGGGGAGTCACTGCAGACTCCTGCTTCCCTGTATCACTTGTAGATCTGATGCATAGTTGATTTCAACTGCCTCACGCTTGTATCTTCCCTTAGTGAGTCAGAGTAGATCCGTAATTCACACTGCTGGAAGTCATCCTCGTCCCATGTGTAGATTTGTGGAGTTGTATAATTCGTTACCACTGTCCCTGCAGAATAGGTCTCAAGTACCTCAGCATTTTGATGAGCATCTCGTCTGAGTGTAGCTTCTAGTGCATTGTTTGGCCATGTTAATAGCCGCATGTCCCAGCTGATGACTTATCTGTGACTCAAGCTTAACGTCCTACCTGTTCTTCATGTAGCGCATGTCCCAACTGATGACTTACCTGTGACTCAAGCTTGACGTCCTACCTGTTCTTCATGAAGCGCATGTCCCAGCTGATGACTTACCTGTGACTCAAGCTTGACGTCCTACCTGTTCTTCATGTAGCGGATGTCCCAACTGATGACTTATCTGTGACTCAAGCTTGACGTCCTACCTGTTCTTCATGTAGCTCATGTCCCAGCTGATGACTTACCTGTGACTCAAGCTTGACGTCCTACCTGTTCTTCATGTAGCTCATGTCCCAACTGATGACTTACCTGTGACTCAAGCTTGACGTCCTACCTGTTCTTCATGTAGCTCATGTCCCAACTGATGACTTACCTGTGACTCAAGCTTGACGTCCTACCTGTTCTTCATGTAGCTCATGTCCCAACTGATGACTTACCTGTGACTCAAGCTTAACGTCCTACCTGTTCTTCATGTAGCTCATGTCCCAACTGATGACTTACCTGTGACTCAAGCTTAACGTCCTACCTGTTCTTCATGTAGCTCATGTCCCAACTGATGACTTACCTGCAACTCAAGCTTGACGTCCTACCTGTTCTTCATGTAGCGCATGTCCCAACTGATGACTTACCTGTGACTCAAGCTTGACGTCCTACCTGTTCTTCATGTAGCGCATGTCCCAACTGATGACTTACCTGTGACTCAAGCTGATGTCCTAGATGTCGCATGTCCCAGCTGATGACTTACCTGTGACTCAAGCTTGACGTCCTACCTGTTCTTCATGTAGCGCATGTCCCAGCTGATGACTTATCTGTGACTCAAGCTTGGCGTCCTACCTGTTCTTCTTCATGTAGCATGTCCCAGCTGATGACTTACCTGTGACTCAAGCTTGACGTCCTACCTGTTCTTCATGTAGCGCATGTCCCAACTGATGACTTACCTGTGACTCAAGCTTGACGTCCTACCTGTTCTTCATGTAGCGCATGTCCCAACTGATGACTTACCTGTGACTCAAGCTTGACGTCCTACCTGTTCTTCATGTAGCTCATGTCCCAACTGATGACTTACCTGTGACTCAAGCTTAACGTCCTACCTGTTCTTCATGTAGCTCATGTCCCAACTGATGACTTACCTGTGACTCAAGCTTAACGTCCTACCTGTTCTTCATGTAGCTCATGTCCCAACTGATGACTTACCTGTGACTCAAGCTTGCGTCCTACCTGTTCTTCATGTAGCTCCCATGTCCCAACTGATGACTCCTACCTGTGACTCAAGCTTACCTGTGACGTCCTACCTGTTCTTCATGTAGCGCATGTCCCAGCTGATGACTTACCTGTGACTCAAGCTTGATGTCCTACCTGTTCTTCATGTAGCGCATGTCCCAGCTGATGACTTATCTGTGACTCAAGCTTGATGTCCTACCTGTTCTTCATGTAGCTCATGTCCCAGCTGATGACTTACCTGTGACTCAAGCTTGACGCGCTCATGTCCCTGCTGATGACTTACTTCACTCAAGCTTGGACGGCACCTGTTCTTCATGCTGATGTCCCAGCTGATGACTTACCTGTGACTCAAGCTTGATGTCCTACCTGTTCTTCATGTAGCTCATGTCCCAGCTGATGACTTACCTGTGACTCAAGCTTGACGTCCTACCTGTTCTTCATGTAGCGCATGTCCCAGCTGATGACTTACCTGTGACTCAAGCTTGACGTCCTACCTGTTCTTCATGTAGCTCATGTCCCAGCTGATGACTTATCTGTGACTCAAGCTTGACGTCCTACCTGTTCTTCATGTAGCGCATGTCCCAACTGATGACTTATCTGTGACTCAAGCTTGACGTCCTACCTGTTCTTCATGTAGCTCATGTCCCAGCTGATGACTTATCTGTGACTCAAGCTTGATGTCCTACCTGTTCTTCATGTAGCGCATGTCCCAGCTGATGACTTACCTGTGACTCAAGCTTGACGTCCTACCTGTTCTTCATGTATGCTCAGCTCATGTCTTACCTGTGACTCAGCTTGATGACCCAGCTGATGACTTACCTGTGACTCAAGCTTGACATCCTACCTGTTCTTCATGTTGTCATTTTCAACCTGCCGTCACTTGTGGAACTTTTTGATTTCTGGATTTTGACCTCACAGTTGCTCACAGCAACTTTACATTGAATTGAATGTGTGAATGTTGGTTTTTTCAGTTAATCACTTCTGTTTTGGATCTTTCTGTAATAAACTTAAAATATACTTCAGGTAAGCCATGGATTTGTTGGATTTCAGGTTGAGTGGAGTAAAATAGTCTGCAACATGGTGAACATTCCAATGTCAATGCTGCCAGAGGTGAAGGACACAAGGTGAGGAAGTCACATGACTTTAATGGCCTATGTCAAATATTTCATGAGGTTTTTCAAGTGTATTGTCTTTTTGAGAAGGTCAATTAACTTACCTGTTACCCTAGCAGCACCTTTGGAACATCCCCTTCATGTAAATATCAGTACATACTGTTCACAGTGACCTTCAGAGGTGTATGTGGGTGGTTATAGCAGTCATTGCCAGATGTCAGAATTGGATTACCAATGAGTGTACAATGGGTGAAGTCCATATCTGTTGTGTCCCACTGTTTTATTGCTGTAATTTTGCTAAAAGTATCGTAAAATCAAACATTCCCACTCACTGTCGTGAAAATCAACCACAGTACACTCTAGCCTGTTGTTCTAAGTTTACTAGGGGCGGTGGGGTAGCCTAGTGGTTAAAATGCGTTCACTCATCATGCCAAGGACCCGGGTTCAATTCCCCACATGGGCACAATGTGTGAAGCCCATTTTTGGTGTCCCCAGCCGTGATATTGCTGGAATAGTGATATAAGTGACATAAAGCTAAACTCACTCACTCTGTCTACTATGATGTCTGTCTAGTAAGCCTCCAGTTATTTATCAGTAAGTACCAGTAAGTGTACACAGTCTGAAGTCCAGTTTTGTTGTGTCCCACTGTTTTATTGCTGTATTTTTGCTAAAAGTGTCATAAAACCAAACTCTCCCACTCACTGCTGTGAAAATCAACCACAGAACACTCTAGCCTGTAGAGTAAGTCTACTATAACACTGGGGCGTCGGGGTAGCCTAGTGGTTAAAGCGTTCGCTCGTCACGCCGAAGACCTGGGTTCGATTCCCCACATGGGTAAAATGTGTGAAGCCCATTTCAGGTGTCCCCCGCTGTGATATTGCTGGAATATTGCTAAAAAGCGGCGTAAAACCATACTCACTCACTCACTGCTATAACACCCGTCTAGCAAGTCTCCACTGGACCGCCTCCTTGGTGTAGTGGTTAGAGCGTCCGCCCGGAGACCGGAAGGTCGCGGGTTCTATCCCCGACCGCGTCATACCAAAAGACGTTAAAATATGGTACTTGTTGGTCCCTGCCTGGCGCTCGACATTAATGGGTACAACAAGGACTGGTCGGCTCGGAGTCAGTATAATGTGTCTGAGTGGGGTATTCATGCTTTACTGCGGCATGGTATCTCAGTGGGCTAGCACTATAAAACCAGCTTCAGTCTGGGCTAGTACAAGCAGTCACACATACACATACACACACATGCACGTCGTCATATGAGCGAAATATTCTCAAGCACGACGTTAAACCCAATTTCACCTCACCTCCACTGATTTATCCCCTGATCAACACAAGACAACGACAAAACAATGCTGACACTCAGACTGCTATACTGAATGCAGGGGTATCAGACATGCACATCATTCAGCCAAAACCACAGGTTTGAGGCTAAAATTATAATCAGTGCCTGTTCTCAAATTGAGCAAATTGTTTACGTGCAGTTACTTTGAGTTCTGTAGTGAGGCTACACTGACCAATAAGAGCCATGTTTTCAATTCACATAATGTTAAACTATCCATATCTCATTGATATATCTCTCTGATTGGTTTCTATGTTAAAACAGTCTCAAGTCAACAACCAAATCCACTGAAGCTGTTTACCCTGCATCAATCTTAGAGGAAACCTCTACCCATTTGATGTGTCAGATTGTTTTGATGTCATAACTTAATCTGAACTCTTCTCCTTTTAGTGGCATGTTTGGGCAAGTCCATCCCGATATTCTGGGACAGTCCATTCCAATAACTGCTTCAGTAAGTCGAAGATATATTTGGGTACTTTGAAATCAGATAATAATTTTTTTACATTTTTACCCTATATTTTACATATTTTGCTCCACCTCTTAAGAGATTTACTATTGATAATCTATCCCAAAATATTCAATTTAAATGAACTGTATAATTTGTCAAGTTAATGTAAAGTCAAAACATGTAAAACTGTGTTATGTTCTCTGTGAAGTTAGTGTGTCCATGTCCAAGCTTGCAGATGTTTCATCAGCAGGTCAGACCAGAGGTCACTGAGGTCAAACCCAACTGTTTGGATTGTTACTGACAATATCAATCACTTGATTGTCTGGTCTGACTCGATTATTTACAGGCCACTTTCAAATAGCTGGAATATTGCTGAGTGAGTGCAGAATTTAGAAAGAAATAACGAAAGGTTGAGTGTATTATTATGTGCAAGGACCTAATTTCACTTGTCTTAGTTACAGCTAGTGCTAGAAAAAGCAAAACTGTTTGCTTAGTAAGATTCAATTCCATTTTGTAGCCAGATTGAAACAGATGAGACCTAGCTCCTAGTTAACACCATTGATCAGTGAGGTCTATATTGGATGTTTGCTTGTACTCAGTACAAGTTGGTAATATCAGTACGGCGGACTAGAGTGAATTTCAAAAACCCTGTGAGATATGGCGGGGATGTTGACAAATGAGATGTTAAAACTGACTCCATAACGTCAGGTTGCCGACCAGCAGGGCGCCATGTTTGGACAGTGCTGTTTCGAGGTTGGCGACATCAAGTGCACCATGGGAACTGGGACATTCATTGACCTCAACACTGGGAACAAGCCTCATGCATCTGTCGCAGGTTGGGGGATTGTTTTCACCTTTCTTTCGAATTGGCATTGTTAAAAAAACAAAGCAAACTCTGTGTATATTTCTGAAGAATTGAATTTGATGCATTTTCTGACAGCTTGATGTTTTTAAAATTTTTGTGATGTGAACTAGTTGATATTCGCATTTATAACACAATTTGTTCTCATCCATGAGGTGAGGTGTTTCTTGACAAGGAAAGAAAAATATTTTGTATATTTTCTTACTTATCTTCATAATGCATCTATGAAAGTAATGGTGTCATAAAAGCAGAATGAAAGGAAATCAAATGTAAAGTGTTACATCTCTTAACAGCCTTGATAATATCCAGGGTATACATTCTGATAAATCTCCACTAGTACCCTGGATGCATCTACAGCTCGGTGCGATAATTCTATTACCTCCCTTTGCTGGCTCCGCCTTCTCACAGTAGCCAATCAGATAAGTCGTTACAACCGTGCTTGCCAGTGTCAACAAAGATGGCTGCTGCAGCTGCGAAGGTTTGCTCGCTGTACTACTCACATTTAGGGAAATAATCATACAGACAAACTGACAAGTGTGAAACCTGCAAAAAAATATATGCAAGGACTCCTACCTCTTTCAGTTAATCAGTTACAAAGCGAGTTATGATAAAAGCCTTGTGACCAGCGTAGACACATGATTGAACAAAAACTTGAGCCAAGGGAGCCATAGATGTATCCAGGTATATGTGGAGATTTATCAAAACATATTTTCTGGAGATTATCGAGGATGATCTCTCAAGTGAAACAGAGTTTTGTAGTCTCAGATAAAACAAAAGAGTTGTTAGTGATGCTCCATAACCAACCATTCACTCTCACTCACTCACTCACTCACTCACTCACTCACCTAAACACACACCCACCCACCCACTCACTCACTCACTCACCCACCCACTCACTCACTCACTGAGTGTATATTTCAGGCCTGTACCCCATCATCGGGTGGAAGATCAAGGGCGAACTGACGTATCTCGCGGAGGGCCTGGCTGCCGACACAGGGATCACGCTGGAGTGGGCCAAGTCTCTAGGTACACAGTGTTACAACCACAGCAACCGGGCTGTAACAGTGTATTTTGATAGTCAATTATATTTTTTTATGAAGATCTGTGATGCCTATTAGACGTAACTTCACAGGTGATAATGCAGAATGAAATAAGGTTTATAGAGCATCTGAACTATCACAGTTAAAAAGTGCAGAAAACCGACTTTTGACAATTTCCTAAATGGGCTAAAAAATCTTATATCAATCGAAAGATACATAGCCAGGAAAAATAACATGGCAAAGTTATTGGCCAGAAGAAATGGCCGAATGAAACTGAAGTTATATAGCCTTAGTCTGACTATGCTTTCTCTTATGTGTGTACTATGCACTACTTATTATCCCCCACTTCGTGCGTTTAGCGCGGAGCGGGGGATATAGTATTAGGCTCTGTCCGCATGTACGTAAGAATTGGAATATCTTAAGTACCGTTGACTGGAGTCTTTTCATATTTGGTACCTAGGTTCATCACAGTAAAAGAAAGGTTCCAGTCAGGTTTGGTGACCTTGACCTTCATTTCAAGGTCACAAGGGGACTTTAACGTTTTACCATTGTCAGCGGGATATCCCAAGAACCATTCACTGGATTTTCTTCATATTCAAAACCAAGCTTTATTTAGGGAATGCGCAGAGCCCAGTCAATTTTGGTGACCTTCACTAAATTTTCAAGGTCATGGCGACACTTTGAAGATTTCAGCATGTTAGACTGCATGTTAAGATTGTCAGCGAGATATCTCATGAACAATTCACGCGATTTTCTTCATAGACTTTCAAGACTTCCCTTGAATGTTTTTCAATAAGCAATTTCTTTATTACTATCTTTGCATATTTCGTACACTAAGACATTTATGTCAAGGTCAAAGTAAGTCTTGAAAATATTTGTGCGTTTGAACAACTACAGATCAAGATATCAAGGTTGACTGGTCATGTTTTTGTTGACATTTAACTTCATCTTAAATTATGACCTTGACTTTCATTATTTTTTATCCCCCGCAACGCGTTTTGCGTTTTGCGGGGGGTATTAAAATGGACTCCGTCCGTCCGTCTGTGCACATTTGTCTTTTCGGAGCAGAACTCTAAAACCGTTCTATATTTCTTCACCAAACTTGGCACATAGATAGATCTGGTGGTGTACTGGCGCCTTTTGGTAGTTTTGGAATTCTGAATAAAACATTTTTGGCGTTTCCATGGCAACAAGTTCGACTTAGAATGAAATTGGTGGTAGTGTTCTTTTCCGGAGCAGAACTCTAAAACCGTTCTCTAATTCTTCACCAAACTTGGCACATAGATAGATCTGGTGTTGTACTGGTGCCTTTTGGTAGTTTTGGAATTCTGAATAAAATATTTTTGGCATTTCCGTGGCAACATGTTTGACTTAGCCTGAAATTGGTGGTAGTACACTTTTCTGGAGCTGAACTCTAAAACCGTTCACTATTTCTTCACCAAACTTGGCACATAGATAGATCTGGTGGTGTACTGGTGCCTTTTGGTAGTTTTGGAATTCTGAATAAAATATTTTTGGCTTTTCCGTGGCAACAACTTTGACTAAAACAGAAATTAGTGGTAGTGCACGTTTCCGGAGCAGAACTCTAAAACCGTTCACTATTTCTTCATCAAACTTGGCACATAGATAGATCTGGTGGTGTTCTGGTGCCTTTTGGTAGTTTTGGACTTCTGAATAAAATATTTTTGGCATTTCCACGGCAACAAGCTTGACATAGACTGAAATTGGTGATAGTGCTCCTTTCTGGAGCAGAACTTTAAAAACCTTTCAATACTCTCCTTCCACTTTTCTATATACACACCTAAATATTTGACATAATCATAACTTGTAGACATAATCATGAAGAGTATTTTGCCATTGCGGGGGATATTGATGACTTTGTCTTCTTGTTAAGTTTGATTTGATAATTTGCGGCGGGGGATTATGTCACCTTAGTGACAATGCTTGTTGTATTTGTTACTCTATACTATATTGTATGTTATCCAACAGATCCATTCCATTGTGCCACATTCGTATATTTTTGTATATGCTCCACTGAATGAATAAAAATATTTTTACAAAAGAAAGAAAAAAGTACAAAAAAATATACAGTAAACATGAAATACGCTTGTGCATCTGTACGATGTGTCCATGTAACATGGGGGTGTTCAGTATCAATACACACAGCTAATACACTTTTTCCAGGTTTCTTTGAAGATGTAACCGAGACAGCCAATATTGCCAACAGTGTAGAAGGTATGTACTACAGGTGTAGACATTCTCCTGTGGATAGCTAACCCGTGAGTGAACCTTCAGTAACCCATGCTTGTCGTAAGAGGCGACTAACGGGATCGGGTGGTCAGGCTCACTGGCTTGGTTGATACATGCCATCGGTTCCCAGTTGCGCACATCGATGCTCATGCTGTTGATCACTGGATTGTGCGGCGTAAAACTCAACTCACTCACTCACTCTATGGATAGCTTGGTAGGCAGTGTCACATGCAGTCAACACGAAGAGTCATTGCTGCATTGATGCCTGTAAATTGAGTAGGACTACTAGGAGCACATGCTGATTGGTGTAAAACTAACACTTGCATCTTTCATTGTGTCCTTGTATACATTAGAGATTCTTTTGTTTTCAAATTTTAAATAACTGTGCCATGTGGTACAGCCAATATCAAGTTGAATCAATGTTCATTAAAATAACTTGGATTTGTTTATTTTCTCCGAAATGTTATGAGTTTTGTGAAATGTTGGGGCATCATTATGAACGTCCTCTGAACCGTTAACGTTTTGTTTTACAGATTCTGCGGGTGTGTGCTTCGTCCCTGCGTTCAGTGGACTCCAGGTACTGATGTTCTGGTCTTTATCACTAAAGTCAGCATGTACCCAATGTTGAAGCTGACAGACAATATTCAGTGGCATATATAGAGGATATTATATGAGTGCCCTTGTCATACTATGTTTACGACACAAGTGCCTAAATATGTCCCGAGCGAGAGCGAGGGATATACCGATATTTGGGCACGAGTGTCATAAACATAGTATGATATGGGCTTGAATATAATATTCTGTTTATTACCAAAGCCGTCAAATTGAGGAAAATAAACACAAATCTACTTTCAAACACAGGCTGGCTACCTGCCGTCGCTGCATGTAGAACGCAACGTCACAGAAGAAACTTGACGTCATAGCCTTGTTCATGACGTCACGTCATCATGACAAAGTGATATTTTGCCCTAGGGCATCATATGAAAAATATGAACCCCGATATGTTCGCCCTCGTAGGTAATAAATTAATCGTCCCTCTCTGCACACCACTCAAACAACAAAGCATGACACAGGGATAGAAATACTTTTTTTTTAAGTGTGCCTTAGGGCACCAGACAAATATTTTAGGTGTGCCTTTCAGAAATCGAGTATGCCCACATGTTCTTAGAATAAATGACCATGATGATGATCATTTGAAATTTATTGTTAAATAAAGAAATGGATTTATGAGCATTCAGATATGTATGATATTATTCAATTTGGAAGAAAATAATTGTTTGGGGGATTAAATGACTAAATTTGAGTTATGTCTCTAAAACATTAGGCGTGTCAAAAGGGCACCGAGAACATTTTTTATCCGTGCCATTTCAATATTTACCGTGCCATGGCACACTAATATATGGGGTATTTCGAACCTTGATGACAGATTGAATATAAGTTCTCTGAGTGGCATCGTTTAGCAGTTGGAGAGTGATATACAGACAAACTTTATGGATAAACAACTTCTTTATTCTGTAGATGCGACGTTTCGATACAGATTCTTGTATTATTGTCAAGCAACGATACAAGAATCTGTATAGAAACTTACACATACATGAGTTTATACTGTGTGTAGACCATGAACACTATTGACCTTTGACCTAGAGGTAACCTTAATGTTGACTTGTCACCTCCCCTTGGACAACAAAGTACACTGCGATTGAGACATATTCAACAAACTTGATGTTGATCTCAACAGGCACCAATAAATGATGACCGTGCTGCTACCTCAATTATTGGCCTAACGCCCAATGCCACGAAGGCCCACATCGTCCGAGCCATGCTGGAATCACTGGCCTTCAGGTTCAAGGTCTTGTATGAAACGGTGCTAGTGGAGACGAAGATTCCTCTGTCGTATGTCAGGTCAGTAGATAGTTCACTGTGCTGAATATGCTCACTATTTGTATGCCAGCTCGAGATCCTTTACATCCATTTCCATGTTCGAAACTTAAAATTGTTGATTAATGTTGTTTTAGATTTGATTTGATTTGATTTTTTTATATATAATATGAGATGAATATAGTTTTGTAAATAAGGCCTCCAATTTCACTCTTCCTCAGATTTTCTAGGGTCCTCAAGGTCAGTTTTTATCTACCCATAAAGATCCCGGTTTGAATTGCTCTTTCGCAACCCATGCTGTGACTAACCGGATCTGTTGGTCAGGCTCGCTGTCTTGATTGATTCATGCCATCGTATCCCAATTGCGTAGATTGATGCTCATGTTGTTGATCACTGTCTGACTGACGCCTTATTGCTGAGCGCGCACTCTGATAAACAAAACCGTTTTTATCCTTTACATCCGTAACACAATATATGACAACTGAACCTTGAACATGTACAGAGCTGACGACGGCGGTGTGTGTAGCAACGACTTCATTATGCAGCTGATGTCGAGCCTCGTCAACACCAGCATCGACCGTTCCAAGCAGCCAGACATGACAAGCCTTGGGGCAGCCTTCCTGGCAGGACTTGCAGCAGGTGACCTTTGGCCTCCCTTACTCTCTCACTCTCTCATTCCCTCTAACTGTATCTGGGGCGGTGGGGTAGCCTAGTGGTTAAAGCGTTGGCTCGTCAGGCCGAAGACCCGGGTTCGATTCCCCACATGGGCACAATGTGTTAAGCCCATTTCTGGTGTCCCCCGCCGTGATATTGCTGGAATATTGCTAAAAGCGGCGTAAAACTAAACTCAGTCAGTCAGTCAGTCTAACTGTATCTCAGTCACTCATTCACCAACTCGTTTGCTCCTTAACTCACTCACCTTGTACCATCCTTACCGAATTCTGCTTCATCATCATCATCATCATCATCATCATCATTGTTTATTATTATTGTAGGTGTGTGGGAAAGCAAGGAACAGCTCTGCCATCTCCGAAAGTCCGGCCGAGTGTTTGAGCCCCAGTCAGTTTGGTCTCAATACAAAGACATTTATCGGCAGTGGGAGCGTGCAGTAACGAGATCCCTGCAGTGGTACCGTGAAGCTGATAGCTGACAGAAACTGTGTCGCCACGAACCAGGGCGACCGTTGACGGAAATGTCAGCTTTACATAACAGTCAGCAATCCAGTATATTATCAACCATGGTTGCCATAGGAATGGTGGGCTGTTTGATATTAGCGGTTGTGTGGAGAATAGCAGATTCGTGAATCTAGAATGAAATGGTTATTTCAACTGAGGTTTCAATGTAATTTGAGATATTACTCAATTATATGCTTTCAAATTAATTGAGGAATATCGAAGAAAAGGAATAATGCTCAATATTTTTTCAGTGATCTATTCCACAACCACTAATATATGCTACTCTAAAGACATTAAGAACACAAGTTTTTCCATTGCGTCTGTTGATCTGTTGAGGCATATGGGTAATGCAACACAGTGTCCCAGTTGTGAGTGTTCTTAACTTAATTTGAGTAGTATACTGCAGATGTCAAAGGTGCTGTAACTCTGTACAGAGTTTCCACCCCTACCTGTTCTAGGATGTGCTGCTGATCTGTTTTGAAAACCATACTATGCACATGTTCTTAACAAGAGTGGTAATACAAGAGCATATAACCAGCATCTCTCCTGTCAAGACAAACGTACAAAGATCGATAGTACAACTGCAGTTCACTCCCTCCACAATCAGAACCAGTCGTCCATGATGAGGAATACTAGTTCCCCCAATGCCTCACGACATGGCGTATGTGAACACTTCCTGGTTGTCTGAATATCACATGAATTGTGAACCTTAACTATTGTTGAGTAGTATTCTTGTTAAAAGTTCCTGATCTCCGTTCATTGTAATTCTAAGGCATTGAGCATGTTTGTTACCTAATGTGCACATTCCAGATGCAATCTTCAAACTTTGAATCAATGAATCATGAATCAATGAACTGAACAGATGTGAGTGAGTGAGTGAGTGTTTTGTTAGTTGTGCATTTGTGCCTGTACCAAGTGTGCCTTCCAGAGATGTCGTCTCTAAAATTTAAGATATTTTATATTTAGTAGATAAACATACTGTGTTGGAAAGTCAGAGATATATAACGAAATTATTATAGCTCTAAATTTGATTTAAAACCGAGCATATGGTGTGACAAAAATTAGAGCTATTATAATTTCATTATATACCTCTGATTTTCCAACACAGTATGTTTATCTCCATTCTACCATAACTGTGTTCTGAAGATTTAAAACAAAATATATGCTGTGTTGGAAAATGAGATTATATGTAACAGGATTATGTACCTGTGAATGACTTTGATAAACCTACAATCCAGTATTTACCGAAGTCATGGTAGAATTCCCGATATAATGTATGGGACATGTTTGTGAACAAATAGTCTAACCAATCAATCAAACTTGCATTAACCAATGCCTGTATATCTTACCGGGGTACCCATATACTGCTGACTCAACGTTGTGGGAGTTTTGTATTTACTTGTTTTGCAGAGACATCTCAAGCAATATTAGCAGAGCAAGTCACTGAATTTCCATCCCACCAGGTACCCATATACTGCTGACTGAACATTGTGGGAGTTTTGTAGCTACTTGTCTTGCAGTGAAACATCAAGCAATATTATCAGAGCACTGAAATCCGATCCCACCAGGTACTCGTTTACTACTTGCTAGAGTTTTATATGGAATCTGATCGAACAACCACGTTTGATTGGCAACAGTTAAATTGATACTTTAAAGTTAGATCATGTAATATACTTAACAGACATGCCATGTTTTACGACTGTCACAAGCTACGAGCTATTTTGAGGAGTTGAAGTAACCTTGGACGATGTTTTGATATCAACATTTGTTTTTTGTTGGTTGTATCTGTAATATTGTCCAAGGTTGTTCAACAATGACTCTTTACTTCCTCACATGTTTTGTATGGTATGTGGACCAGGGTTAGGGTAGGTCACTAGATTTCTCTTGCTCGCCATTCAGAGGTGAACAAACTGACTGTGTGTCGTTGTATCCTGAAGATGTGGGACATCGCTTGTTATGTCAGTCAGTGATCGGTCTGGTTCGGAATTGATGATTTCAGGCATTATCATGTAGCTTAGTATTGCAGCAGAATTAAACAGGAAATCTTTATGTAGAGAGTAATGTCCGAGTAAGTCTCCATTCCTTAAAAATATTTTTAAGGAATGGAGACTTACTCGGACATTAACCTACTTAAATTACATTCAAAGTATTGGGAATATTTCTGTTATCAAAATTAAATGTCAAGATGACAAAATGAAGGCCTTAATTTGAAACTGGTACACATCGCTCCATTCCTGAAAAGTAATGGAGCGAGCAGACAATGGAATGACGTCACAAATGTAATTTAATTACATGTCCATTTTCAATACACCCATCATGTAATATGAACAAATGACCATGTGCACCAACAAGAGCTTGGAGCCAAAGAACTCTTCAGTATAATGTGTTTATGTGGTGTGGGTCATATGCTGGAAAGAAATCAGTGTTATATTATTGTTTGAATGTTTTCTCATTTCAGGGTATGAATTCAGCGAGATGTTAAGTTTGGACTATGTTAATCATTAAGTTTACTGCTTTTCTTTTTGTTATGACAAAGGTGAACATTTTAGTGACGTCAATAATTTAATATTTTGTTAATAAATAGAGATTGTCGTTGTTGAACATGGGTTTGTGTGAAGTTCTAGCAATGTGAATATTCTAGAACCTGCAGAGCTCCAGATAAGATTTAGCTGATGTGGGTACTGTACCCACTGTATTTTTTTCGAGTGGGTATTATGAATGTTGAGTGGGTATATCATGTTCCGTTACCCACTGCTTTTAAATATGTGCATATTTCAGTCATTTACTCACCTGAGTATTGTGTCATTGAGTAAGTTTACTAAGCAGGTATGTTCTGCCTTATGTCATACCTAATCAAAACCAACTTAAATATAAGGGAAATGATTTCATAAAAAAACGCGCTCATCCTATACTAACAGTACAACTTGATAGCAATCGATGTCTCTTTCATTACGCAAGCGATTTTTATAAATATATTCTGTACGCATTTGTTTTAAACTCTTTGCGTATCTAACTGTTTATGTGCGTAATTGGTACGCAACAATTATTTTTCAATGCGTAATTGGAAATTTTCTATGCATATTTTACCCGGATACGCAGCTTATCTGGGCCTCTGAACCTGTACACCACAATCAAATAGTTCACGGAACTGACGTTCCATTTGCAAACCACACACGTTTTCTAATAGCGCCGCTATTTACACTTTCAGTTTTTTATTGTAGACATTGTAGAAATTTGAGATGTCATTGTGTCATCTCAAAACATTCAACATTCAGAGTTTTACATTCTGAGAACAATCATTTATATTATTTTGGTATTAAAAATGAGTTCCTTGTCAATCGAGGATATATATTTTACATATTGCAATACTGCCATAGTTTAGAAGAAACTCCATATAGTCTTGGTTCCGTGATACTTATAATGCCTATATTCATAATAATTAGCATGCCTTTTCTTGTCAGTTGGTAGCAGGGCAGTAGTTTTAGAAGTGTATGGTACTGTTGTTTACTTAAATTAACTCAAATCTTTGCTGATTTTTTATCAAACTGTTATGATTAAGATAACAAAGATCATATCCAAAGATCATGTTTTAAAATAAGCTACAATATTTATTATTAATTAGTTCTCAATTATGTTTGTAAACGTGAGGCGGGAGGTAGTACATTTGTTATGCGTCATTTTTCAATCAAACTGCTCTTGGCAGCTGTCAGCAGGTGTGAATGACATGAGTGAATATGGTTTTACGCCTCTTTTAGCAATATTCCAGCAACATCACGGCGGGGGACACCAGAAATGGGCTTCACACATTGTACCCATATGGGGAATCGAACCCGGGCCTTCGGCGTGACGAGTGGATGATTTAACCACGAGGCTGCCCCACTGCCCCGTGCGAATGACAAGAAGCATGAAGACTGTTGACTACTCTACAGAAGAGACGCATCACCTAGGTTCCGCTGATTAACCAGGGTGTTGTGAATGTATTAGGTAATCCTTAACTTCTTTTGTGTAGTATATATATCAAAGAAAGAAACCCGGGCAGTGTAGTAATATTCAAACTCTGTAGCAATTAGGAGTTGGGCTTGTTGAAGTAGTCACTCGTCATGCTGGAGAACTGATGTGGTTTCCCACATGGGCAGCCTGTTAGCCATTGCTGGTGTCCCCGGCCACGATATTGCTCAAGTATTGAATAGGTTACAATTATATGTCTAATGCCATCTTATATATAACCAGTAGCAATATCTGTTGCACCAGCAGTGTACAAACAGTTGTAGTGCTGTATGACAGGATTTTGTATATTGACTTACGATGCAATGTCCATCCATCCAGGTTGATAAGCACTGAATTGTTTTTCTTACACTTTTGTAAAATTGAATGAATAAAAAATGTCTCCCTGACTAATTCTGTTTGTTTGGAGTAGTACAGATAGCTTAGTGGTTTTGATGAAAGAGGATTATATAATGCAAGTTGGAACAAGTGTTTGCCACTGATGTGGCAATGTTGTCCCCCGCCGCTAAAGAATGGAATATCTATATTTACTACTTTTTATTTTTGGGTCACATACAAGATGCCTGAAATGACTGGTGTCTGCATAATCACCCAATGTAGGCTGTCAACATACTCGAAAACATTGGGTGCAATGTTTTATGAGATATCGCCTTTAAAAAGCGGTCAAAGTATCGTGGTGACCTTGAAGATAAGGTCAAGGTCACCCAAATTAACTGGTGTCTGCGTAATCCCCCAATGTAGGCTGTCACCAAATTTGAAGACATTGGGTACAACAGTCGATGAGATGCTGTGTTAAGAAGAGTTTATAAAGTGTTCAAAGTGTCGTGGTGACCTTGAAAATAAGGTCACGGTCACCCAAATAAACTGGTGTCTGCGTAATACCCCAATGATAACTCTCACCAAATTTGATGACATTGGGTACAACAGTCCATGAGAAATCGCGTTAACAAGAGTTTGAAAAGTGGTCAAAGTGTCGTGGTGACCTTGAAAATAAGGTCGTCACCCAAATCGACTGGTGTCTGCATAATCCCCCAATGTAGGCTGTCACCAAATTTGAAGACATTGGGTGCAACAGTTCATGAGATATCGCGTTAACAAGAATCGGGACGTACGGACGCCACTGAATACAGTCCCCCGTTCCGCGTTGCGACGGGGGACAATTAATCTGCATCATGTGATGATGAATTGATGATAAAAACAGGATCTGCCGAATGTTGGTTCAAATCCCATATGACCATCATGCATATAAAAACAAAACAAATTCTGTACTTCTTTCATTTTATTGTTTGCGGCTACACACCAACCTAAGTGGCAGAGCAGCGTTGCCTACACAAAGGGCTCTGAATACATGTACACAAGGCAGTTCACTATCACCTACACAAGTATACTGGCGTACTGCATCTATACAAGTATCACATATACTCACAGCCCTAACACATCTGGAATGTTATTACAAGGTAGATATGGTTCCAAGGGCAGGTGCCAACATCAATATTTTCTATGACATATATGATGCGTACTTACCTGGATTTCAATCCACAAAAGAATTAATAAGTTATTTTTTAAAAGATTATTTCACGGCATTACAGGAAAATGTGTATCCAATATATAATGCATCACGCATACCACTCGTTTAACAACTGCTGATCAGCGTGAGGGACTAAGTTCAGTTTTGATGCCAGCCACCATTCCTCTGCAAAGCTATTGACACTGATCATGGTTGTGAGAGTAGGGGTGTGTGCGAGGACCTGGTGTGACTATCACAGTCTTCCCTTGGAAAGTGAGCCAGTATGGTTTATCACCACTTATTGGCTGCAATGTTCAAGCCATATCACACAGAGGGTGACACAAATGAGAGTTTCACACACTGTACTCCTGGGTGAATCAAACCCAGGATGTCAGTGTGGCAAGCTAACACTTCAACCACTATGCCAAATTTGGGAAAGATTTCCACAAGCTTGACAATTCATGGTTAACCCCTAAATATGGGCATTCACTTCAGTAGATTTACCATTACTAACTATCGTTTTGGGCTCTTAATCTTTTAACCTTTAAATACATTCCTGAACAACACTGACACTACAATAAATGAATCAAAAGGATGGACCCTCGTGTAAGCAAAATGGGGCTAAGTGCAATGGATGGATTATAGCACTATATTCCTTTGTACAAACAATAACTAGATATTATCTCTCACCAGTGGAGGTTTGACATACTCTGTGTTTCTGAAATCAGAGACAATGGACCATCATTTGAAGTTAGAAACTCTCATGAAATCATTGTTATCAATAAAGAATTTTACTTTCTTATTGCTCGCCAACTTCTAAAATGTCAACCAAACAGATCTCATGAAATCACTGAAGAAACTCGAGGTTAGAATGGTTTGGAATTCATCTGACGTATGCCTTGTCAAGGGTTGACACATCAACCACCATGATAAATACAAACATATAATACTTGGGTTGCCATTTAATATAAATACAACATAAACATTGCAGTGATGAGACATATCGAGACCTTCACAAGATGGACTGCACAGCCTGCTCCACCATCAGCTACATGGCCAAGGTCCCAAGCCATGATCTTCACACTACGACTGTCGTAAGTCTACACTAAACTATGAGTACAACTCTAGGGGAGATAACGCTCATTTGTTTTAATTCTTGCGAAGTGTGCTGTTTTTGTAATTGAATTGTAATGCTCAACATGACTGATTAGAAGCTGTATACCACTAATATGTTGTATTGCTGAGTTGAAGGATTCCTTGACAAAAAGGGCACTTTGATCACTAGAATGGCCAAGTGCTCTCTCAAGGTGATCGGAGCCTATGGTTATCTTCATTCCCAGACTGTGACAGAGGCTTACCACAGTTGTAGTTCTATGATCACTTCATGGCCCAGTGAAAGTGATTGTTACTAAATATACTTGCAACTCCAAGACAGTTGTCACAGGAGAATCCTTATTCATACTGGCACCGTGTATTAAAACTGGCACCCTGCTGGCCTCACTCACACTAGATATTATGTGAGTGAGTGAGTGAGCCTAGTTTTATGCTGCACTCAGCAATATTCCAGCTATATCACGGCGGTCTGTAAATAATCGGGTCTGTAGAGGATGTTCTGTAACTTGTATGGTCATGAGCAGTAGGGAGTCAGCAAACCACTTGTGCATCTCAGTATAAATTTTAAAGGATATTCACAAAACTAATGTGTGAAACAATATTTTGCTTCCGGACCAAACCTCATCAATAATGGCATATAACATCCAAGGTTGGCCAAATAATATCAGCAACATGTTTCTCAAAATAAATACATTTCAATTCCTCCCTAAGAACAGCTGCAACTGAACTCTAAACTGAACTCAAGGTTTTGAAACAACTTGGTGAAAGATAATCATAGTTTCAAAGAAAGCAAATTTACAACTAAACATATATACATATACAAAAATAAGAAAACAGACAAAAAATCAAATTCAGGCTATAGGCTGCCTCAAAGACTGGCATATGATGATACGGTTGTTATCACGCTGGATGCCGTACAAATGATGGGTATATATACAACCCATGACAAATGGCAGTCTTCATACTGTGGCCATGTATATAGGAAGTTGAGATTTTTTGTCACCATGATGCAAATAAATATATGATACTAATAAATTGCCAGTGCTTCATTAAACACATCCTTGATAATCTCCAGGGTATAGTGGAGAGTTATCGTAACGTATACCCTGGAGATTATCGAGGATGCATTAAACACAGTGCTCATATTTCTGCATCACAATCACCTCCTTAATATGAGGATAATATCGACAGTGCCACAAAGAAACAAAGTATAATGGCATAGATAAATATAAAAGATTATAGCCTAATATTAAAATATATCCACCATCATTTTGTTACCATCAAATTCACATCAAACCAGACCAAATCATTTGATGTTCTCTTTCATCTCTTGTTATGAGTGAGGGAGTGAGCTTCACACATTGTAAGTAAGGGGGTAGTGACCACTTCCTCTAGTACAGTGTTCAGTGCTGTACTTTTACAACTACTTTCTGACAACTAATTACATACTTCTACACTATTAGCACTACTTCCTGGAGACTGGGACAAGAGACCTAATGCCTGGTCTGGGAAACAATTGAGCAAAAATACCTCAACAAGGATTTGTTTGTCACCCTCACCCACAGCATATTCTTGCTAGATGTGTGTTTTGATTATCGTTTCTTTTTTGTATCATTGTGAGTGTCATGAAACCTGTTATCATGTTCTGCTTCACACTCCTGCTAGAAGTGGCATTCTGTATTACGATGGGTAAGTGATAGGTGGGGTATTGCTTTGTTTGTTAAAGTAATCAAAACTTAATCAATATAAACCGACTCATCATGACCCTGCTTGAAAATCTATATTTTGCAGTTTCCATGGCAACACACTATAATGCATGAAAGATGCCACAGAAACACACGATGGATAAGGTGAACTTCTTGATTTGATTCAATCACATAAATGTCAAACAGATCTTCAAATCAATCATGGTTACACGTCAGATCTCTGGTTACTGAGAAACACATTTCCTAATGCCATAGCTTGTCTAATGATCAAACATAAACATAACCAGTTGTGTAAGACAGAAAATATGTTCTACAAAGTAGAGTAAATCAAACATATTGTTTTCTATTTTCTCAATATCCTCTACTTTCAGAAAACAATACATAACATAATGTCATTAGATTCTGGTTTTGAAACTCTTTCGATGATGCAATTTTTTTACATTTTTAGGACTATAACAATGGTATCAGAGTAATGTACAAAAATTGTTTAACATATTGCACATAAAACACACGCACAGACGCTCCACGAGCTTTGACTCAAGCACCATATTTCTTCTGTTCAATGCTCTTCTCATCAAAAGAACATAACATTTTCATTACACACTAATACACTGTAAGTTACTGAAAACTAAAAGAAAATTGAACATTATTTATACATATATACTGTCCAGCTACACTGAATCAAAATGACACATGCTTGTAAAACCCCAAACGGATTCAAACAATTCCTAAAACCGGTTTCACAACTCAGGAAGATCTGTCTCTGTCTATCATCACTGCTATCAGCCTTGCAAAGATTTCATCACTTCTCACACCTTGGTTTGGCTATACTCTATATTTGCACATGTTTCCCAACAGAGTAATTACCAGTGGAGCTGTGCTGTTACACTTTGCTGAGATTTAAATAATCACTACTAGAGATCTCCCTTGGTTGTTACAGTTCTTACAAGAGTAGCATGAAAAATGAGAGGAATCAGAAATATACCAAATTATCATAAATCAAGAAAAATGGAACAATTGTTATATTATTACCATTGTTACTAGACTGCTTAACCTCCATTAGTCTCAACATGGGCAGCTTTACACTGCAAGTCTCATATTAGTATAATCAGAACATACATCACACAAGCCTTACATAATACATGTAAGTTAGAATTTATGAATGACACATAAGATAAAAAAGGTTATCGCTATATCTCTGTATATTGGGATGACAAATATCTGTATGAGGAATGGACAAAGGATGACACGATATCCTGTGTACTCCAAATACAGGATATAAACACCCCAAAACATAACATGTTCAAATAACACAAAGGCTTTACATAACGTCACAAGACTACAGTTGGAGTATTATTCATGGCACACTTGAACCCAGTTCTCTAAAGTAAAGTCCTACATATACCGGTATAATCAGGCAATCTTACTCAACTGTGATAGCTTTCACACGTCTCACTGTCAGCAACATAAACAATAATAATTAAATCGTCGATTTTACGCTTTCAAAATTTCTTTTCTGGTCGGCAAGTCTATAAACCAAATAATACCAAACGCCAGGACTAACCAGAGATATTGTCTGGAATCAATGACTCACAGTTAGCAAGTACCACCTTTATCACTACTGGCACTGTCTGTAATCTACATATACTACACACCAATACATTCTGTACCATGTAATAACAGTCTATATACACCACCAACTGCATGAATCATTATCAAACAATACACACTGGCAGATCAGGAAGGCTGGGAGTGACCATCCACTTTCTACAGACAACTAACAAGCCAACCTATGGTTTTGTACACACGGGGAGTGGGCACCTACCCATTTTGCAACTGCTACAAGCATGAGTATATAAATGTCACAGCCATTTCCGACTCCAATGCAGTCACAAGCACATACTTGCTATACATGAAACAACTGATCCACAAGGATCTACTCTGCAACTTATATCAACATAAATATTGGAGAGATTCAGAGCTATATATCATTCAGCAAATCAGTCTAAAAGGTGAAAGGTCACTCTGACCTGTGTTTCACATCACTGTGTTCTTGAATAGTGATGATGTAAGCCTAAGGAGATGCTGGTTGAAGATTTCAGTCACCACTCTGATAAAACCTACAACGATCATGATAGGGGAGAATGTGGGAATTGTACCAGCAACTAGCAGATCCTGGTATGGAAAAGGGACACAACTCTGCTTGGAGATTCACAGTTTAACGGTCACTAGGACACCATGCACTTTCATACACTGTCGAATAAACAGAATCACAGTCTGTATTGCATCACTAGTCTTACATCACATATATCATAGTATACCATGTCTGTCTGGCAATACATAAGGCCGCCGCCATATAGCTGGAATATTGCTGAGTGCGGCGTAAAACTAGACTCACTGGCAATACATCAACATGTGACAGCTATGCTAAGTTTGTAGAAAATTAACCCATTCCCTCAAGTTTAAAACAAATTCATGTCTGGGATCTACAGACATCATTTCTGACAGTAATCCTAATATTGGGAAAGGTTTTGGTGCATTCTAAAGTGACAAGGCAAGATTTACCTGCCAATACACCTTTGTTAAAACAAAGCAATCCTGAGAGCATGACCTGGCATGGAATATAAGCATCGTATATCACTCTCATAAGCTTAATGTAACCTGTCACTCCCCTTGTATAGCAATATGTCTCGTATAACTCCACTTCCCATCACTCTCTGTACCTATGTACCTATCACATGCAGCTACATCCTGGGACACCATCTCATGACTAGGTCACAACATCCACAACGTCTCTCTACTGTCTACATCCTCACAATAACAACTGACATCGTCTCCGGCAATCAGAGCCAAGCCTACACCAACGACTAACCAGCTTCAGAGAGGACATGCTAATGGAACTTACTAATTAGTTATTAGTTATTAACCAAAAGGTTTGATTCTGGGGACATTTTGCATCGGGTTTAACATGATTTATACGACGTTTGTTCTGTTTGTAAACAATTCATGCTGCAGATGCTCACAGTTTGCGCTACCAAGATACAAACAAATCATGCTAAGGACATACACACTATTCACACTACGAGATACACACACTATTCACACTACGAGATACACACACTATTCGCACTATGAGATACACACACTATTTGCACTACGAGATACACACTATTCATGCTACAGAGATACAGACACTTCGCACCGAGATACATCCGGCACTCTTTGCCTGAGAACAACTGCTAAATCTACATAATTTATTGTTTACACAGGACCCTGTCACTGACACTGTCACATTGGCTGTTTCATGATGTTTGAGACACATGGTCACTTCTTCAGACAATATGTCCCCTTTGTCGTGTCTAGTGGCTGTCCCCTGTATCTGATGCCACCTCTAATCCTCCCTTGGTGAGACATGCTGATTTTATGTCTAAGACACACAATCTAAATCTAAATCTAAATCTTCACTTCACCCTATTGGTTATCTCCAGCCCAATGAAACACTGATTCCATTGGCGGTTTCCCGTGAGACCGTAACCATGGTAACGTCTAAGAAATCTCTGTGTGACATTGCAACAGTTCTGTTTAGGAACCTGATTATTGGGACAGGTCCATATATTCACTGACAGATCTGTATTTATATCAATATCAGGTCCGTAAATTCACTATAAGGTTCGTACTTTGCTTGAAGTCTCAGTTATAATACAGCTGATCACCCAGTCCATGTTTCTAAAGACCACATAAGGTCTCCAGCATCCACAAGGCAGACCATGACGATGTTCACTTGAAGCCATACACCTCCACAACCTTACAGGTGAAGTCCTGTTTCTCGCAAAGCGGGTCATTGTCAAATGTGTCACAATTTTCTGTACGACAATGAACCAAATTTTCATCGAGTTGGATAGCTTCACCTCGGCTAAAAAATAAAAGAATTGGGATGTTAACAAGTTGTGCTTTTAGTATTGTGAGACTATACATTGAGAATACATGTACATGTAAATTACTCAGAAAGTGTAATACCAAATAACGTAATACATGTTGATTCATTTGGTCATTCAATGAATGAATGAATGGATGGATGGATGGATGGATGGATGGATGGATGGATGGATGGATGGATGGATGGATGGATGGATGGATGGGATGGATGGGATGGATGGATGGGATGGATGGATGGATGGATGGATGAAGCCAGAATCTTTGTCTCTAAATACATTACATATCAGTGTTTACATAGACTTGTGTGTTCCTTACACTGCACTCAGCACTCTTTCAGCTAAGTCTGTAAGTTTTCAAGCCTTGACCGAACAATCCAGTGATTGCTACTGTGATCATTGCTTCCAGCCATTAAGTAATGTTGACTGACAACCTTGTCACTAAACTAGGTCTGTTAACAGGTAAAGCAATAAGCTCTCACTTGTCATTACATGACTGACAGTTTTGTCAAACAGCATGTAAACTCATAAGCTCACAACCATGTCCCTAAACTAGAGCAATCATTCGTTACATGACAGAAACTGGGCGGAAACATGTCGACCATCATGCAACTGAATGACACCCATCTTTCATAACAAATCTGCAAACAGTACCCCAAGCGCTGTCAGCCAGCATGCTACTGCCAAAGTGAGTGACTTTTGTTTTGGGTTATTGAAGATCAATTCAAACCTGGATGTCCATGGGTACTGCCAAAGACAAAAGCTACCATCTCACAGGGAGGCAACTTGGGCAATCTTCCTCTTGCACAAGAAGTAATCTCACATTTTAGCTTCAAATGAAACACACTGAAAACACTTGACCCTTTATTGGGTGATCATGTGACTGTCCCCATCCAGAAACAACAAGCCTCTTACAACCAGTACAAGATACTGGCTCCTATTCTAACCCAGATTCCCCACAGGGTCGCCTCTTACAACCAGTACAGGATACTGGCCCCTATTCTAACCCAGACTCCCCACAGGGTCAACTCTTACAACCAGTACAGGATACTGGCCCCTATTCTAACCCAGACTCCCCAACTAACCAGTACAGGATACTGGCCCCTTCTCTAACCCAGACTCCCCACAGGGTCTACTCCAGTACAGGATACTGGGCATATATTTTAACCAAGACTCCCGACAGGGTCACACTGTGGTGGAGACTTACCCGCCGCCAATGGTGAGTACGGAGGTGTCGCCAGCCAGGAACATGTTTGCTGTGTTGGGGATATCTTCATACAGGAGTCCCACCCAGTCATACTTTAACTTGACGGGGTACAGCGTGAAGATGAAGGTCTCACCAGTGCCGAAATAGGAGAGATTCTTCTCCTTTGTCTTCCTCTGCTGCCAGGAAGCTGAACAGAAGGCGCCGAACACCTGTAAAACAGATAATGAGCTGAAGAGAAGGTGCCAAACACCTGTAAAACAGATAACGAGTTGAACAGAAGGAGCTGAACACCTGTAAATCAGAGATAACGCGATGAACACAAGCCACGTAACGCCTATAAACCAGAGATAACGGGATGAACAGAAGGGGCCGAACACCTGTAAATCAGAGATAAGGGGATGAACAGAAGGCACGAACGCCTGTAAATCAGAGATAACGGGATGAACAGAAGGCACCCAACACCTATAAACCAGAGATAACGGGGATGAACAGAAGGCACTGAGGGGATGAACAGAAGGCACGAACACCTATAAATCAGATAACAAGGATGAACAGAAGGCACCCGAACACCTATAAATCAGAGATAACGGGATGAACAGAAGGCACGAACACCTATAAATCAGAGATAGCAGATGAACAGAAGGCACCGAACACCAGTAAATGAACAGAAGAAGGCACCCAACACCTGTAAATCAGAGATAACGGGATGAACAGAAGGCACCCAACACCTGTAAATCAGAGATAACGAGATGAACAGAAGTCACGGAACACCTGTAAATCAGAGATAACGGGATGAACAGAAGGCACCAAACACCTGTAAATCAGAGATAACAGGATGAACAGAAGGCACCGAACACCTGTAAATCAGAGATAACGGGATGAACAGAAGGCACCGGACACCTGTAAATCAGAGATAACGGGATGAACAGAAGGCACCGAACACCTGTAAATCAGAGATAACGAGATGAACAGAAGGCACCGAACACCTGTAAATCAGAGATAACGGGATGAACAGAAGGCACCGAACACCTGTAAATCAGAGATAATGGGATGAACAGAAGGCACCGAACACCTATAAATCAGAGATAACAAGCGGAACAGAAGGCACCGAACACCTGTAAATCAGAGATAACGCGATGAACAGAAGGCACCGAAAGCCTGTAAATCAGAGATAACAAGCGGAACAGAAGGCATTGAAGGCCTGTAAATCAGAGATAACGGGATGAACAGAAGGGACTGAAGGCCTTTAAATCAGAGATAACGGGTTGAACAGAAGGCACCGAACACCTATAAATCAGAGATAACGGGATGAAGAGAAGGCACCGAATGCCTGTAGTCAGAGATAACGGGATGAACAGAAGGCACCAAACACCTATAAATCAGAGATAACGGGCGGAACAGAAGGCACCGGACACCTATAAATCAGAGATAACGGGATGAACAGAAGGCACCGGACACCAGTAAATCAGAGATAACGGGATGAACAGAAGGGGCCGAACACCTGTAAATCAGAGATAACGAGATGAACAGAAGGCACCGAACACCTATAAATCAGAGATAACGGGATGAACAGAAGGCACCGGACACCTATAAATCAGAGATAACAAGCGGAACAGAAGGGGCTGAAGGCCTGTAAATCAGAGATAACGGGATGAACAGAAGGCACCAAACACCTGTAAATCAGAGATAACGGGATGAACAGAAGGCACCGAACACCTATAAACCAGAGATAACGGGATGAACAGAGGGGCCGAACACCTATAAATCAGAGATAAGGGGATGAACAGAAGGCACCCAACACCTATAAATCAGAGATAACGGGATGAACAGAAGGCACCGAATGCCTGTAAATCAGAGATAACAAGCGGAACAGAAGGCATTGAAGGCCTGTAAATCAGAGATAACGGGATGAACAGAAGGGACTGAAGGCCTTTAAATCAGAGATAACGGGTTGAACAGAAGGCACCGAACACCTATAAATCAGAGATAACGGGATGAAGAGAAGGCACCGAATGCCTGTAGTCAGAGATAACGGGATGAACAGAAGGCACCGAACACCTATAAATCAGAGATAACGGGCGGAACAGAAGGCACCGGACACCTATAAATCAGAGATAACGGGATGAACAGAAGGCACCGGACACCTATAAATCAATGATAACAAGCGGAACAGAAGGGGCTGAAGGCCTGTAAATCAGAGATAACGGGATGAACAGAAGGCACCGAACACCTGTAAATCAGAGATAACGGGATGAACAGAAGGCACCGGACACCTATAAATCAGAGATAACAAGCGGAACAGAAGGGGCTGAAGGCCTTTAAATCAGAGATAACGGGATGAACAGAATGGGCCGAACACCTGTAAATCAGAGATAACGCGATGAACAGAAGGCACCGAACACCTATAAACCAGAGAAAACGGGATGAACAGAAGGCACCGAACACCTATAAACCAGAGATAACGGGATGAACAGAAGGCACCGAACACCTATAAATCAGAGATAACGGGATGAACAGAAGGCACCGAACACCAGTAAATCAGAGATAACGGGATGAACAGAAGGCACCGGACACCTGTAAATCAGAGATAACGGGATGAACAGAAGGCACCAAACACCTGTAAATCAGAGATAACGGGATGAACAGAAGGCACCAAACACCTATAAATCAAAGATAACGGGATGAACAGAAGGGACTGAAGGCCTGTAAATCAGAGATAACGGGCTGCACAGAAGGCACCGAACACCTGTAAATCAGAGATAACGGGATGAACAGAAGGCACCGAACACCTATAAATCAGAGATAACAAGCGGAACAGAACGGACCTGTAAAACAGAAATAACGAGTCAGGCTCACTGACTTGCATATCATCGTATCCCAACTGTATTGATCAATTAATGCGAATGTTCATCAAATTTTGATGCTACATAACTCGAATATACAAAAAGAACGTCCCATATAATAAAATAGTTTGTAACAAATGTAATTAAAACTTGCTTGAAGATGAATATCACATGTTGCTAATATGTCCATTTTATACCCAATGCAGGTCCCAATGTATTGCAGCCTATCTCTACAGCCCAACAAACAAAACAATCGATTTTCAGAAAGGACAAGAGATCCATAATAATTCTTGCTTTATTGTAAGGTAAGGGGGAACATAACTGAAAGAGAAAGACATTTCTTTTTCTGTTTGCTCTTCCAAAATTTATTAGAGGTCATCTCCATGTTTGTTTGTTTCTAACCAGGCAATATATTTGAGTTGCACTTACAGAATATATCCAGTTTTGCTTTCCAGATGTTATATTTCCCTTTCATGCTTTCAGTTCAGTATCTAAACATTACACTTATGAAGGGTGTCATCTAATTAAACCTCTACTGCATTGACATATTTTCACAAGATTCATATCTAACAGCTGATTATAACAGGCCTAACTACTGTACAACAATGCCTCTCTTGGACCTACGGTTTGTGTAAAGAAAATCAATAACACCAGCCCCAAGCTGTTGCAAATACTGGTGCAGGCTAAAGAGAAACGTTTTTTGCTGAACCAGCACAAAATGCCTATTTAACAGCATGTGCATGGTATTGATTGTTTTGGTGGCTAGAATACATTAACCTAGAATACATTAACCTGTTAACTTGAGCTAGTTTTACATTTCTAGTTAGCCAAATAGAAAACAAACTGTTTGACATTCTACTTGTTTGTCATGTTTACATATTGGGGAGTCAGCAGATTCATATCTAAAGTTTTAAAACAATTCTTGCCTTTTCACAAGTAAATCTCACCTCATTCTCTGTGTTGCATATAATAACAATTCTTGCCTTTTCACAAGTTAATCTCACCTCATTCTCTGTGTTGCGTATAAAGAAAAGTGTCTGCTGCCTGGACTCAATCTTGCTGTAGACCGTTCTCAAACTGGTGCCGTGCTCCTCGGACGTGAAAAGGAGCTCCGGTACACATACTGACAGCCGTGCCGGCAGCCAGCTCCATACCGTGTGCAACTACAACAAGACAGTCTAAGTTGTACATAAACACACCTACTCCCTAAAGAGTAGCTTACCTGTAAAATGGTGTGCACTAACAATTTTCCTGAATTAACAATTTTCGGGATTAATGTATTCCCCGATAAAGAAATCATGAGCAAATAGTAGCATTCCTTTCACCATATTCGGGGGTCGTTAACAGACTGTAGGAAAGGTATACATGGTAAACGGAATAATTGATTCGAGACTATTTTAGTTTCTCTTTGGTTTTAGTTTGTCTTTTGTTGAATGCCACACACTGCTGTGTAAGGATTCAAACCTGGACTATTACCGTGATGAATAAACGCTTTAACCACTGGGCTACCTTACGACAGAACAGATTATGTCCTCAGCAAAAGACCCCAGGAAACAGTCAGGCTTTACTTGGAGATGTTGATAGGAAGCTTGTACACACATAGTGCATGTCACTGGCCACGACCCAAGATGCACCAGAAGGGGAGCAGTCAGTATCACCCAGATAGGGAGCATTCATTATACATATAGTTATTCTCTAGTACATCAAATGAGATGGATGTCACACAAGATCAAACTTTAGCAACATTCAAGGTTTAAGATGTAGAACAGGAAGACAAAACATTCAAATGAGTACCATGATAAACACAGATAAGAACAAAAAGCCAAAAATAACTTTGATTGTCATGCATACTAGAATACATCTAAAGAAAGAAAGAAAAAGACTGACACACAACTGTGAGTTTTATTCAACATTACATCATCAATTATCTGAACCATACAAACAGCAGACTCTGTTTCCTGGGTTATGATTGACAGCATTTTGCTATATCCTACTGCTACACACCAGTTGACCGACTTACATTTGTTTTGGAAGTTACGGTGCTGAGCGGGTTAGGCATATGATTTTGTGTGCTGGCAATTAGGTGCCTGACTCTGAAGGTGTGGGTCTGAATCCCGGATGGGACTCAACCCAACAAAAGTACTAGAATCTGTACTATACAATGAAGGTGTAATCCCAAATATAACATATGTTACACACCCTGCAGTAAAAACCCAGTAATGAAGACTAAATAGTCTGCCTGTCTGTGTGTTGGTATTAGTCTGGAGAAGTGTTGATTCTAGCTAGTTCAGATACCATGCAGTGGATTCCCAACTCACACATTATGTGGATTCTGAGCTGACCAGATCCTATTTTCAGAAGCTGAATAATTTTTGAAAGCTGAAATCTGTCTGACTAAAGAGCCCATGCATTCTTCATGTAGACTGGGCAGTTAAAGTTTGGAAGAGGTTCACCTGATGCAACATTCTATCCAACAAGGAGTTCTCAGGTATCACATCAGAAGAAAAGAACTGACATTCATAGGATTTCAGAAGGACTAACCAAGCACCAGAAGTTATCTGTAGTGAGAGAGTGTTAAGCATGCATTTACACCAATTTTAACAACCTTCCAGCAATATAATGGCTAGGGACACCTGATATTGGCTTCACACATGGTACCAAGGGAATGTCCTTTGGTGTGATGAACAAACACTTTAACCACAAGGCTACCGTACTATCCCTTAAGATATGCCGCCAGAAGAATTACTACATTGATACATCATGATTAAAACTGAACTCATTCCTCTGACATTATATTCTTTTAATTAGAACATCTTTAACACTATTTAAAAAGAAGACAGTCTCTCAATCACAAAGCGAAAGTATATTCAGCCATGTCCTAATATCTTCATGATCAGCACTGGTTCGGTCAAGTTGAAAAGAAACCGTGCCTTTTGACAGAAAAAAACAAAAGCTAAAACTGTTCACATCATTCATAGAACAAATGAACGCTGTGCATAAAGAAAACAAACTGAAAAGGGAACAGAAGCAAGATGGCCACCAATGACGTGCCCATGCTACACAACAGAGTTATCTCCCCATATACTCACATCATCCTGAGTGATAATGCTACTTTTGAAATTTGGGAAAACGAGTATCCCGAGAGATCTGGACCTACCCCGAGATGTGGATGGCTGCTTGTAACAAAAGTGAGTGAGTGAGTTAGGTTTAGAGCTGCTTGGAACAGTTTCTCAGTTGTCACACAGCGAGTCTGCTTACTGTGGCTGGAAGCCCTAAATTATTCAGGTCCAGTAGTAGTAGGTAGGCCTGTTAGTCTACTAACATTATACAATTTCACGGTTGTCTCCCTTAGTCCTGTCCGTATCTGTTCATCATAGGTTAAAATACTAGATGAGATCTTTGACTTTTCAGAATCATATCCATTTGGACACATTTGAGTGAGCCAAAAATCACATCAACAAAATAACAGTCATTTGTGACTTTACCATAACTGACAAAATTGAACTCAAATCCCGAATGACATTCAACAATCAGAAATGATAAATGGGGAGAAAATCGGATTGGAAACCTTGATCTTAGTTGTCAGTCATAATGCCACAAGGCAAATGAACTTTTTATTTTCTGATTAAAAACATTTTTTTCACTTTGGCCAATTTCTTTAGACCAGACACTTCCTGATAGCTATACAATATTCATTTATTGTCATTAATTATGCAACATTTCAATCCAATCTCGTATAGTTTCATAAACTGTTTTCAAATTTTCAATGCACTCACCATATCAGGTGTGAGAACACTTGACCCTTTCATATGCTGCATGATGATTGGTCCACTAAATGACCTTGACATTGGTACTCCGATGGAGTGTGTGGACGCACGTCTCATCATGAGGTCATTCTTGGTGGACTGGACAAAATTTCGGCTGTTGATGTACATCTCGTGCTTTAACTCCAGACGATGGATTTCCTTCCGAGACAAGCCACGGATACCGAAGGCAATCTGTATCATGAACAATTTTAAATTTGTTAAGTATTAAATGTCATTTTGCTTGTCCAAATTCCTTTTGTTTTCTCTTACACAGTGCATCTCATCATACAATAACAATATTAATGTGTGAACGTATACTGCTCTAACCTCCACACACAAGGTGTATGCTCAAAGCAATAACAGTAATACACCAGTTAGTGGATCAGCATGTACTGTAACCCACGCTGCACAGCTGGGTTAACAGTGGCATATTATGAACAAAGTTCCTTGTCAGCGGGAAAAACCTGTCACATGTGCAATGGTGTGGGGCAGGACTGAACTCTAAGAAACTTTCAGGAGTCAGGCTGCCAAACATGGTCACCAATCTGAGGACTCTCAGCAACCATTGTTGCTTAACTTGAACTGATTTGTGACATGTGCTCTTTGCACAGGACCCCTCAAGAACACTCACGATATCCAATACTCTGTGTAAATCATCCCATGTTATCTACAACTCTGTCTGTCTCTACATATATCATAATATGTTATCTACTTCTCAGTGTCAGTCTCACCTTCAAAAACTTAGTGACATCCACCGGCATCTTTTCACAGAATCGGCTGATGTTGTTGGAGATGTTGACACTGACAGGTTCTCCGTTTGAGGCAGTTCGCCTACCTGCAACATGGAGATCAAATAATAACCCATCTTACCACTGGCATCATCAGATGTTATCTACCACTGAGTGAATATCTTCACATTATGACATTATCTACTACAGTGTATATCATCATGTTATCTACCACTTAGTGTATATTACCACAAGTTATTTAACACTCAGTGTATATCATGACACGTTATCACTAATTGGAGCGAATCATCACATTTATATCATCTCATATTACTACTCAGTAATCTCCTCACCTGAGTACTTAGTGTACAGTAATCTCTTCACCTGAGTACTTAGTGTACAGTAATCTCCTCACCTGAGTACTTTGTGTACAGTAATCTCCTCACCTGAGTACTTAGTGTACAGTAATCTCCTCACCTGAGTACTTAGTGTACAGTAATCTCCTCACCTGAGTACTTAGTGTACAGTAATCTCCTCACCTGAGTATTTAGTGTACAGTAATCTCCTCACCTGAGTATTTAGCGTACAGTATGCTGCTTACCTGAGTATTTAGCGTACAGTATGAGAACGGCTAGTACAGCTCGGTACAGGACCTTTACACCCTCCACCAGAAAGCAGTCTGTAATCTTCACCTGCAACACATGCAATGTGCCCGAGTTGACATAATAATATAAGCCACAACACTAGACCAAGTGACGGACTTTAAGCCACAACACTAGACCAAGTGACGGACTTTCCCATATATTGTGCTCATCATTCTCAAAGTTGCTGGATCACTTTATGAGTGAGTGAGGTTCAGCACCACTTCAAACTGTCTAACAGTGTTCCAATCGTGGTGTGTCAGCATTACGTGCGAGGAAAGCCTAAGGTGATGCAGGTGTCAGACAGTTACTAGGGCTGCAACGATTCACCCACACCTCGATTCAAACGATTTTCGATATTGGACCTTCGATTTGATCATTTTCGATTCGATTCTTCAAACAAGTAAAAACATCAGATTTCATTTAACTCTCGGAGTCGTCGATTTAGTGTGAAATCCATTGACAAACTCGGCGATGTCTACTAACAACAATTCTCATTGGATAATTAGCCCGACATCAATTAATCAGGTTTTGCCTTATTTCAGCGCTCAAAACTGCTCAAGTTGGGAGTCAAAATTATGTTCTGGCTGTGTGGAAATAATTTAAATAGGCATTGAAATATCGCAATCGAAATAGTGATAATGGTTATCGAAAATTGAAAAAAAACTGTCAGATTCGATTCTTGATGAATTGAACCAAATCATTGCAGCCCTAACACTAACAGTTACCACTTGAGTGAAACAAGTCTGGTGCAGACAATCCAAGCTAAATCAGGGCGAAGCAGGATTTGAACCCACAATCTGGCATGGGTCGTCATTAAATGAGTAGTAAATATTTTTGCCATATACTGACACACCATGTGCATTTACCGTATTGTCGCATGAAGCCTTATGACCATATGTGTACCATTTCACAGCTATAATATAGACAAAATACAAACAAACATATTCTACCAATTAAAAAGGAATGCAACAAAGTAGGGAAAAATGTCTTCTCACCTGTTCTTCAGAGGAACACTCTAAGTATTGCCCAAATATGGTAGTAATCGTCACTAATAATTCAGATAATTAAACATCATCAGTTTTAATTATTCCACCACTCACATCATCCATCAGTATCAATAACCAGATAATTTGACACAATAAAAATTCACAACATAAATTATCAATTCATCACTTCAAACTATCCATATCAATTATCCAAATGATGCGACACTAATTAATCCGTTCCCCACGATGAACCCATCAATCTAAATAAGACAGCGATTGTATTGTTATTTATATCCTGCAGATCCGTCGGATAAAGTACAAGTTCTTTAATCTCAGACAAATATTCGCCCCACAGGAGAAAGGTCCTGCCTCCTTGATCACAGCGCTGCCTGACACAGCGTGGTGACAGCGTCTCGACGTGTTGTGGTCAGGTAGACATGCCTAAACAAACGCTGCTCTACAGGAAGAGGACCTTCACTGCAAGCTGTCTCAACACTGGCTCAACATCCTTGCACAAAAGGACTCACGTTTTTATGCTTGAAAACCCTTTAATCTTATGCCTATTTTGGCATCAAAAGAGTCATTTTTGTGTCTTTAAAAATAATTATGTTTAAATCTTGAGTAATAAGTATCTATCTTTGGCTACAATATTTTTTTGCTACTAGAAAATTTACACATCAGCAATAACATATACTCACATTTGCCAAACTACTCAAATTAATTATGTTCTTCTTTCTGGACAGATAACCTGTAATTCCTTGTGGTCTATGCTCTACTTCTTGATGAAATATCTCACACATGGACAGATAACCTGTAATTCCTTGTGGTCTATGCTCTACTTCTTGATGAAATATCTCACACATGGACAGATAACCTGTAATTCCTTGTGGTCTATGCTCTACTTCTTGATGAAATATCTCACACAAACAGCCCTTGCAGACATTCAAAACCCAAAAATATTACTTCACACATTCCATTTTTGAAAATTTGAAAATCTATTTTAATATATTGTGTCCTTATGCAACCGTTTGGACCGATACCTGACCTCTCTTCCATAGTACCAGACACGGAGAATCTCACCCTCATCATGAGATCAAATGCATATACACTTCAATCAGCTGTGTAAAAGTTTTCTGAACACAAGTTGATCTGTTTGATATAAAAATCCACAATGCTGAGATTCTATCTGTCAAGCTCTTCTTATTTTTCAGTTTGTAAAAGTACAGCTAAGGTCTTCCTGTATCATGAAGATCAGTGATGTCATTTGATTGTGATGTCATATTCTTGGATATATCACTTGATATATCACCCCTGGAAGCCAGTTTGGGATGATAACTGTAGACATTATCACTCTACACAGTGTGTTAAGCAACAGAATTTGATTTTTTTTTATGTACAATACTACAAATGTCTATGCGCCACCATGAGTGAATAAGCGAGTGAGTGTGAGGTACGTACCAGGTGAGAGAAGGGCAGGTCCCGATAGATCCACCACAACCAGTTCTCAAACACAGCCTCTGTGTTGCTGCTCTGTCGCACAATGTGAACATAGGCCGACTTCTGAATTGAATAAAAACATGTTCTACTCTACATTCAAATAAATCAAGTGAGAGTGATTAAATCAAGTTGGATGAATTAGGCTTAACATCGGTTTGAATAGTAGACAAGTTCTATGATGAGGTCCATGTTAGCTTGATTTGGAACTATAAATTCAACCCCAGTGTTGTTTTATATCAAATATTCAGAATGCAAAGGAGATTTAAACTTTTATCAACAAGTGTAGATAAATTTGAGATAAAAATCATCATGGTGAAATTCTATTTCTCATCCAGTTTGTAAGCAGACATAACCAGAGTCTTGAGCTCAAGTACAGTACAGCTAACCCAGTTCCATAGCAGAGTTATCAGGGATGTCAGTTGATGTGATGTCAAGGCAACTGATGGAATGTCTTCTATAAACTTGATGGAAACCAATTATCTATGGCATACATCATTTCCTCTGGATGAGCATAATGACCAGACAAAGAATGACATAGAATCTTGATGAATCACCTTTCATGTTTACACAGATTTATCTAGGATAATAAACTATATGCCTTTGGCTGGTAGATCTTGCTCAAAACCGGCATTTTTTTAGATTCAGGTGTTTGAAACAGCATTTAGCATGTTCACTGCAGCAATAACTTAATATAAAAGCCTCATCCTTTTCAACTGAATATTGTCCTTTGAGCAAGTGTGGCCCGAATATCGGCCTTTCAGCATGTGTGGCCCGAATATCGGCCTTTCAGCATGTGTGACCTGATTATCGGCCTTTGAGCAAGTGTGGCCGAAATATCGCCTTTGAGCATGTGTGGCCCGAATACCGGGCCCTTGAGTAAGTGTGGCCCGAATACCGGCCTTTGAGCAAATGTGGCCCAAATATCGGCCTTTGAGCAAGTGTCGCCCAAATAACGGCCTTTGAGCATCTGTGGCCCGAATACTGGCCTTTGAGCAAGTGTGGCCCGAATATCAGTCTTTGAGCAAGTATGGCCCAAATATTGCCCTTTGAGCAAGGTCGGCCCAAATATCGGCCTTACAGCAAGTGTAGCCCGAATATCTGCCTTTGAGCAAGTGTAGCCCAAATATCGCCCTTTCAGCGTGTGTGGCCCGATTATCGGCCTTTGAGCAAGTATGGCCCAAATATCGCCCTTTGAGCATGTGTGGCCCAATTATCGGCCTTTGAGCAAGTGTGGCCCGAATATCGCCCTTTGAGCATCTGTGGCCCGAATATCGGCCTCTGAGCAAGTGTGGCCCGAATATCGGCCTTAAAGGAAGTGTGGCCCAAATATCGGCATTTCAGGAAGTGTGGCCCAAATATCGGCCTTTCAGCATGTGTGGCCCGAATATCCGCCTTTCAGCATGTGTGGCCGAAATATCGCCTTTGAGCATGTGTGGCCCGCATACCGGTCCTTGAGTAAGTGTGTCCCGAATACCGGCCTTTGAGCAAATGTGGCCCAAATATCGGCCTCATGCAACTGAATCTAGCATCACCATGACACATGACATTAGTTGTGAGAACATGACTTCAACATCCAGTATTATTACATGTGAATGTGTACAGGTTTGATTCAACCTCTTATCTTGAACTAGACAGAAAATAAAAGGATATCACGTACGACCCCTCAAAATAAATAAAATAAAAATTACTTTTATCAAGAAGAATGTGAAGCATTTGATGCCTTGAGAATTTGCGACTTCTATAACTTGTAAATAATTGTAAACCAAAAGTCACGGTGTTTTGGTTGAAAAACGTGATCAAATGGTATTCGATTCCCGGAATTTTGCTGCGTATTAATACATACAAACATTGCTCACACCATTGTATTGTTACGTCGTCAACTGTGATGACGTCATGAAATCATATTGTGACGTAAAGTCCGAATGGCGTCACAAATGAGCAGTTCCAGATGCTAACATGGGAGACAGCCGAAACGGTCAGCTGATGACATTTCTCTGCTGTACCCGTACTCAATGTCAATGAGTGCAGACACAAAAACGTGTGTGGACCTTTTGGTTTACTTTTGAGTTTACAGTGTCGATAAACATCATGTGTTGGCCAATTTCCGGGTGTTATTGAGTATTTGAAGCACGGGAATATTCCATTTGATACCTCTGGCTGATGCCGCCGGTTCCAAATGAATTCCTGTGCTTCAAATACACAATAATACCCGGAAATTGGCCAACACATGATGTTTATCTCCTAAACATGCAGAATCATTGAGGATCAATGAACAAATACACCAAACATTGAAGTGAAAACACACGATGGAAGCTAATTGCACGGAATACTTACTGCATACTTCTTGGTCAAATCCCTCAGTACTAGTTTGGATGCATCAAGAGAGATACTTGTCTGAGTGAGATAGCGAGTGTCTTTGCTTGTAAGTAGAGCGTAGAGGCAGTTGTAGACGTCGGAGGGGCCCATATAGTGGAGGAAGAGGCTGGCCACAGAGAAGGCAGCAGGGCTGTAGCTTACGTCGGGGTTGGTATGGTTGATGATGGCGACGATCTTGGTGATGAGGTGCAACCCCTCGTGGGACAGATGATACGAGGTCAGGTTGACTTGGTCGACAAACCCCGGCAGGGGGATGTCGTCCATCATAACTGTAAAAAGTAGAAGAGTGAGTGAGTGAGTGAGTGAGTGAGTGAGTGAGTGAGTGAGTGAGTGAGTGAGTGAGTGAGTGAGTGAGTGAGTGAGTGAGTGAGTGAGTGAGTGAGTGAGTGAGTGAGTGAGTGAGAGTGGAAGGGAGGGAGGGTGGGAGGGTCTGCAAACGCTCGATCCACATCCACACTCTGCTAAAAATGGGAGCTTGACAACCACTTCGCTGGCTCCCCTTAATGAAGAACATAATGGATCGATGACAAGCCGACGAACATAAGATCAGCTGATGCAGTCAGGAATGTTTAAAGCAACTACAGTCAGTGATTGGCACCATTGAAAGGGGCTAAAATTTAGTGCCCAACAAAAAGGTGCTGTACATTTCTTGCAAGCAATTGGTTCTTAGCATTGCACAAGGCTGAAGTGATGCATCTACACTGCAGCAATATATCCTCAGGGTGATATCCCAGTTTGGGATAATAACTTATTACTCACCCATTGAAGATATCACTGTTTAATAATTTTACAATGTTATTACACATTGTGTAATAACATCACGTGGTGCCGTATGTATGACGTAAAACTGGTTTACAGTTATGACGTCACAATGCTAAAACCTCTGTCACAATAGTATTAGACCTTGCTTGACTCGTGGAAAGCTACGAGTCATCACACTCGTTGAATTCTTTGGAAAGAAGTACTTTGCTCGATATTATATTGCTAATGTTGGGTGAGTAATTATTAAATACTAAACTATGTCCAGTGTAATACCATATTTATGAAACTCGTGAATGGTATTGGTATCTAAATCGCTTTCGCTCGTTAGATACCAAACCATGATTCACTCGTTTCATAAATATGGTATCACACGGTACATCGTTAGTATTCTCTATGTAGTTAACAGGCCTACCAAAGAAAACTTTCCCACTGTGCAGAAAAACGCAGAAAAGCCCACATTAAACACATTACCTCGCTACTGAAACAGTAAAAACGGCAACGAAAAACTATGAAACTGCAACATTTTTATATCAGCGAACTTTGACCTCTACTGCGCGTGCACATTATGATCCGGGCGTCTTTCCAATTTCCGAGCAACCGTGAATCGCCTCGCGTAGAAAAAGTATTAAATATGTTGAAATAATTGCTGTCAATCGTTTCATACCCATGGAAAGTAAACTAAACAAGTGTGCACACAAGTATCATGATGATAAATGCCAAATAACACAATTGAAATAGTTAAAAAGGAATGTCCAAGCTGGAAAATGTCAACATGCGGTCGAGACTTTAACTTCCAAGTGCGCATGCGCAAAATCGAAGTTGTGGGCTCCTTGTTTTATGATGCAGTGTAAGCGATTTAAAGTGGCCGTTTTTACTGTTTCAGTAGCGAGGTATTATGTTTATGTTACTATTTCCACGATTAATGTGGGCTTTTCTGCGTTTTTCTGCACAGCGGGAAAGTTTTCTTTGGTAGGCCTGGATAACATGCCAACATATTTTAGTCTACTTACCCTTTTTTGCATTAACAGATTTACCTGTTACCTACAACAATCTAAGAAATGTATGTGAACCCATAATTGTTATTTCATCCTTTCACGAACACGCCACCAGAAATGTTTAACAACATTAATTAACCTGATCCCCTAGCTACCATGATCCACACATCTCAGTAGCCATGACAGGCTGTTAGTCAGGTATATCTCTTAATATCATCAACGACAGTATCTCACATTGTCGGTGTATTAACAGTGAATCACGTTCCAGCAGAACCCGTCGGACACCAGCTACACACCCAACACAAGGGGCAGGTCTAGACTAATGCTAGTCTCTGAATATATACATTTTGATAGAAACAAATAATTCCTTTTAAATTGAAAAGGAGCCCCATTGAGATGGGAGTTTCAGAACCTGAACCTGAGGAAATTTAGACTCGCATCACTTAGGGCTTTAACGTGGCAGAAAGGGCTTGGTGGAAGTGAAAATAATGTGGTTCAGGGAGTGTGAGACAGACGAGGGGTTGGTTGAGCCATGGAGTGTGTTGCTCTGAATTGTTGCAAAGGATTATTGCCTTGGTTTGTGTCTTTATTCAACAGTTGAAGAACCTATTGAAACATTTTCTTGGTTTACAGATATTTTGATGAACAATTCTGGTCAGTAGCAAATTGGTGGGCAAATAGATAAACAGACAATAATAGCTGAATGTCCCTGATATCCATGTGTGAGTATGGTGTAACCCCACTTTTAGCAATATTCCAGTAATATCATGGCAGGAGACACCAATACTAGGCTTCACAAATTGTACCAATGTGGGGATTTGAACCCAGATCATCGGTTTCACAAGCAAATGCTTTAACCACTAGACTTCCCCACCTCTTCCCCTTATATCAAACACACAGTGGGGAGATTCTGTTCATCATCCAAACTCATACTTTTAACTGTTGAACTTCAAAAACCATAATACCCAATTTCTTAGGGTAAAACGTTTAGCCAACTAGATTCAGTGGCTGAGGTTAGAGTCGTCATCGGAATTGATGACATCACAATAGTCTACAGTGCATTGTGATGAAATTTCATTGTAGCCATTACTTGATTTCACCCAATTGTTGATAAAACAGTTCGCAATATTCCAGCTTTATCACAAATGCATGTAAAGTTGTCAACAAATGACTCTGTTTGATATTATGCTCCAAGATGAAAGAACCTGGAAAGGTCCGGGTTAAAATATTGATCTTCAGCAACCCATGCTTGTCGTAAGAGGCGACTAACGGGATCGGGTGGTCAGGCTCACTGACTTGGTTGACACATGTCATCGGTTCCCAGTTGCGCAGATCGATGTTCATGCTGTTGATCATTTGATTGTCTGGTCCAGACTCGATTATTTACAGACCGTCGTCATATTGCTGTAATATTGCTGACTGCGGTGTAAAACTCAACTCCCTCACTCACTCCAAGTTGAAAGTGGTTTGATAACACTGAAGCTAACCACAGACCCTCTCCACCCTGGTCTGAGTGGTCGGTGTGACAGTGGCCATGGCTTCCCTATGATGTCTGAGCCACAAGCTGTCAGTCACTTCATCTCCCACACAGAGTCCATCTTATCCCCACAGGACAGATAGAGACAGCCTCTATGTTTGTGTGTTACACACCCTGTACCGCTGTAGACCATCATGGTACCAGCAGGGGCAACCCCAGGCCAGCATAACAGTCACAGTCAAGCTGACCATGACACCAGCAGGGGCAACCCTAGGCCAACATAACAGTCACAGTCAAGCTGACCATGACACCAGCAGGGGCAACCCTAGGCCAACATAACAGTCACAGTCAAGCTGACCACGGTACCCCTGGTCACTACCACCAGGGACGATGTCATAAGTATAATAATGAATAAACCTAATTTGTTCCTTTACTTTAAAGGCTTGTTTGGAGTTGCATTGTTTCAAAAACATTTAGATCAATTCATGAAATTTGCAATCAGTTTGTTTCCACATCATTCTTAAACTTGTGTGAACTATTCTAAGTCAAATGGGGTAATTTACAGTAACACTCCAAGAAATGCATGTGACCTAATGAAAGACACACACAGATAACATGAGGAAGGGTGGAATTTGTTGATACACAATTTTCATAACCATGGCAACCAGTTTTCCATTATTCTTTGGTAAGGGATTGTCAAAGCAAAACATATTTACTGAACATGGCTCAAATAAGCAGCAATGTCTTTATGCTGTGAAGAAATCATTCCAGTCTATTCTACTTTACAAATCAATAGATTCAACTGATTTCTCATTCTTAACCATGATACGGTTGCCATCATTTTGTTTTCATATTCCACCTAATGCCCTACAGTTTTGATAGCTTTTTGCTATATACATTTGGTTCTGAATGACCAATGAAATCTTGGCTGAGATTCAACAGCAATGACAACAGCACATCACCATAATAATAATAATAATAATTTAATAAACTGCATTCAAGTGCCACAAAGGGCCTCCTCATGTACACAAATGGACACAAAGAGAAACGTGTTAAGCCTGTTACTCATAATGAAAGACCGCATACTGGACCTACACAATCATTCCCAATCTGATAAAAGTATAAATAAATAACTGACCTCCTGCCATGTGTACAGTCATGTTCTCTGTCATATTCAGACATTCACCTATATATCACCCGGTATTGGTCTTGGGCTTCAGAAGATTAACCCTCAGCCATCATAAATCAGTCTGTTTACATGTACATGCCCCTTCCAGGTGAACATATCAAGGTCAGACCTACCCGTCCACAATTAGAGGGACATTCAGGAAAGTGGAGAGAATTTCCCCCAGAATCCTGAAAAGCATCTAAAACTAGTCCAAAATGTACAGAAGAATGGTGTGATTCTGTACATAGTGTCAATCCCAGCCATAATTCACAAATTCACGCACTACAAATTAAATGGTGTGTGTAGTTTTGACACGGTCCCTGAGGTTCTGGGTTGGTGTGTATGCACCCAAGCAACCAGCACAGTTGGGCTGCCAGTGGTGGGTCTCCCGCTCCACACCTGGACACTGGGTGTCATCCAGAGAAATCTCTACCACATGCTTACCATTGCCAGAAGAATGTATACTCCTGAGGGAGTTGAGAAAGAAAACTGGGTGCAAACATGGGTAACAAAGTAGTGCTTTCAGCAGCTTTAGCGGTGTGCACTTGGTGCATTATGAGTAAAACTGCACATTGAGAATGGCTAAACCACCCTTCAAATTCACACTTGTCAGCTATCAAAACTGTGAACCAACTAAATAATATGGAGGACATGCAACAATCCAGTGATTTACAACAAATTGGCAAACTAAATAAAACTGACATTGTTCACAAAGTAAACACTTTGTACTGTCCAGAACCAGAGCTCCAGGTAAGGGCCATATTGACGTATGTACGGATAAAAAAAATAAGCACAATACGATGGGAACTAATTTAGAAAACGTAGCACATAAATGGTGTACGGTCTTAGAATCATTTCCAGATATATTTGTCTGAAAAGTGTTGTTTTATTGTTCACTGAACTGTTTACACCTGTTTATGAAACGAAACCCAAGATTACTGATACTCCATTAAATTCCATTCAGTACTCTAAATGTACTCTTAAGTTTTTTCCAGTACTCCTATACTTCAAAAATAAGGAGTACATACTCCTGATGTTGAAAAATTATCTGGAGCCCTGCCAGAACGGACTAACAACCCACGGACTAGGAAAATAATGTCTCCACTGGACTAACTTTAAACATGTTAAAAGAAACAAATTTCATCAAAATTGTTCCATTTACATCAATATGATTTAATGGTGCTGCCAAAATCCTTTGAGGAGATAAGTTAAATAAACTATCAATCAAGAGAAGAAACACACGGGTGCCCTGTGAAGAGCTGCAGGTAATAAATCAGACCCAAAAGTAGTACATGTGCACTGATATCTGGCGAAAACAACTTCACACGGATAGTTCTTCCACCCATTTCATGCATCAGTCACTGGAACTGCATCAAAGGTAGGTCATCCTCTGCATCTCGGAAACTGAAGCTGACCTCTGACATGTGTATCTATATTGTCCCTTGATGACAGGCAATAAACATGCCAGTATGTTTACAACTGTATCCTATCTCTACCTGTTAACCAATGTACACCAGTGTCTCCATGTCCATGATCAGTATAAGTAGGTCACTTGCCATGAAATAAACTGCGAGTATATAATTTCTTAAAAAATATATTAACAAACATTTAATAACCTTGTGACAAGTTAAAGATTTTAAGACCTGTGTATGTATGAAAGCATTAACAATACAGAAATTACTGCATGAAATCAAAATATTCTCTTACCATCATCTCCAAAAAGTTCCTTGTCCATTTCATCATAGAGATCTCCGTCCGCTTTCAGCAGGTGCTTGCAAAGTGATGTCCATAATGAATGGCGGATCATGTGGTCAGCAGGCCACATTGACTGTCGCAGTAACTGTTTCAGTTGTTTTTTCTGCCCCAACTTGTACAAATTAAACAAAACTGAAAGCTGATCCCCATCATCCAAGTCATCTGAAGTAAACGACGCAGCTGACTGTCCAAGGTTGCGACGTATTGCATCCATGTCAACAAACTCGGAAAAGATATGCGACGATCCGTCCGAGTAACTATCAAGAGTAGCGTCTCTGAGCACAACACCTTTCTCAGCAGATGACCCCTGCACAGTGCCCGGGTCCTCGGTGTTGACATGCATAATGAATTGTCTGTCAGTCCCACGTGTGCTGGAGGGGGCGTGTCAGCTTACGTCATGGTCCCATTGTACAAGCAGCCACTCTTGCCATCGTTTCCCTGTCAGACCTGGTCATGTGACTGAGGCAGTTATTCGGCACATGTCACACTCGCAAGTCTGAAAGATAAATAGGAGAAAGAGCCGTGTTAAGACAGTAGTACTTCCTTTCTTACTTAAACATGTCTTTCATCTGTCACTTTACAACAATCACAAAAACAGTAGTGTTTTTTCACTGCCCTGACCTAAGCCTTCCGGCATTTTCTAATAAAAGCATGTAGCTCATTGTCATTAATACTGTACAAAAGAAGTATGAGGACATTAATGGCTGCACATGTTATTGTTAATGTCTCACGGTGTAGAGGAGGCACAAACATAAATAGTGTGTTAATCCGGTGATCCGACATGTTCTCCCATACACACTGTGCCCAGGTATCGGGGAGAGACGACGCAGGTTGGGCCTGCAACTAATGTATTTAATACACCTGGATCTGGAGTTTAGCAAATGTAATTGTTTGAATGGTATTCTAAAAGTTCGCGAATAAATGAAGAAAATATACATGAATGTACACCAGATGTCAACCATAAAGTCACAAGTTTTAGCATTCAAACCAAAAGTTGTTATCCGCAAAACTGCTAATATTGTTATTCGAACCAAAAGTCATTATCCATAATGATGCTAGTTTTGTTATTCAATCAAAAGTTGTTTTACATAAAGTTGTAGGTTTCCTATTCAACCAAGTGTTATTACAGTGGGGTCTTGAGTTCAACAACTGTATTATAATACAACTGTGTTCAGAAATCAACAAACGATTTTTATACAATACAGGAGATTAAAAAGGCATGTTTTGACTGGAATTTGGAATTTTACTGAAACATTATGATACACCTGGATTTTTATACAATTGTTTTAATACACTTGTGGCAAGGAGTTCAACAAATTATTTTTATACACCTGGCTTTAGCAATCAACAAATGTATTCTAATACACATGGGTTTGGAGTTCAACAAAAGGATTTTGAATACTGTATTGTATTTAAACATTTATATACAGGGTCTGACTAGATTGTTAATACATTTCAGCTACCGTATATGACTGACTATAAGTCGGAAATTTGATACCAGAAAAAGGAGCTCAAAAATCAGACCCGACTTATAATTGAGTTCATTAATCTTCCCAAAAAATTGTATTAGCAACCTATACAAGCATACAGGACACACACTACGATGAATATAAAATAAATTCTGTCCTTCCGTTGTGTTGATAATACATGATGTAGCACTAACCAGGCAGACCACATGCTCATAAGCATACATTAACTTGATTAAGTGATTGTGTTTGATTTGTCATGTATTCTGCTGGATCCTGAGTGTGCATCATGACTTTAGCCTGGATATAATGTCACCACCAAACCGTCATCAGGCCTGAAATGTCCATGTAATTCTGGGGGGGGGTGGCATAAACTAATGCTTAAAGTGGATTTGATTCCCCACATGGTACAATGTGTAAAGCCCATTTCTGGTGCTGGAAGTGACATAACACCACTCACTCACTCACCATATAACTCCAGTCACTTTGTCTAATACAAATATGATAGAAGCATGCATGTTTGTCCTCTATATTTACCACATTAACATGAAGATGTCTGAATATTGTCGAGTGTAACAGAAAATGTACTTCATCTACCGGGTAACTTCTTGATTGAAGACCCGTGTAGGTCCGGGTTAGAATTGATCTTCAGTAACCCATGCTAGTCATAAGAGGCGACTAACAGAATCAGGTGGACAGGCTCGCTGACTTGGTTGACACATGATCATATCCCAATTGCGTGGAACGATGCTCATGTTGTTGATCACTGGGTTGTCTGGTCCAGACTCGATTATTTACAGACCGCCACCATATAGCTGGGATATTACTATAAAACATGACTAGGGCCCTCTATACCATGTACATGACATTATCATAGGTCCTCAGATACAATTATTCAGCTCTCTATACCATGTTCATGACATTACCATAGGTCCTCAGATACAATTATTCAGCTCTCTATACCATGTACATGACATTACCATAGGTCCTCAGATACAATTATTCAGCTCTCTATACCATGTACATGACATTATCATAGGTCCTCAGATACAATTATTCAGCTCATATCACTAAAACATGACAAGGGCCCTCTATACCATGTACATGACATAGGTCCTCAGATACAATTATTCAGCTGATATCACATTAAAACATGACCAAGGGGCCCTATATAGGTTCATGGATACAATTATTTAACTGATATCATAACCTGACAATGGGGCCCTCTTAGGGCATACTGCATAGCTGTGTACAATCACACCCTTGCAACAACATCAGTCAAAGATGCGCCATACTCTTGAGGTGAGCATGATCAGCGGCTGCAGCTAAACAGGGCTGGGGTGCAGGGCTCTGGGGTGCAGGGCTCTGGGGTGCAGGGCTCTGGGGTGCAGGGCTCTGGGGTCCTCGAGCTATACATGTCATTTCAATATAAGGGCCCTTTAAATCTTCACCTTAGAGCTTCTTCAGGAAAATGTTAAAAATCTTCCTGTTCTCAGAAACATACCCTCCACAAATTCAACAAAATTCAACACTCAAAAACGGAACATTAATAAACGATACCTCTGCTGAACATCTAACAGTTGGATAGAAGGTGCTATATAAACAGTTTTATCACTACTTTCGACTAGTCTTGAACTACTTCAATACCAATACTCTCCCCTATTCTGTCTTGTACATCATTCAATAATCATTTATCGGACTGAGCCATGTGGCTTTGTCAGATATCACTCATGGATTCTACTCTGAAACTGTTCCTCTGAAAATATCTATATATGGTGCACATCAATCAAGAATACACGTCTCCTCAGATAAAATAAGGTCACCTAGATATTCTGGAAACACTTTCACCTGAAAAATATTTAATTGTCACCTTTTATAAATGACAAATGGCATCCTTAACCGCAACGCCTCCAGGCTTGGTCGTAAACGTCTCACACCGAGCACAAAAGAACATTACAGGATAGAGACATTGGGGATAATAAAATTTATCATTTTCGACATCACAAAAATGTACTGATTTCATTCTAAGCCTCGTGAAGCAAGGTTATCAGGAATACACAGGACTAACAAGAATAATAAAGACAAGCGATCGGAGAGTTCTCTCTTGATACAATGACACAGACAAGATGACAGCTTCCTGAAGCAGACACTTCATTCCATAGACAGCCTGGAGCTCCTCATGCTGCCGGATGTCATTCCGAGAGACACAGCATGGAATTTATACCTGGAAACTAGGGCCACAGATGACTTGCTAGATATTTTGAAAAAATTCTTGATAGTAACCACTTTAGTGGGTGGGTGCTTGCATACGTGCGTGCATGTGTGTGTGTGTGCATGAGATTTAGATTAGGGCACTGTCAGAAATATTCTAATTCATTTACAACAGCCTGTAATCTGGTAAATAGGAATTTATGAAAAATCGTTTTGCAGAACTGGTAACAGGGATCGAAATGCAACTTTTTGGAGGATAATTTATGCGTGCTTTTGTGAAAATAAGTGTGCCCATACCTATTGATTATCCAAATAAACTTCGAACGTCACGACGAAAATGTCATTTCGTTTTACGTGGTTTTTTAATGAATCAGTAAACGTGATGTAAACCTGCAAACTTGAGAACTGAATTTCTTGAAGACTGTCATGATTGCAAGAACAGTCAGCTTCATGTGTCCTGGACCCATAAACTAACACAAGCTACTAGTATGTTATCATCCCAAACAGGATTTCCTGTTATGCGCGAGGGCATTAAAAATGGTCATGCCAATGTCAAGCTGTGAGTTTAAACAGATAAACAGCTTGATGAGGTGCAAAAACTATTTCTTGAAACATTTGAGTTGGTCAAATGTATCACATTTTCCATTAAATGAATCATAGCATTGATTTATAATTATAGTTGTGCCACCAGGGCACACTGAAAGGTATTTCAGCATTTACTATGCCATGGCACCAAATTAAGCATTATTTCAATCCCTGACATTATACACAGCTCGTTAACTGAACACTTTCTATCCATATAACCACGATATAAGTTATCACTGAATTATTTGAAGCTTTTTCTTGTAACTATTCAACATTCAATATATTCACACTTGGGGTGAAAGCACTGAAAAGGTATGCTCTTACCACGGTATGGTACGTATTGAGGTACAAGGCCTTCAGTTCGGATAATTTCTGTTCGGCATATGAGATATGATCATAATGCAGAAAAATACTGACTTTTTGGATTGCATTACGGTATACCGAACCAAAGGCAGAATACTGACTTTTTGGATTGCATTACGGTATACCGAACCGAAGGCAGAATACTGACTTTTTGGATTGCATTACGGTATACCGAACCAAAGGCAGAATACTGACTTTTTGGATTGCATTACGGTATACCGACCGAAGGCAGAATACTGACTTTTTGGATTGCATTACGGTATACCGAACCAAAGGCAGAATAATGACTTTTTGGATTGCATTACGGTATACCGAACCAAAGGCAGAATACTGACTTTTTGGATTGCATTACGGTATATCGAACCGAAGGCAGAATACTGACTTTTTGGATTGCATTACGGTATACCGAACCGAAGGCAGAATACTGACTTTTTGGATTGCATTACGGTATACTGAACCGAAGGCAAAATACCGTGATTCTGCTAATACCGTGGTATACCATTTCACCCCTATTTCACACACACCTATGAGTATGACTAATCACGCCTTAGACTCACCAATGGTAGATACCATGAGCACCGATGCATACAGTCTCGCAACAAAAACACTGAAGGTCACACACGGGGCCACCGACAATAATGTAGCTCTTAAACAGGAGATGGCATTCAAGCCACAGGTTAATTATTGGAGAAGATACACTTGTTTCCAGGCTGACATTATACTGAGGGAATATTGCTGACTAAGCAAAAACACCATCTGTGTACCTGTACCACTCTGTGATCAACAACTAGATAATGCTGGAGGTGAGACCGATTAAATACACTTCGTCTGATTGGCTAACCATGCAACTTTGGAAGTCTTTTTCTATTTATGTCTCCATAAACCGACAATCATACGACTGTTATAGGATTAATATCTCTAACAATTAGTGCAGGAGTGATTGATCGAATAATCGGTCAATTTGATCTCATTTGCATTAGTAATTATCAATGTGTTCGATAGACTAATCAATATTCAGAAAAATGAAACAACAAATTAAATTTTAGGAAGTATGTTTCCTTTTGTCAATATTCAAGTTATGGGTTGTTAAGATAAAGAATTCTTTTATAAGTTAATGGCATGTTTTCATAGTTATTCATGCAATTAACAATTGTTGTCAAGCGTCCCAAACCCCAGCGTCCAAGCAACACAACACAGATGTACAGCAGGAAGCAACTTGATTGTTGGTGACTGTTTCACATGCACAATGTTATAATTGTGTTCCGTTGTTGCCCACATACGTTTTGTGGTGTGGTGTGGTGGCCAGACACACCAACATGAGTGAGTTTAGTTTTACGCCGCACTCAGCAATATTCCAGCTATATGGCGGCGGTCTGTAAATAATCTAGTCTCGACCAGACAATCCAGTGATCAACTGCATGAGCATCAATCTACACAACTGGGATACGATGACATCTGTCAACCAAGTCAGTGAGCCTGACCACCCAATCCTGTTAGTTGCCTCTTACGACAAGCATGAGTTACTGAAGATCAATTCTTCACAGGTCACAACATGAAAAAGACGTGCATGGGCTAATAAAAACAATGGATAGTCATTTGTCTGTTATTACAATTGTACAGCAATTGAAAAGTTAAAACATGCCACGACCAAGAGAAGCTCAACGCAACAATGTCATCAGCCACTCCAGACAGACAATGCGGCTTAGGGTGTAGCCAGCCAACTGCAGACACACAATGTAGGGTGTAGTCAGCTTTCACCAAGCACCATTACAAGACTATGGAACCATTATCAGACGCACCACGACCTACCGAGATCCAGTCGACTATGTGTCTCAACTACAGAGCAGAACAGGTTTGTCCCTTACGTCACCATGTACACATCTTCAGCAATACCAGGATTGTGTAGAATTTCAGCAAAGACAGCGAGGAGGATCTGTCTACCCGAGGCTGGCACTGGCCGGAGACTGCCAGCGTTCACGGTGTGATTCTGATGTTGATGGTGTAAAGTACACAATGTATGGACAGAACGTGATATGTATTTTCAGTGATGAGTCATGTTTTTTGCTTCTCCGAACAGACGGAAGACATCATGTTTACAGATGTCGTGGGGATTTTTATGCTCAAATTGAATTCAGGAAGTGGACAGGTTTGGTGGCGGGAGTGTAATGATTAGGGCTCCCATACCATGAGAACAGACTTGGTACATGTCAAGCGCAATTTAATGGCACAGCGTTACACAGATAAATTCTTCAGCCACACGTCCTTCCAAACAAGGAAATGTTATTTGGACACTGCAACACTGACTGACTGACTGACTGAGTTTAGTTTTACGCCGCTTTTAGCAATATTCCAGCAATATCACGGCGGGGGACACCAGAAATGGGCTTAACACATTGTGCCCATGTGGGGAATCGAACCTGGGCCTTCGGCGTGACGAGCCAACGCTTTAACCACTAGGCTACCCCACCGCCCCGACACTGCAACACCTAAGTACTACCATGGCCCTTGATGTCTCCAGATGTAAACTCCATTGGACATTTATGGTGATCACATCAGCAGCAGCAGCCACAGAACCTCCAACAGCTGCCAAAACCACTGCAGGAGGACTGGGTGAACATTCGTAGGACACAATTCTTAATTATCAAGATAATTAATAATATGTTGAATTTTAGGTTTGAAAGAGACACGAGTCTTAGGATGGGATACAAGAACAATAAACATGTTACTTACTTTAAAGACCACAATAAACTATCATTCAATTTTCAGCCAACATTTAAATAGACGTAAGGCAAGAGCAGTGGTACTATACTACTATTTATATTATATTATCTTCTCAAAAGCCTTTAAGACATATGTATACATAAGCTGTCGACAAGTGTCATTGAATGTTTTAACACCAATTTGTACATGGAATGTTTGGTCACGTGAAGAAACAGGAGATCACACATATTAAAATTCTTTTGCAAAGGTACCTGGGAACAACAAAATGAAAACAAGAAATTCATTCATTGTTGCCTATCATCTAGTCAGAGCTGACATTCAACTGTAGTATTTATCATGTGGGGAAAGCAGGATTGAGTCAACATACACACGTCTCGGGAAAACCTGCCGATGTGTGCATAACCTACATGCGTGACCTTGGCGTGTTTTGCAGTATGTGTATATATGCATTCTTCAATGTACAGCACACATCCCCAAGAAACACATGGGCCTCACAGGTCACAGTGTGCCCTTGTAACCATGGTTACATGACTTTTAGGGTTGTAACGATTCACTGTGATATTGATGTTTAGCAGTAGTGAGTGAGTGAGTTTAGTTTTATGCCACACTCAGTAATATCCCAGCTATATGGTGGCGGTCTGTAAATAATCGAGTCTGGACCAGACAATCCAGTGATCAACAACATGAGCACTGATCTGCGCAATTGAGAACCGATGACATGTGTCAACCAAGTCAGCGAGCCTGACCACCCGATCCCGTTAGTCGCCTCTTACGACAAGCATGGGTTACTGAAGGCCAATATTCTAACCCGGACCATCACGGGTCTGTTTAGCATTATAGACTCCATTGGTTTGTACTTCAAAACAAATCATAATTTTATCTTCAAATAATATTAACATCATCATGATCACAGCAGATTTATAACATGTGAACCAAAACTGACATCTTTAGCGTGTAGACAGATTAATTCATTTGTATTCTGAGGCCAGGGAACATAGTGACCCTTATCAAGTCCATCTGATTCTGGGTGAACAATTTCAATTGATTTACCAAATCACATCCCAGTTTTGTTTCATTTGTATTTAAGGCCACACTCACTGTGACTCAGAAATGTTCAGCTATATTTATGGTAAACTGTAAAATAATCCAGTCTGGACCAGACAATCACCGAATCAATAGATTCATATTGTGAGCAATGATACGTATCCTCAAAGTACAATGACGTGGCATCAACCAGGTGACTCAGTCTGAGTGAGTGGGCGAGTTAAGTTTTATGCCGCTTTTAGCAATATTCCAGCAACATCAAGGCAGGGACACCTGAAATGGGCTTCACACATTGTACCCATGTGGGGAATTGAACCCGGGTCTTAGACGTGACAGGCAAACCCTTTACCCACGGGACTACCTCACCGCCCCGACTCTACTAACCAGCATCAGTTGCTGGGGACCATTTCCTCTCCTCACCTGTGGGGGTGGGGGGGTTCAGCAAGTCAATGAAGATCATGAAGATTGATGTGTATTTTGTGTGGCTAATGGTTCAAAATACCTAGACTGTTGGTCATCTACACTACGTGGTGTATATCATGTACACAGCATAAGCACAAAAAACACATCCTGGAAGGAATACTTCAGGCCCAAGGAATTCTGATTGTTATTATGTGAGATTCAAAAAACAATGTTAGGTTTTGGCAATACTGGATTTATTAAAGGGGCACTGATCCAGAGTGACTAAGTTTTGCGCCAACAATCGCCTACCTGCCAGGTGGTCAGACCCTGGTCCCTTGACCCCGGCGGGAACAGGGACTGGGCAACTGTCCACCTTGGAAGAATTTCTTCAACCTAAATAAATGGGACAATAAGAACGGCGAATGCCAATCAGATGCCATTTAGGGGTGGGTATTGCAGAGAATTTTCATATTGCGATATATTGCGATGCGAAAGCATGTATTGCAATATATTGCAAGAAGTACTTTTAAACAAAAAACTACGTATAATAGAGTTAATCATTGATTTATAAAGCATGAAGACAACAAAATCACTATGCTTGATTAAGCTATAATAAAAATTTTACCGGTAATCATGACAAAATAAAAATGTAAATAATATTTGGCACACATGAAACAAGGAAATATCCGAAGATTTCCGAGTGTTACAAAGTTTTCCGAATGAAAATCAAAATACCGGTTTTTGATCAGCGTATCGCAATACGTATCATTTTCATGTCAGCCCTAATGCTGTTATTTGAAAATATCCCCGGTAGTTCTTGTCTGATTGTAATGAAGTATCCCAGCAGTGATTTTGATGTGTGGATGGTATGATGACTGATCCAATGTGGATCTATTTCTGTGTTTTTTACGGCGATATTAATCATGTCCTGTAACACTGTAATGTCTATTGACCTATTGACCTATTGACCTATGATATTTAAAACATACATCTGATTTATTTGAATCCGTAAACTTAATCAACCTCACTTTGCCATTGCTAGAAAAATCTGAAAATTTACTTAAAGGTCACATGCAACCCAAAAATCAAACATAATTAAAACACAAATATCACTTATTTGTGACATATAATATACATCGCTGGTTATGAAAAAACATATAAACAAAATTATAAGCATACAATCGCAAATCAAAAGTGCAATATTGTGTACTTGGGTTTACTTCCCAAGAAACGAAGCAGCCGGGATACCGAAGCCAGTCAGATTGGGTGGGTGTGCACTCAAGTGTAACGGCTGGTTCATTTGCAGATGCCCCCCACTGCTCATTGTGTGTGTATATAGAGAGATGTTGGGTTTTGTAAATACATGCTCATTTTTTGTGTATAACATTTTGCAATCAACAGACATCATAACATGTCATGTGTTCAAGTATCACACCTGCCTGTCTGTGTAATTACATAATGTGACAGAGACCGAACTCGGGCCATAAATCAATGTGTTTTGTTTATGGTGTATAGCCTGATTGGTGTTAAGTTCAAATTGCATGTGGTCAGTAATCGCATATGTGTATTGAATATTGTCATTAGCAGACAGGCAGGCAGACACACCAGGTGTCAATAAAACAAGACATTGAGTTTTGTCTGCGACAACGACATATCTATATCACAGTTAGAAATTCTGTCAACGCTAAATAATGACATTGCTTTTAAGTATCGAACTGAGAAAGTGACTCGGTAAGAAGAACTTGTGGTGAAAAAGACAAATGAATTTATAAACAGTTTATTAACTGTCCTAACATATAAAAAGCTCGCGCCTGTGAGATATCAACAAAACATTAGGAAAATAGCTCACACCAAAGCCTTCACCGAGTATTCACCGGACAGCCCGCTTCCAAGTTGCGTGAACCTATTTCACTGCGCACGTGCTATGTGCGCGACCCAGCTGTTGAAACCAGTTTTCCCCCGAAAAGTCGGGGGAAAATTAGTGAATCGTTTGAACTCCGATTTCGCACAGTTTTTTTCATCGCGTTATTTTTCAACTTTATAAGTTGAATTTGCATTTTTGATGATTTGTTTTGGTAAGTCCATACCGAAAGGTATCAGAATCTGCAAAGTTGTGTTTTACGTTGCATGTGACCTTTAAGTAAATAAGTACAAACAGTTTTGAATTTTAGTACATCGCAAATGCTTACATGTATTTCTTATGCAACAATGAAGTTCTGTTAGTTTCCTCAAAACAGCATCAACCCCTAATTTGTTTTAGTCAGTGCTTCAAATTTGCATGCAATACAGCAATTAATTTAATACTCTCTTGCTGTAACCCATGTTTGGTGATATAAACCTACACCAGTTTAATTGTCAAATTCTTCTTTATTCCAGTCGATGTGAAGTTGTTTATCAATAAAATCGTTCCTGTTTATCATACCAGCTTCAAAATGCCACTCAAAGAAGTAGTAACTAGCAATAATTTCTCAACTAGACGTTTCAGGTTATTCACATTGGTCTATAATCTCATTGGTCACCCAAGATAGCCAACATGACAACTATTTTCATGATTTCCACCATTCTTTTCAAAGCAATTTAGTTACAGTACACAACAACGAGCAATCAATCAACATATTGGCCGTTAATCCTTTGAAGGAAGGACATTACTTTTTTCACAAACAACTTCGTTATTGCAGTCAATGCGACGTCACAGCGTATACACAATATATACACAATATATACACCATATATACACCATATATACACAATATATACATCGAATCATAGCATCAATTGCAATAAAGAAGTTGTCTGTACATAAAAACACATTTCTGTTCATCACTAGTTATAATGATTGATACACTTTGTGCATATTAGTATTATTAGACTGTTAAAAGACACATGACATGGAACAGGTATCATTGTCAGCTGCAGATGAATGGCATATCATTCCTTTATGTGGATATTGATGGATACATTCCTCGAACAAGCTATTGGCCTGATAATATTGGTCTAACTATAGTCAGTTTTGATTTAATATTTGTATTTTGTTTTTAACATCCTAAAGAATCATTCCACTTCAGTTTTTTTTGCCGTGAAGTTTGATGAGACAGACAACATACACAATGTCGCACTTTGAGCGTGTGTGTGAAATATGATTCACGTAGGCAATCTATAAAATCATATTACAGTCAATTTATAAATTCACTAAAACAGATTGCGTACTTCTTATGAAGTTCCGAAACATAAAAATATACTAATAAATTAATTATGATAATAAAAGAAAAATTTAAAGACGTACATTGACTTCGGGGTTGTTTTCAGTCATAACATATTATACCTCTGGCAGATGAAGTTAAACGTCAAAATAGTTTTATTTGTTATCATAATAATTAAGATGGAAATATTATTGAGTAAAAACGATTTCATCTGGCAATCAAATATCTCGTAGAGGGGCTGCTGTAGATTGGTGTGGGTGGGTGTTCTGTGCTAAATGCCAGTGCAAAAGTGTGGGGTCGGGGTGTTGTAAAGGTAAACAAACTCAAATAAGTATGGAGGGGAAGGGAAATTCACCAGAAAATAATCTAAACGCCAACAACAAAATCTACTTCAAATTATACTTACTGGTAGGTGTTACGCCTGTCATGCCACTGGTCATGTTCACAGATCATTACAGCCTTTCAGTTAGTGAACAATAATTATAGTTAGCAAAAACAAGCAGTCCCTGAGATACTTTCACTATTTTACAGCAATGACCTAATCAGAGACCATACACCAATATGTGGTCTCTGACCTAATGGTACAGTAGTTTCAGGGTGAGAATCTTCCCACCTCAAAACATCACGTTTATGCACAATGTGGTGTTAGTAAGGACGTACATTGTCACAGTGAGTGATGTTTTTCTCAGAATGTGAAAACTTTGTGACCGGATGAAGTAATGTTGATCCCCACCTCCTTATTACAACCCCTCCCCTTGACCTAATAATAGCACCATACACCATTACCTCAAGCACCAGTTAATATTACAATGGACAAGAACATCCACAGTGGTGTCACATACATTTTTCAGCTTCGTTATTTCTCTGTCATTTTGGTGATAATAAGTATTTAAACGACTTCAATGAATCTGTATCTGTGTCAACACTGGTCGGTTTTCAAAAGCGAAGAAAATGTTGAAAGGGCGATTGTTTACCTTGAGAATGTTGGTGACGATGAATCGAATGATCATACAATCTTGTGCATATCAAGGCGGCTGTAACGCTAATATAAGAACCGTACATGTGATACACTTACCTTTAAAGTTTGAGTAAACAACAAGCGTTATCACAGTGGAATTGTCAATGAGTCTTGTGCAAGATAACCAAGAGTTTCGTTTCAGCACTCGGGGATTTGTCGCGTGATTCCGCGAGACAGCGCGAGATTTCATTGACAGCCGGTAAACAAAACCACGTGAGTGTTAAGGAGTATGCCGAAGCAGGGATACTCTACAACAGGGATATAGTCTTCCTGGCCGAAGCAGTGTCGTCAGTGCTTTAAATTTCGGAAGTTTCCAGTCGTTGTGTACATATTTTACCATACAGACTCTGTATCAGGAACACGAAAAAATGAAGTTAAGATTAGAGTATTACTGGACTAATTATTCTACGTCTCGTGGTTATGAGTAATCGAAAGTAACATGACATTGGTTTGGGATCAGCTGATGTTGACTTTACCAGTCAGGAAACATGTATATTTGATGTACATTATGCACGACAAGTCATACCAACGCATCTGAAAACAATTGCATCTTATGTTAATTACTAATGCTAGTATCCAAATCCTCCCAAACTCACGAGACCACGTTTCGTCATCAGACCGTGAAATTACATTTCAGCGTGTCACATGACATATTGTGTGATCGTTATATGTTGCTGGGTTTGGGGTTGGGTTGTTTTTTTCGCTTTGTTTTTTGTGTCATATTGCTGGGTTTTTTTCTCTGTTTTTGTTTGTTCGTTGTTGTTGTTTTTGCTTTGTTCTTTTGTTTGCTGTTTTCCGTTTGTTTGTTTTGTTGTTGTTGTTTTTTGTTTGTTTGGGTTTTGTTTGTTTGTTGTTGTGTTTTGTTTTGTTTTTTTGGGGGGGTAAAACCAAAATAATACAATCAGTATTATTTTTTGGTTATATCGTTTGTTATCGGAAATCTCGAAGATATACAATTTATGTCAATCTGTATATATATGGAGCATTATACGAGCCAGTATCTAAATTATCTTTTGCAGATTATATTCATTACGGTATTTCCAGAGCCTTGGCAAATGACTGTTTGCATATATTCATCATCTACATTTGTTTTCTCAGTCGACGGGAAAAGAATGTTTTCCTTCATCACAACGGCAAAATATTGTTAGAACGTGTTGTACACTGAACAGGTAATATGTGGCCGATTGTAGATCTACACCCATCAATATATTGTTAGAACGTGTTGTACACTGAACAGGTAATATGTGGCCGATTGTAGATCTACACCCATCAATATATTGTTAGAACGTGTTGTACACTGAACAGGTAATATGTGGCCGATTGTAGATCTACACCCATCAATATATTGTTAGAACGTGTTGTACACTGAACAGGTAATATGTGGCCGATTGTAGATCTACACCCATCAATATATTGTTAGAACGTGTTGTACACTGAACAGGTAATATGTGGCCGATTGTAGATCTACACCCATCAATATATTGTTAGAACGTGTTGTACACTGAACAGGTAATATGTGGCCGATTGTAGATCTACACCCATCAATATATTGTTAGAACGTGTTGTACACTGAACAGGTAATATGTGGCCGATTGTAGATCTACACCCATCAATATATTGTTAGAACGTGTTGTACACTGAACAGGTAATATGTGGCCGTTTGTAGATCTACACCCATCAATATATTGTTAGAACGTGTTGTACACTGAACAGGTAATATGTGGCCGATTGTAGATCTACACCCATCAATGGTGTTTGCAACACAACCAATGTCTGAATTCTGTTAATTTGTTCTCACAAACATACTTATTCTAAACGAACTCTCACAAAACAATGTACTTCAATGATCCTGGATAACTTATGACTTTACTCTCTATACAACATACGATCGCGATATTTGAACACAGGGTAAACTTACTTCGCCCATTAAGTGTACTGGGTAGACAGTTATACAAAGGCTTGAATCTGGTGGGAGTGCAGATAAACAGATAAGGGCCATTGTGGCGAAAACAGGTGAGGAATCCGTATTATGTAACAACCTATGTAGATGAGTAGAGTACGTGACACATACCAGGTGCGTGTAACAGATAAACTAGTCTTCCACTTTACCCTCGATTAACCAGTGGATTACATATCCTTATTGATAATCTTTCATGAGCAAACGAGAATGTCAATACAGTAAAGACTCGTTTAACCAGACGGTGTCATTCCCACTCCACTGTACCAATCTCAGTTTCGAGGATAATTAGTTGAAGCGTATTATTATATACTGCAAAGGGGTCAACGGTAATATTATTCATAATTAGGTGAGGCACATTGGCCGACATGTCCGGTCTGCCTGCGAGTGATTGGTAGTTGTGTTCCTGTCGTCACCGTATGGTGAACATGTCACATTGTTTCCGTAATTTGATGGATATATATGGCTTCTAAACATGGAGGGACGAGGAATGCATGACGAAAGACAGCAGTGATGCACGTTACTTGTGTCAATATCTGGGGTGCGGGAGAATACGAGCACTCTGTATTGTATTGTACTGAAAAGACGGCTGACATATATGTGGCCTATGATACAATTTATTACGCAATACATTTGTCTCTTATAAACGTTTCCACCGATGCTTGGTAAAGCTGGATTTGTTTTGTCTTTTATTACATTTACGGTGAACTACGCTTATATCGAACCTGCTTGTAACGAACTGTCTTTTTGTCTGTCTATGTATACTATAGTCGAAATGCGTATAACTACAGGAATACCAAAGTACAATTACTGGTACCTTTGAGTTAGATATGACTAGGGCTGGGACGATTCACCGATACATCGCGATACATTTAAGTTTGATACAGCTATCGTATCGTCGACTGATGTATCGATACAAAATGATACTTTTTTTCAAAACAGTTTTATCTTACACATGTTAAAGTACTTATTTAGAGCAAAATAGGCAAGTATGATAGATTTCTTGCTTGTTTATTACAATAGTGTTATTGTTATACACAAATACCTTGAAATAAATCAGTTTAAATCTTAATACTGTGCCATTCTTTCAAGGTGTATGAATCGTGATACGTATCGTATCGCAGGTAAAATACGTATCGTATCGTGACATACTAGTAGTGTATCGTCCCAGCCCTAGATATGACCGTATTTTACTGCACATATACTCATGGAAACGAATAAGGGGACACATGAAAGTACAAGTGTTCCTTTATTCTTTTCCAGGTTTCTTCACAAGGTATGTATTGCACTGTTGGTGAAATTCTGGAAATAAATAAAAGAACACTTGTGCTTTCATGTGTTCCCTTATTTGTTTCCATGAGTATATATTCCCCAGTTAAGTTGTAGGGATAACAACATGGGTAGTGATGTCGTTGAGCATTGCAATATTTACTTCACACTGCTTGTTAATCCATTGTTTTGATTGTTCGCGGTCATCTCAATGCATTTGAAGTTCATGCAACCGATTTATGATGAGATTGAAGCCATTACAGATGATTTTTTAAACGATTAATTAACTGAGATAATTGTTTTGTATCGGATAATTAATACTTTCTCCATTTTCGTAGAAAATTGAATACGGATATTGACTAGCTCACAAAGTGTGTAAATTGCAAAGACCATTTGAAAATTTCACGTAGCCTGTCTAAGGTACTAAGTACTCCCCAAAGGCGGAGGGCGAGCGGCTTGTATGAATGTCCCTAACATTCCCTACAATCAGTTAGTTTTGGAACACAGTTGGAACCAATACATAGTAAGGGGTAAAGGAGGAACAAGTGCTCGGTTTGGGGAAGTAGGTGTAGCACGTTACATTACCAGTGTGACGTCAACATACAAACATAATCTATTGTGACGTAATGTGTAAATACCGGACAGCCCACATTTATGACGTCATATTTACCCAGAGGTTTATCGCATTGATGATGCATAATGGTGATGATCATTATTTCTTTTATCTATACTAGGCACATAAAGAAACTGTGCATACAAAATTTAAAATCTAAATTTATCAAACCTGTGTAGACACATAAGTATTTAAACTCAGAGATTAGTGACATGTATCCAACATGCATGCACGTGCCACGTTCCGTGACATCAGTGGGTTCGTCCTTGAGACGTGCAATACGTTGTCGCACGTTATTCCGGGAAAGAGTAACAGAGCAAATGAATGCCACACAATACTGTCACTTTGGAAAGCTCAACCCCTGCCCTTGCGATCGTTCAAAAATTTAAACAGCTATTGAAACGCATAGCATGCCAAGGCTCACGTCTGCACAACGTCATGAGGCCATTGGGATGGTCCGTGGGGGAATGGCTCAACGACAAGTGGCTGCACATTTTCACTGCCACCGGAACACCATTTCTGCACTGGTGAGACGCTACCAGAACACAAATGACGTCATCGATCGGCCACGTTCTGGACGTCCACGTGTAACAACGCCAAGACAAGACAGATGGGTAAGGGTGACGGGATCAGACCACGACGTCCCGCCATACGGCCTATCCTGGCACAACGTCATCGACAAGCTCGCCGAATGTGGTGCCGAAATCATGTCCGCAGACCCTTTTTTGGGTGGAGAAATGTTGTTTTTACAGATGAGTCTAGGTTTAACATTTACCATAGTGATGGAAGTCAACGTGCCTATAGACGCGTGGGAGAACGTTATGCACAGGCCTGTGTCTTGGAGAGGAATCGCTTTGGTGGTGGTTCCTTGATGATTTGGGGTGGAATAACAGCACGCCAAAGAACTCCTTTGGTGATTGTTCAGGGCAACTTAACTGGTGTGGGCTACAGGGATCAGATTCTTCGACCTGTGGCAATTCCTTTTCTGCAACGTCATGGCCCTGGGTTAACATTCCAACAGGACAATGCCCGCCCACATACGGCAAGGGTTGCAATGGATATCTTGCAACACCACAACGTTGACTTAGTGCCTTGGCCTGCAAATTCACCGGATCTCTCCCGATAGAGCATGTTTGGGACGAGATGGATCGACGTCTACGCCGTCTTCTCATCTGCCAGATAACGTCCTTGACCTTGCAACAGAACTTGAGAGAATCTGGCGTGACATCACACAAGCCTTCCTTGCACGTTTGATAGGCCCTATGCGTCGTCGATGCACTGCTGTTCTCAATGCCGATGGTGGAAATACCCGTGACGTCATTGTGATTGACTTTTCAATTGAAATTCTCCCGACTTGTTATGGTCTCATGATCCCTCCATTAAAGTTTATATGTACCTTTGACATTCTTATCGTACTTATCAACTGGGATAATATTTTGACAATGCACAGTTTCTTTATTTGACTAGTATATGTATAATATTTCTTAAAGTTAAACATCATCATGGCACGATCGCGTAGCACACAAACATGTCTAGCTCTATGTATTTATCTATCGATTTGTGGTGTTTGTGTGAACAATCAGAAACGATTAGCATGTACCGTTTTGTGAAAAAAATCACAAAAACATGAGCACTACGCCCGGCCTGTTGGTTACCCGATCTGGTCCAGAGAAACAAAGTCTGTGTTGGCGATCGAGATAGTCCCATACGTGTTCGATTAGGTTCATATCCGGTGAATATGCCGCCCATGGTAAAACCTGAATGTTGGCGTTGGCGAGGAAGTTCTGAGTCAGCTATGCCGTATGTGGCCTCGCATTATCGTGCTAGAAAAAGATTCCACGAGGCTGTTGTTGGATGAATTACTCAACAACTTGTTGTAATATACACACCAGCATTGAAAACGCACCACTTACACAAGTTGAGATAACTAATAGCACGTGTAAGCAATTGATTGTTTTTTAGTGGATAATAACAGGTGAACGACTGACAAACAACACAGAAAAAAACGCCCATTCATTTAATTGTTTCACGGTCAGAAAGGATCAAACACATGCGGGGTCAAATCGGAAAGTCAGTATTGCGTGTGACCGCCATTTGCACTAACACATGCAGTGCAACGTCTCCTCACTGAGTCACCAATCGTCAGAATAGTGTTTTGGGGGGATGGCATCCTACTCCTTCAGAAGTGCAGCCTCAAGTTCCTTGATGTTACGCATCTGTTGTCGCCGCGAAAGACGTTGACCAATTTCGTCTCACTAGCGCTTAATAGAGGATAAATATGGTGACAGTGCTGGCCAATGAATTACCGGGATGTGTTGCTGGGCCATATATTGCATGGAAAGTCTATCTGTGTGTGCCCATGCGTTGTCCTGTTGAAAAGTATGGACATCTTGGTGGTGATTGAAGAATGGCAAGGCGTGATTCTGAAGAATCTGGTCACGGTAGTAAAGGGCATTAACTCTCCCTTGACAGACATGAAGGCAGTCCTGTGATTGTAACTTATTCCACCCCAGACCATGATACTCTCACCATCCCATTGTATACGCTCATTACGATGTCTGTCAGTCAGAATTGGTCCAAAGTAATAACATCGAGCATGGAGCCCGGCAGTGGTTTAAGAAGACATACTTGAGCGTTTCATATGTTCCAAAACAAACGTAAAAATCCGGGAACATTTGATCAATGGAGAAAAGCGCACACTTTGCCAAAATGATGTTACGTCTCTGTCCTCGTTTCACAATCGTTAGTGAAGAAATTAGGTTACTTCTTCTTGACAAAGTTGACATGATACGACAAAATCTCTATGATGATATCACAGTGTCCCCAGACGTCATGTATAACAGTGATCAGTACAGTATGCATCCCCTGACTGATCTCGCTTTATTCACGAACGCAGAGATACGTGAGGTTATTAGTTCATCAAAGCCCACTACCTGTGCCATGGACCCGGTGCCAACCAAGATTGTTCTTAAGCATTTGGATGTACTTCTTCCATGTATCACAAGCATCGTGAACAAGAGTCTTGAATGTGGATCATTTCCTGAGATTTTCAGAACTGCTCTTGTCAAGCCTCTCCTCAAGAAGGACAACCTAGATGCATCAAACTTGAAAAACTTCAGACCCGTCTCAAACCTGGCATTCCTGTCTAAAATCATTGAAAAGGCTTTTCATATTCGTCTCAAATGTCACCTTGCAAATAATTCTCTTCTAGAAAAGTTCCAGTCAGCTTACCGCAAGTTCAATAATACTGACACAGCCTTGCTAAGTGTCATCAATGACATTCGCCGTGCAGTTGATCATGGCAACATTGCAGCCCTTGTGCTGCTTGTCTTTAGCTTTCGATACGATCGATAACAACCTTCTTCTAGACAGACTCCAGCATCAGTATGGTATCGACGGGACTGCGCTGTAATGATTGGAAATGACAAGTCATCCACTGTTAACTTGCAGTATGGTGTCCCGCAAGGATCTGTTCTAGGTCCAGTGCTATTCGTCCTATACTGTGGCAGTACTTCAAACATCATCTCACAGCACCGTCTCCTTCATCACTCCTATGCTGATGACTGTCAATTGTACAACCAATTTCGTCCTCAGAACTCACCTGAAGCTCTCCTTGATATAGCCGACTGCACCAAGTCCTTGAAATCTTGGATGACCACAAACAAACACAAACTGAACAGCGATAAAGCTGAAGCGATCCTTTTCGGAACAAAGCAGCAGCTCCAAAAGGTGGACATACACACCATTAATGTTTCAGACACGGAATTTCAGTTCAAAGATCTTGGTGTCCTGGTGGACCCAACGCTTTCCACGGAAGCTCAGATTAATAACGTCTTTAAGACTTGCTACTGGAATCTGCGAGTGATGTGGAACTTTCTTCCCCAAGATCTTAAACTTTCTTCAACGTTTGATTCATTCTTTTCCGCCACAAACCGAAACATGAGTCTCATTAACCTACTAGTATTCAGACCCATGTGCTTGCCATAAAAAGGCGACTATCTTGTCGTAAGAGGCGACTAACGGGATCGGGTGGTCAGTTTCGCTGACTTGGTTGACACATGTCATCGGTTCCCAATTGCGCAGATCGATGCTCATGCTGTTGATCACTGGATTGTCTGGTCCAGACTCGATTATTTACAGACCGCCGCCATATAGCTGGAATATTGCTGAGTGCGGCGTAAAACTAAACTCACTCACTCACTCACTAGTATTCAGACAATGACCTACTTTTCAGCCGATCCGAATTTTCTCGTGTGAAAGAGAAAATAGACATCACAAACAAATATGGCTACACTGAATTCCAATTCCTTGTTTCATAAGAAAATGGTATTATAATGAATTTTAATTTTAAAGTTTAATAGCATCGTATTTCTATATTTTATGGCGAGGTGTAGGCAGCATGACCTTAACAAAGACGTCACAGACCGACCCTGTTTGATGAGGTCATAAAATGATTCACAATGCATCTGGTCCACTGGTTACACCTGGTATGTGTATTTTAGCACTTATTCAGTGTAGTTCTGGAACGCACAATGTGATTGATATAATATCAAGTCCGTACCAGACCGCCAAACGTTTCTAGCGGCAGAGCCTCGTTTTGAGATTTCCTGGTTTCCGTTTATCAGAGCACGTTGTACGACGTGTTTGCAAGGATTAGAAGGGACGTAGTGCTGCGATATACAAGTGCTTAGATGTATCAAATAATACTGATTAATATTTATGTATCCAGTTAAATGAATTGGTCTCAAAATTCTGGACTGGTTATTGTACTAAGTTGCGCAATAGGACGGAACCCAGTCAACTGGAAACGCGACTGTTGTGTAATCAATGTGTTGACTTGTTCTATGAATCATACTAACTCTGTCATCATTCCTTCCTATGTACTTTTGATTGTTGAGCCTTGAGCATGCTGCTAGCGTGGAAATGAGCGCTATTATTACAGTCAGCATAACTTCAGAACGAAATTCATTTTTTGTTCATGGCATGGATGCATGTTGTTGTGTTTTGGAGTTAAGATTCATATTGTGAACAGGAACTCGTTTCTAAAACATTTGTTTTCAACTGGACATGCCCTGTGACTTCATGTTAGTCATATTCATTGACACTTGTCATGCAGAAATCCATCTTGATGAAAATATGGACAATTCTAGACTGGTGCGTTTTCAATGCTGGAGATTGTATTTCATCTCGATAACGCTGTGTATTTAGGTTTCCTCGAATAACGGCGAGCCTCGTTTTGGCGTCAACCCAGATTCCACCCCAAACCATGAAACCCCCGCCTCCGAATGGTCGGACTTGATGAATGCAATTCTGTGCCAAACGTGCACCAAGTCTTCGGTACACACTCTGACCGTCGTTCCTGAAGCTGCAGAATCTGTTCCGTGCCCAGTCTCGACAGTGGTCTCCCCCTCTCTCTTGTCCAACGTGTTTAGGGGCGGTAGGGTTGCCCAGTGGTTAAAGCGTTCGCTCGTCACGCCGAAGGCCCGGGTTCGATTCCCCAAATGGGTACAATGTGTGAAACCCATTTCTGGTGTCCCCCGTCGTGATTTTGCTGGAATACTGCTAAAAGAGGCGTAAAACCATACTCACTCACTCCAACGTTGACGGTTATGCGCGCACACCTATCCTTCTGGCGATGTCGGTCCACGTTGCTTCCTGTTGACCCATTCCAACGATCGACTCTCTCCCTCATCGTTGTCAACGTGGCATTTTTTGTGTGTGCTTTTTGTTGCTGTGATCCCAACGTGTCGAGTCAGCAGTTTTATACAGTTGAACTGCACGTGCATTTCGTGCTACGGGACGTAACATCATTTTGGCAAAGTGTGCGCTTTTCTCCATTGATCAAATGTTCCCGGATTTTTACGTTTGTTTTGGAACATATGAAACGCTCAAGTATGTCTTCTTAAACCACTAGGGGAAGTTATGTCCATTGTTCTTGGAAGTGTTTTATTAGCATAACTGATTAACAGCCCTAGGGCAATTATTTCTAATTAGAAACAATAAAATTGTACATATTTTGATAATCTTCATCATGCCTAATCCATTAGCGTATTACATAAGTATGCCCTCGTGGTGTAAGCCGTTTATTCACCCTCACTGCTGGGTTCTAAAGCCATCGCATAGTTTATATAAATAAGTACCTTGTAATTATGATTAACTTATACATACTAAAAGGAATACTTAATTAAAAATATATTTTAAAATGTTTCATATCGTTTCTTTTGGACATCGGTTTATATTCAGGGACTAAGCGTTAGTCTTGGCGGATTGTTATGCATAAGGTCATGAGTGAGTGAGTGAGTTATTTTTTACGCCGCACTCAGCAATATTCCAGCTATATGGCGGGCATAAGGTCATGACTGACCAAGGATCGGTCATGGCAGTTTAATCCCAATATGAAACACAAAATGCTGATGCCTTTGAACTGAACACAAATTATTACATTTAGATGGATGATGCGTCGCAATAAATTGTTCCCATGAATTTCGTCAATACGTCGGTTTTGCGTATATGAACGGCGCCGAATAACACAGATGCAGACGTGTGGAGGTAATTAATAATATAGTACTTACAGTTATCGGGCAATGGCGAAATCTGTGGAAAATTAATATGAACGATCCCTCGAGTTGATATGAGCTGTCGTTTTGTCGGCACATACAGCACGGCCTGGAGTAATTGTGTAGTTATTCAGCAATCGGACAACAGCTGTCTGGTATTGATCTCTGTAGGTAGACTATTCCCCTTCTGGCATTAGCAGGATTCATGCGTGATGATAGTACAATTTAGCTCTTGTACTTTGTTCCACAATTCAGTTAATTAAGGTCGGAAACTGCTGTCTCCCTGCAGTTCGTGTATATACAGTATTGCAGCAGGATTATTGTAGTATTTATGAATTCTACAAGTGCACATTTTTGTCTGTCAGTATGTCTGTATGGTTATTGGGGACCGCACCCATCAACGTTGGAGCAATGTGCCGGCGGTCTGTAAACAAATCGATCCCGTGATTGACATTAAGAGCATCGATCCAACTGGGACACGATGTTCTAATAGGTGATCTGCGCATTTGCAGTTAAACCAGCATTTTGTTATTGATTTTAGTGCAGTGAGACCATATGGACATTGTCTATATGGACTTTTGGAAAGGACAATATTATTCTGTGTGTGTCGCGTTGCCAGCATGATCTAAAACTGGGTTGGCCGGTAAAAAAATATAACAGAATGAAAATGCTTGATTTGTTCATATCTACATGAAAAAAGTAGACACAAATATCTGTAACTTTGATTCTTTAGTTTGATGTTTTAGCTGGCCTGTCTAGGAGTGCCTGTGGAAATCTGCATCTTGAAAAGAAGAAAAAACTTAGGATTAATATAAAAAAACCCGCTTTTTTAGAAAAGAGTCGGTCGGGCGATGACAACATAGAGATAACTTATTTCCGTGAATCGTTGTTTAATTACTTCTAATTATATTTGGCCACGTTGTTGTTTTTCTATTATGTGTTTATTGAAACAATTAAAACATCGCAAACAAATATCAAATCTCAGATATCAGGACCCATTGCATAGTGGATGTCAATAGTTAATGAAACGTCCCACTTTGAAACGGAGTTACGTCCCTTCGATCGGAGCGGTTTGCAGAAAGTATATTTCTTTAAAATGACTCGACTAGATTAACTAATGTTCCCACAAACAATTACTGTGTAAAAGTTCTGATTCGAAAGCTTCTCACCCTTTTGCACTTGCATATTTTGTGACTTTCGGATGATTTATCTTTTATGACCTTGACCTTGATATGTCATATGACCTCTGACCCAATATGTCACCATGTGAAGATGTAGGACAGGTGTATTCACGGAGTGTTTTTAAATAACGACGACCATTCACGATGTGTGGTTCTATTACCCTGGACTAATTATGTCGACAGCAGTAGTTTTGGGTGGGGGAGTCAGCGGACTAGCGGCGGCGTACTATCTACAGAGGCAGACAGCCGCAAAATTTGCTAAGGTATGGAATAATCACCAATATCCCACGGCCTGGAGACGTGATAACTCGCACGACAAGCACATATACTTCAGTTATTGTCCCATATCATCATTAATAATAGGATTTGTCTCCGATAGTTTGAGTCAGGGGATCATGTCATATGGCTGTTAAATTACGTAACTGACAGAACGTCACACAGGAAAACGACACCTCTGTTATTATTTTCGTGTGTGTGTGTGTGTGTCACTGTGTCTGTGTCCATGTATGTGTGAGTGAGAGAGATATTACAGAATTTACGAAATATCACCATGATCACATGGAAACATTCATGTTTGATCATTCAGTTCTGCAAGTTCAATGTCTCATCAAATGTATTAACTACACAACTTTCCAGGTTCATGTCATGTCATGTTATGTTATGAAATGGTGATTGTTGCAATGCGTAAAGAAATTGCCGAAATTGGTAATCTGACAAATTATGCTAATGGCAAAATTTATAAATTTGTGCATATTATCCCTGTATTGAATAATATGTATTGGAGAAGTAAGGAAGTGTAAATGACGTGTAATCGATGAAACAATCTTTGAGTCTCTCTCATTGTCAGATGGAATGTATATATGATCATTAATTTGTTGAAAAGTTGCTGTAAGATAGTGAAGTTCCACTGTATTAATATATATAAAGCTCCACTGGGATTAATCGTGTTAATCATCTCTATCTAGTTTCAGTTTGTATTTTATCAATCTGTGTAAAGTGTGTATCAGGCCAATTTATGACCTCCCATTCACCGTGTCAAATACAGGGACACAGTGCCAGATTGTGGACAGTTTTCACATCAGGGATGATAGAGTGTCAAAATATAGGTAGTTATTACAAGCCAGTCACAGGAACCTCAAATGATATAGGTGATAGGGTAAATATTTAGTCCAGACTGTTTTTGTTTAATGATTTATAGATTTTTGAAAACAATATAGCTTGGGTCAGTCATACATAAATATTTATGCAAATATGTTTGTGCAGCTCAATGTACATTTTGGTTGGCATAAAGTTTGCTGAAAACAAATATCTGTACGGTGTGAAACACACGTTCCATAATTCTACATTGTTCTCTTTGGCAGAATGACCAGAATCTATACAATGCATTTGATAAATTAATTTAAAAATTGTTTTATTCAAACCTGTAATTGTTGCAAATTTTCTTTTTCAGATATCGATAACTGATTTTATTTTTTAAGTTTATTATTTTGCATGATTTGTTGCTTATTTTCTGTCACACAGATGAACAATCTTAACAGAAAAATGTGAAAAATCACCTTAAATTGTCACCTCATAGATGTAGGCAGTTCTCTGATGGTGCAGGTCCCTCTTGAGTATTATTCTCAGTCTGTCAGCATCTACTCCTCATCTAGCTGCAGGACCAACTTGGGCGGTGGGGTAACCTAATTGTTAAAGCGTTGACTCGTCACGCCGATGACCCAGGTTCGAATCCCCATATAGGCACAATGTGTGAAGCCCATTTCTGGTGTCCCCCGCCGTGATGTTGCTGGATTATTGCTAAAAGCGGCGTAAAAACCAAACTCAGTCAGTCAGGCAGTCAGGACCAACTCGTTAGTCTAGTGGATAGAGCATCTACCCACAGAGTGGTAGGTCCATGGTTGAATCTCCTGGCCCTACCTAATAATGTAAAATGATGAAATAAGGTACTTATTATTACCCTGCCTTGTGTTTGACGTTGAGGGGAGAGAACAAGGACTGGGTGGCTTGGTAAACACATTCAGTAAACAAACACTGTATATCGCTCATAGTTTAATATGTTTCTCCCTTCTAAACTATTCTAAAATTGAAATTACGAATTTAGTTTAGTGAGTGATGGATTGAGTGAGTGAGTTACTGTGAGCTTTTAGCAATATACCAGTAATATCGCAGCGGGGGACAATAAAATGGGCTGGGTTTCACACATTGTACCCATCTTGGGCGTGAAGAGGGAATGCTTCGACCACTAGGCTACTACACCTATGGAATACTGCTAACTGGATCGGGATTGGGTGGTCAGGCTCGCTGACTTGGTTGACCCATGTCATCGGTTCCCACTTACGCAGATCGATGCTCATGCTGTTGATCACTGGATTGTCTAGTCCAGACTTGATTATTTACAAACCGCCGCCATATAGCTGGAATATTGCTGGGTGCAGCGTAAAACTAAACTCACTCACTCACGCCAATTTGATTTGCATATTTTCATATTCTAAACTGGTTTTGATCCAATTAAAATGTAGATCTTCTACAATTATGGTTCCACTACAATACAGTTCCACTTCCCCTATCTCAACACACATGCATGAACGCATGCACACATGCACACACACACAATGCTGCCACTGTTTAATGGGTCAAAAGAACATTTTTCTAGGAAATGGTGATCATTTTCAGTCAAGGTTTCGACAACGTAATAACTGCATGTCAAACTGAGACATTTAGGGGGAATGTTATCATCACCTGCATGATTGGTTTGTATCACCAATGCATTGTAGGAGAAAAGTGAGTTATCTCCCTTGTCCAACTCTGTTCTCAGGTCTCGTTTCAGGCATATAGTAACATTGGAGTAAAACGGAGCAGTGAGCGTTGAGTCAGTTTAATCAAATGTCCTGTCTACTGGCCTGAGTCTAGTGTATCCTTTCTCTCCAGCCCACCGAATTACTCATTTTATTCAACTGATAAATTGACAGATGCAGTGCCTTCGTTTCCAGATTATTCTACTGGAGGCGTCGGACCGTCTCGGAGGCTGGGTGAGGTCAACGCGGTACGACAATGGAGCAGTGTTCGAGCATGGTCCCCGCAGTCTACGGCCGGTGGGAGATTCAGGAATCAACTCACTCATGCTGGTGATGATTTGTTCAAGACCTGTTAAATTACTGTTTTGAAAGTTGAAATCCAAATATTAGTAGACTGCATGACTATTAAAGTGCAGGATGTGGTAAATATTATATGACACTCAATTCACATTCAGGAAATTTGTAATATTTGTCGAAAGTATGTGGTCTCGTCAGTTGGTGACATGACTGTATGGTTATACAGGCACTGTTGGTAAGTCTGATGTCCTACACATTTCCCCTGTGTGTATGATGTATCCCAATCATATGTTTCAAACACTAGTTGGGAGAGATGCACATGGTTGATGTGGTCACTCTATAATGTGTTTTTCTATCCTGGCAGGCAGAAGAACTGGGGCTGTCCAATCAAATTCTTCCATGTCTTTCCACCAGCGCTGCAGCTAAAAACAGATTCCTGTTTATTGATGGTCAGATTCATGCCCTACCTAACAGTGAGTTATGATTAATAAAGGAATGAGAGTGGGGTGTCACCAAAAAACAAAAAAAGCGCTTAAAATTATATTCGTTTCACTGTATCGGTATACATAGCATATGTCTTAATCCTTCATTTGCCTTGATTTAAGTTCTAGGTATTTCACCTAACGAGTACATTTTGAATGCCTACTTCAGTTTTCCGTACTCTCACATGCTCTTGAAACCACATATTATTGAAACCACATATTATTGAAACCACATATTATTGAAACCAAATTCTTTCACTTTACTCTCATGTGCAGGTCTAAAGTCCATCTTGAGGACACAAGCACCCTTCACCAAGCCGATGATCTTGAGTGGTCTGAAAGAACTCCTTACAAAGAAGGGAGATAACTCTGACGAAACTGTTCATGCTTTTGTAGCCAGAAGATTTGGGGCGGAGGTGAGTGCATTGATATAAAGCAATATCTTTTCCAAAAAGACCCCAAATCATGAACAAACTTACATCCCCAACTGCTTTATGCAGACAGATTACTGAAAACACAGACTCAAGGAACACCCCAGTTCTTTCACATATTTGTGTTGCAGCTTGCCGACTATGCTGTTGACCCGATGTGCCGTGGGATATTTGCTGGAAACTGCCGGAACCTGAGCGTGGACGCATGCTTCCCGATGCTGACCAACATGGAACGAGACCACGGGTCGGTCATCAAGGGCATGTTGACGCCAAAAAGTAAGAGTCGTTGGTGAATGTAGAGTTGATATATATTGACTACACTGTGTTATAAAACATTGTATTAGTGAGAGAGTATTTAGCTAGGACGTAGGATGAGTACTTTATCAGGATATAAACACACCGGATCCCCACAGGGAGACAAACATGGAGTACTTGGGAACTATTTCTACTGGATCCCCTCCAGTCTGTTTCTCAGTCCCTGAACTGCATTATTTCCCTTCAAAGGCTAACCATACACCAGGTTCTCATTATTCAGCTCTAAAGAATGTTAGACACTAGTGCCAGCTAGGCGAATTGCAGTCTGTCTCAGAGTCCATGAACCACATTGTTTAAACTGCTGACTAGCCCTCCCTGCAATGGTAAAGCCCTAAATGAAGCAAGTCTAGACTTCTTCAGGTTCAGGTCTCCTTTTCAGTTTACTGGTTTCTGTGCTATTCAGAGACTAAGTGTTACTCTCGATCCACACAGGATAAATGTGTCTTTGACAACAGAGATAGCGCCGACATTACATTAAAAGTTGATCACTGGTCTCGAGCAGGAGATGGGTTGATGTACCTGTAACGGGAATGGCTCCGACTCAACAACACAACTCCGTTGAGGCTGTAGTCCGGATTTATTACGGTAGTTTGTATAAAGAATTCAAGTCTGAAACAATGTATATGAATATACAACACTCCATCAAAATACCTATTTTATCACATTCATTTCATTGCACATTGTTCAGATAATTAACAATCACAGCTCTGCCACTGAACACATAAAAAGAACTCAAGACAAATTGACATCACAAAGTCAATGGTTCAGTTTCATATTAAGAACCTTAGGAATTATGGAACACATTTGGCATCTTCAAAACAATGAAACATCAACGTGTCTTACCATCTATGGGACAACTTGCTTCAAACTGGCCACAAGTTGTGAGGCACCAACAAAACACCAAGAACCTAAAATATGTATGTTTTAATTAGCATGGAAATGCTAATTCTCACCAGTAAAGTAAACGTACAATCTGTTTGGACTCAAACATTAATCTGAATCAATTGTAAGTGAAATTATTGACACCAACAATTCTCTAACCATAGGTCAAAATATACCTCCACCAAATGCATAAATTCAGTTACAATAAATACTAAATAAACCTTTCAACAATTAAACATATTTTTGTAGTTTATTCCTTTTATATAAAACCAAGTGTAACTAACCTGTAATTCACCAAAGTCAAAATCCTCCGTCCATGACTTTCAAACCACCTTGCCAGGTTGGGAGAAAGACAGCAAGTGAACAAACTTCACACTTTCCAAATGCAACTAAATTCAACATCCAATCAAGATGCTGCACATCTTCAGCCAATAAAAACCAAGGACAAGACATCAGACCTGACCTCATTAAGACTTGGCTAATTTGCATAGGAACTACTTTTGACCTATGACCCAGTGGTAAACCTTTTCACTGACAATTGTATTATTGTTTAAGGTGTTATTAATTGATTCCAAACAGGAACATAAGACAAGACATATTAAAATAGATTGCTTTTCCCGAACATTTTACTATTTGTATATTTTGTACTTGTTACACACTTGTATTGTACTTGTTACATACCCTCGATGTTTGGAACATAAACAAACATCAGGGTACATCAGCCCATGGGCCAAGAAGGACCAGTGAACAACGTATTTATCTTACCGAACACCTCAATGGTAATTTTGAATTGTTTGAAGCACGGGTACAAATCTTTTGGTAGCCATCGCTAGATTTTGCTGACAAGAAAAACAGATTTAGAGTTATCTCCCTTCCATCGATTTTCATTCAATGGAAGAAACGGTAATTTCCGTACATCATCCGTGATTCAATGTTATTCGAGATAAAGAATTACTACCACGAAGTACCAAATGAGTTGCCATTGACAGCGGGGTACATTGAAATGTTACTCGCTTGTAAGCGGGGTACATTGAAAATAATAGATAAACGCTCAGCCAATCAGAAAGCGCCATTTATGTGTGAGGTAAGATAAAAAGGGATGTACCATGAAAACATACCCCAGACACAAGTTGGTTACATTTGCTATCATTTTTGTAGAGAGAGAGATTCCATCCTCGTCTCTGGTGCGGGTGTCGGAGTTGGAGAAGTGGGTTTCGTGGTCACTGCGGACAGGCTTGCAGGAACTGACCGATACTATGTCCACTGTGATTGGCCAGAATAGTACAACAGAGGTCAGGACCTCCACACCATGTATGGGCATTGAGCTGCTGCATGATGGGAAACTCAAGGTCAGACTATAGTCTTAAACAATTAAAGTTACTTATGTGATGTGAAATCAATAATTAGATGTCATTCTGTCTCTGAAAGTCGTCTGTTATATATTAATGTGAATTAAATTAATTTGTTGTACAGGTGAAGACTGAAGGGGAAGACATCACGGCCGACCACGTCTTTTCTGGTGTCTACTCAAAAAGTATGATCACATTTTAACAGGCTTTTTTTAGATATAAAATCCAAAATACTAAAAGGTGAAAATGAATAAATCTAAACTTTATTTATTTTGCAGACCAAAAATATGTGAAATGTTTGAAAAAAAAAAAAATTTACTGATTCCATCAATATCATTAAAATATCTTTATGTACTATAAATAAAAAATTCATATTAACAGTTACTTTACAGTTTGAGGAAATTTCATATGTATGTTTTTTTATCAACCTACTGACCTCTATTTGGGGGCTAAACTTGTAACCGATCCTGCATACAATCTAACTAAGATCGGTGTCAGGTTGTTAGGTTGTCGGGCCAACAGTGTGGGAATATTATCAGTAATGTAATGCATAGTTGGGTAATGCTTTCAAAGGATGTCTAGAGTCAGAGTGATGACAGTGGATAATTGTCAAGATAACTAAACTGTTTTAGCAATTTTGTATACTTGGTGAAGGTCCAAAATCAATTATGGCATTTCTTTGTATATTCAAAGATAAGTGAACTCCACCACCCCTTTGAAAAAGGACTGATCTTTTTGCTGTCAGTTTGATCGTTAAATATGTGGATGTGTTTAGGTAAGAATATTTTCTGGAGCCACTCCCATCTCAACATATTTTGTTCCAGTCCAATATGATTATCGAAGACACGCTACTTCCTATTATTTCCAGATTTGGGAAGCTTGCTCCCTGCCAGTCCTTTGAAGGATAACTTGATGGAGATTCCTGCCGTCTCGGTTGTTGTCATCAACATGGAGTACGAGGGACTGCAACTCCCGTATGAGGTAAGACCCAACACCAAGCTCCTCACTGTGGTACATCTTTCCTAGAGTCCAGACCCTTCAGAATATATTGCAATAGGAGTCCATCTCAAGTCTAGATTGATTGGACAAGTCTAGTTTATTTGTTATTAACTCAACACTCCGCAATATTGCAGCCCTGTGATGGAGATATTTACATAAGTCTGGACAAGATAATCAGGTGATTGCAAACATAAGCATTGATACATTAGGAATATGATGACTAGCTAGTGCGACCACCAGATCCCTTTCACTGCTTCTTACGACAAGTGTGGGCATCTGAATTCCCATTCTAGCCGGTACTGTAAAGGTGTTTTTAGTTATTAGGCTGGTAAAAGCTGGATACTCTGGAATCTGTCTATTACGGACAGGCCTGGGACCAACTCATTTGTCCGGATTATAAAGCAGTCCGGATTAGTCAATATTTGTCTGTTACATGATGAGTTACCACCCTTTGTTAAAGACAACAGTAATTTTCCTTAAAATGTTAAAAAAAAATTCGCTGGTAAGGGAACGTGTGCACAGCATGGAACTCTGGGTAGGAGATTGTGTGCATAGCCGAGTGCTATTTCCAGCTCTGTATACAAGACAAATACACACAGTACTCTTAATCCCTGTATATAAGACAAATTAGAACTGAATAGGTAAATTGTTGAAGTAAACTGTAGTTATATTGCTTTGTGGATATTGTACGTACGCATCAGTCACTTTGCTCATTTGTTTTTAGCGGTATGTAAAATACAAAAACAATTAACTCCCTTTTATCTTCCGGAAGTACATGTACCTGTACATGTGTTCCCATGCTCAGTTCAAATGTAACCGCCGATGTGCGAAGAAGGTCTATTAAAACTTTTAACCCCAACTTGGATGCCTCTGTCGTTCATGAGTAAGAAGCACGATGTCAACATAAATAATCTTGTCTGGTGATGTTTAATTGCAAATTTGACATCTTTACTGACAAAGTAGTCTTCTCATGTTTGTTACGTCCGGATTACAAAGCATTGTTGATTGTTGGGACTGTTATTTTAGTCCGTAATCCGTAATTGAGAGATTCTGGACTATCAAGCAAGCTTTAATGATAAATCAAGATCAATTTTGCCGGGACTCGGAGTAGTCCGGGTTATGGAGAAAACCGGTTTACAAAGAGTCCAGATTTGACACATTCCACTGTACTTCTTTGCAGACTGAATTTCTGCTTTATTCTTCCAGGGTTTCGGTCACCTCCTTCCATCCTTCGAGAGTGGTCCAGTACTAGGTGTGATCTATGATTCCTGTACCTTCCCTGAACATAACAGGGGTGACATGACCGACAGCACACGTGTCACGGTGAGTAAAATATACACACCTTCATGGTTAACTGGAGAAGGAACATGATGCCCTCAACTGACGTCATAGTAGTAATTATATGATGTGTCATTTGACTGTTCTATTGTTACGGTATTTATGTATAATCAATGTTGTGATGTTGGGAAGAGCTTTGTGTTCAATGATCCATCACAGTAATTAGTACTTGAACCTTCCCATTTTACTGGGATCCAAGAACTGTTCTATTGTTATTTATGTATATCCATGTTGTTGTAGGTTATGTTGGGCGGAGCTTGGTTTGACGATCTGGTGAAGCTAACCAATCTAGATGAATCTCACTTAAAGCAAATTGCACATGATGCTTTGAAGACACAACTTGGCATCACGGAGAAACCTATACGTACATACGTCACATTGCAGAAGGTGGGTACCTGTAAGGAAGTAGGCAATGTGGAGAAGCCCATATGTATAAACATCGTGCTGCAGAAGGTGGGTACTTGTAAGGAAGTAGGCAATGTGGAGAAGCCTATATGTATAAACATCGCGCTGCAGAAGGTGGGTACTTGTAAGGAAGTAGGCAACGTGGAGAAGCCTATATGTATAAACATCGCGCTGCAGAAGGTGGGTACTTGTAAGGAAGTAGGCAACGTGGAGAAGCCTATATGTATAAACCATCGCTGCAGAAGGTGGGTACTTGTAAGGAAGTAGGCAACGTGGAGAAGCCTATATGTATAAACGTCGCTGCTGCAGAAGGTGGGTTCTTGTAAGGAAGTAGGCAACGTGGAGAAGCCTATATATAAACGTCGCGCTGCAGAAGGTGGGTTCTTGTAAGGAAGTAGGCAACGTGGAGAAGCCTATATGTATAAACATCACGCTGCAGAAGGTGGGTACTTGTAAGGAAGTAGGCAATGTGGAGAAGCCTATATGTATAAACATCGCTGCAGAAGGTGGGTACTTGTAAGGAAGTAGGCAACGGGAGAAGTCTATAACGTATAATACATCGCCGTGGCTGCAGAAGGTGGGTTCTTGTAAGGAAGTAGGCAACGTGGAGAAGCCTATATATAAAAAACGTCGCTACTGCAGAAGGTGGGTTCTTGTAAGGAAGTAGGCAACGTGGAGAAGCCTATATGTATAAACGTCACGCTGCAGAAGGTGGGTACTTGTAAGGAAGTAGGCAATGTGGAGAAGCCCATATGTATAAACATCGGTACTGCAGAAGGTGGGTACTTGTAAGGAAGTAGGCAACGGGAGAAGCCCATATGTATAAACGCGGAGAAGCCTACTGCAGAAGGTGGGTACTTGTAAGAAGTAGGCAACGTGGAGAAGCCTATATGTATAAACGCCGCTACCTATATGTATAAAACGCAGAAGGTGGGTTCTTGTAAGGAAGTAGGCAACGTGGAGAAGCCTATATATATAAACGCGTCTACTGCAGAAGGTGGGTTCTTGTAAGGAAGTAGGCAACGGGAGAAGCCTATATGTATAAACGCCACGCTTCTGCAGAAGGTGGGTACTTGTAAGGAAGTAGGCAATGTGGAGAAGCCCATATGTATAAACATCGCGCTGCAGAAGGTGGGTACTTGTAAGGAAGTAGGCAACGTGGAGAAGCCCATATGTATAAACGTCACGCTGCAGAAGGTGGGTACTTGTAAGGAAGTAGGCAATGTGGAGAAGTCTATATGTATAAACATCGCGCTGCAGAAGGTGGGTACTTGTAAGAAGTAGGCAAATGTGGAGAAGCCCATATGTATAAACGTCACGCTGCAGAAGGTGGGTACTTGTAAGGAAGTAGGCAATGTGGAGAAGTCTATATGTATAAACATCGCGCTGCAGAAGGTGGGTACTTGTAAGGAAGTAGGCAATGTGGAGAAGCCTATATGTATAAACGACGCGCTGCAGAAGGTGGGTACTTGTAAGGAAGTAGGCAATGTGGAGAAGTCTATATGTATAAACATCGAAGGTAGGGTTCTTGTAAGGAAGTAGGTAATGTGGAGAAGTCTATATGTATAAACATCGCTGCTGCAGAAGGTTGTGAGAAGTTGCAATGCACGAGGTGGGTAGTTTTGCGTTGTTAGTTATTATGGGAATGTTTTGCTGCAGGATGTGGATAGGTTCGGAAATACATTTCTGATATCAAATCTTCTGACTATAAATTGGGATCATGTTCATGTTTTATAGGACTGTATTCCCCAGTACATCCTTGGCCACAACAAGCGACTGTCATCTATGGACAAATACCTGGCCGACACAAAGCTTCCCCTGAGTCTCATTGGTTCATCATATCGAGGTCCGAGCGTTAACGACTGTATATACAACACTCGGCTAACTGTGGAGAAAGTATGCAACTCATGATACATATTAAAGTACACAAGATGTATGGTTCATTTTAGATGATAGAAGTTTTCTACTACTTATATTTTTGATATACTGAGTATTTTCTATTTATGTACATTGAAAATGCAAGGTTGAACATAGAATAGTAGGAGCTTTCACTGGTGAACGTTTTAATAACAACGATGTTCTGGTTATGTCATTTGTGTAGCTAAATAATGAAAAATGATTTCTGGTATTGTTCATCTTTGTATTTAACAGTTTAATATAATCCAAAAATAATATACATGACATTGTTTGAAAGACTTGCTTCTTTCTTTGAGCAAAATAAAATTTATCCAAGTTGACAACTGTTTGTTTTATGGTGTCATGCTTATTGAGTCTTTACCAGAATATTACATCTTAACATTTAGTTTACTTGATTTAAAGTTGAGCCCGATGTCCGTGTGGTAGCCTAGTGGTTAAAGTGGTCACTCTGGGGTTGGATTACCCACATGCGTACAATGTGTGACCCATTTCTGGTGTTCCTCTGTCACGATACTGGTAAAAGTGGTCACTGGGGGGTTTAATTACCCACCTGCGAACAATGTGTGACCCCATTTCTGGTGTTCCTCTGTCAGGATACTGGTAAAAGTGGTCACTGGGGGGTTTAATTACCCACCTGCGAACAATGTGTGACCCCATTTCTGGTGTTCCTCTGTCAGGATACTGGTAAAAGTGGTCACTGGGGGGTTTAATTACCCACCTGCGAACAATGTGTGACCCCATTTCTGGTGTTCCTCTGTCACGATACTGGTAAAAGTGGTCACTGGGGGGTTTAATTACCCACCTGCGAACAATGTGTGACCCCATTTCTGGTGTTCCTCTGTCACGATACTGGTAAAAGTGGTCACTGGGGGGTTTAATTACCCACCTGCGAACAATGTGTGACCCCATTTCTGGTGTTCCTCTGTCACGATACTGGTAAAAGTGGTCACTGGGGGGTTTAATTACCCACCTGCGAACAATGTGTGACCCCATTTCTGGTGTTCCTCTGTCACGATACTGGTAAAAGTGGTCACTGGGGGGTTTAATTACCCACCTGCGAACAATGTGTGACCCCATTTCTGGTGTTCCTCTGTCAGGATACTGGTAAAAGTGGTCACTGGGGGGTTTAATTACCCACCTGCGAACAATGTGTGACCCCATTTCTGGTGTTCCTCTGTCAGGATACTGGTAAAAGTGGTCACTGGGGGGTTTAATTACCCACCTGCGTACAATGTGTGACCCCATTTCTGGTGTTCCTCTGTCACGATACTGGTAAAAGTGGTCACTGGGGGGTTTAATTACCCACCTGCGAACAATGTGTGACCCCATTTCTGGTGTTCCTCTGTCACGATACTGGTAAAAGTGGCGTACAACCACTCACTACAGTATACATTTTCCACTTATGTAAATCGTGGATCTTTGACTATGGTCACTAGCACTTACTGCTTAAAGAAACATGCTAGAAGTCCAGCCTCTGATATGTCCACTTACACTCCACTGACATTTATATCCTACTCCTACATGCTACCTTCATCATAAATGTGATGGCTGACAATCTGTACGAACCATGTGTAAACTGTAGTGATTGTTGTAAGCATAGGAACACACAATAACATCACAAAAATGTAAATTCATTTATTCACAAGGACAAGAATTACAAGAACAGACATGAACATGATTGAATAACTTGATGGTTCAGACATTTTACATGTAACCATGGCAACAATATCAGCTCTATGACAACTACAGTTTCTGTAGATAATGGCTGACACTGATAATTTATCATTCCACAGACCTGCATGTTCAGGGTTGGGGGTACTGGGGGTGAGCAGGTGAGTGAAGTACCTGTGATGACCACGCCTCCTCAGAAACTCTTCCCTGAACCCTGAACAATATCTATCTTATAATTCCAGGTATCATTTACTCCCCATGAATTCTGAATAGTACCTCAGACAATTCCCAAAAGCACGTCAGAATTCACTCTATAATGCCAGAATATTGGTCACACCCGAAAACCTATAAAACATGTTCCTTAGTAAAAATATTGAAGATTTCACATTACTGATTAAATATATAAAATATATAATATTCCAAGGAAACTTTTATTTACACAAATGATGAGTCTGCACATATACATTTTTATCTGCATCTCACAAATCACACAAGGGGATTTCAATTCCATCTCAGTAATCTAAATATATCCCAGAATCCTGCATACCAAATGTTCTGCAAGGTGTATAAGTTTCATGATATCAACCATATAACATATGCACAGGTCCTTTGAAACCAATGAAAGTTATTCCACTAAAATGCTGTGCTTCATTTTTAAGTCATAACAAGTTTATGTATGTGTTGCATGCATTCCAGCAGTATGGTAGGAAAAGATAATTCACTGGGTAATAGGCCGAGTATTAACTTTGTGAAAACATTCATTTACTATCTGCAGCAGTGAAGCCAGAATCCCTCAATTAGTGATGATAAATGTGTTTGAACATATGAATGGTAAGACATTAACTGAATTCTAAGGACCTGCAATCACAAATTAACTGTTCCACTGTGTTATTTGAGGTTCAAATAACATCAGCAAGAAAAAGTCCCACAACAAGAAATATATTCCCTATGAAAAATACTCAAGTTATAGTCAAATAATGATTTTTACAGTTATAATGAAATGATTTCAGTGAACAACGTTCATGTACATTTAGGGGCAACAAGTTCACTTTTTTCCTTCCACCATTATGACGTGATAACCGTGTTTGGTTTTCACTGGGGGGTCTGTATAGATGGGTTTGTCCACGCTGCTGTTGGGGAGTTGGAAGGCAGCTTCCTGGAACGGCCCAACCATGGACCCCCTGGTCATCCAGCCCAGGTCACCCTGAAGACAAATACACACCTGATATATAAATCTTGATACACTGGATCACTCTTGCACATCCATCCTTGTATCCATACACGCTCACACATACATATCCATCCATACATATACCCATACACGATAACATACATCCAGCAACCTACCCCTGATCTCGCCTTGTCTTCACTGTATTGAGCTGCAACTTCACTGAACTTCATGCCACCTTTAATCTTCTCAATGGCTTCCAGAGCCTTGGACTGCTTCTCACAGAGAATGTGACGCACCTGGACAGGAATAAGAAGAAAATGTCTGTCAGTGAGTATGGTTAGTGTTTGTTGTTAAATGCCACCTTCAGTCTGGGCCATGCTATTCAGTGATTGACATCATTATCAAAGATCAATGCTATTTGGTAGTTTGGAGCCAAATTACCTGATCTTGTAAGTTCCCTTTACGACAGATATTCCTGAATAATCCAGATGCGGGAAGGAGAGTGAATGAGAGAGTCAGTTTAGTTTTACGGGCACACTCTTCCAGCTATATGGTGGAGGTCTGTAAATAATTGAGTCTGGACCAGACAATCCAGTGATCAACAGTACGAGCATTGTTCCACGCAATTGGGATACAATGACTTCTGTCAACCAAGTCAGCGAGTCTGACCACCCGATCCCGTTAGTCGACTCTTACAACAAGCATAGGTTACTGAAGATCAATCACAGGTCGTTAACCCTCACTCACAGGTCGTGAGTGAGGGAGGGAGGGGGGCCTACAGCTGTAGTACACATATTGAAACATTTATAATCCCAATGGTTATAACTAAGGAACAAAACATTCAGCACAAAACGGAGGAGGTGACTAATTTCAGTTAATGTCATAGTCCAAATTCCAGCTATAACAGTGGATAACAAATACCTTTCTCTGTTGAGCAAGCAAGCTAGAGACTAAAGTCATGAGCATCAAATCCACACCATCACAATAACCATGGTAACACACATTCCAGCAGTCACAGAGCCTGACTCCTTTGTCCAATACCCTGGAAATGACCCATGATGGGCACTGGACTCCTGGCTCTCCAAGGGAAATACAGTCAAGAAATCTCCATAAGATATTCAGTAGCCTTGATATATATCTTGTTTGTTGTTATGTGTGTAACAATTAATCCAGTACACATTATTATGGACAACTTTCCAGATTGTTGTGGAGGAAGTGGACATTCTCCACCAGAGAGTTGTACCCACACATTTTTCGCAAACTTGTACCCAAATGTTGGACAACCCATACCCAGTCGTACCTAAACAACTGGATGACTCATACTCAAAACAGCCCAGTGAACACTCAGATGTTAAGGAATTTTGCCATTTAATATGATCCATGCTGGTTAATGCAATCTGGTTTTGGCCATAATTAAATAAATACGGTGTTAAGTACGCGAAGGAACATTAATTCATTTGTGCTAAGCTTAAGTTTTAGTGATAACTTGGTGATACGCACCTTGACAGCAGTGCCTCCTTTTACTTGTTTAGCCTCTTTGGCACCACCTTCAGCTCCTTTCGATCCTCCTTTGGCACCTCCTCCCCCTTTGGCACCTGCTCCCCCTTTAGCCCCTGCTCCACCTTTTGCTCCGCCCCCGCCTTTGTTTTTGGGCATAGCGTTGAATCAGCTGGCGTTATCACTTATATGTTTTGACTGTTGTGATCTATGTGATTGCAACACGTGTGGAAAACGGAAGTGGTTCATTCAGTTTACATTTGTAACACGGGTTGCTATTGGTCTAATCCTTCATTTCAGCCAATCAATGTTCTGTTTAGTAAAATATCGAAGGAAACAAAATAGTCAACATGGCTGCAAGTTTGCAGGTTTGGAAAGTTTGCAAATGAGAAATCCTTGTATTGTTTGAAATATTTGCCTGTTTGTTGATAACAGCGATGGAGGAAGACAGTTATATGCCGGCACTTCCGCCAGGTACGTAAGAAATATTACTTCGCACCGAATAAAGTTCCTTATAAATATTTTGGGGCAGTCTGAAATCATCCCGGAGGATGTTTACTGTCATTTCTTCGTGAAACAATGAACTTGATCCGAGTGTAAGGATTACTCAAATTACATGGGGTCAATTCGTTAGAAGAGACAGCTAGCGCCAAACACTTACGCACAACTGACACTAGGAGTCGCGAAGGGATGTTTGATTGGCAAGGGGTTACTGTTGGGAGTCATGCAACCACAGGACGCTGTAACTAGTGTAAGTAATATTCCATAGCAACAAAATCGCAGATGATCGATAAGAACTAAACGATGTAGGTTTATTTACAGTTTCACAAACGCAGAAATATGAGAAAACTACACTCTAATGATATGCATAATTTCAAAATCAAATAGTTGAAACCCATACTATGATATGAATAAAGATCATGTAAATGGGCATACGTTGTGGAAATAGGTGGAAAGAAATTAGAAAATGATGCAAATAGTGACTTGATGCTGAAAGATCACACATAGCTGTATTTACACCCCATTCTGCTAATGATAATGTGTTTTCAGAACTTGAGAGTAGTGCACTTTACCACTAATACCAGGCATGCATTTTCAGACCCAGTTAGTGCTGCATGGGCTCAAGAGTGCTGATAACTTACAGGAGCACATGTTCTGTCTGCGCCCGGTAAACTGCACTCTAGCCCAGAAGTTATTTGCTGAAGCTATGTTTTGAAGCCATTGTTGATCTATGATTCCAGGACACAAACAGAGAAAAAAACAGTTATTCCTCAAGTGATGGAGAAGAGGAAGCTATCAGGCCAAGCTTGCCTTCTCACATGAGGAAAAGAAAACATACTGATGTTGATGATGGGACAGGAACCCCATCAACCATGGGACCAGTATTGCCACCACACTTAAAAGTCAGGAAAGAAACAGACATATCTGGGCCAGCTGATCATCATGAAACTGATATAATAGGCCCGGTTCTTCCTCCTCACCTTCTGAAATCCAAATGTTCAGAAGATGTCAATATCGGTCCAGTCATACCATCCTCAAATTATGTAGCGAACAGTGACAGTAGTGAGGATGAAGAGGCGAGAGATGAAATAGGCCCAGCTCTTCCTCCAGGTTTTAAGAATAGAAGTGTCTCCAATCATGATGATCAAGCATCGATTGGTCCCATGTTGCCTCCTGGTTTTAAGAAACAAACAGTTGATGATGAGGACGATTCATTTGGTCCAGCCTTTCCACCGGGGTTTAAACCTGTTCATCTGTCAGCAGCTGGGTTTAATGAGGATGTGATCGGACCTCTACCATCTGAAATGATGACAGGTGATTTGACTAAAGCAGCAGCCGCTGAGATTGAACAGAGGGCGCAGAAGATGAAGGAGAAGCTGACAGATGCTGTACGTTCAGTTTGGTGTGGAATATTCATATGCATGTTGAACTTAAAGCCTTTGAAATTCATATCAGTTTGCTTGGCTGAGGCTACTAAAGGACAAGTAAAAACACCAGTGATTTTTTTCCTGATTGATTTGTAGCATTTGAGGGCAATATTTCTGAACCTGTTCTGAATCTTTCAATTATGCCACAAATTGTAGTACAACTGACAGAGAATGTAGTCATAGTAACCATAGTAAACAGTTTTTTGTCTTGTCAAAGCTAGAAACTTTGAGGGCTAACTCCAGCTTTACTTGACATAGAAGATTACTTTGTAGTAAACATGGTAAACTCAGTCAGTATATTGTGGTCGTTGTTAAATTGTTAATGTATAATATGGACACTCTGCTATTCTTTAGATACAGATAACATATTGATCTTTTAGATTTTGAATTTTGAATTAATCCATTGGGGAAGGTTTATGATTGCTGTAAACATGGTAAATTGATATCTATTTTAGTTCTTGTTAGATATTTCATCCTCTGATGATAGGAATGCTTTACATTGGAATTACCTCCCTTTGTAAATTTAGAAGAGCAACTACCAAGCAAAAGACCACCATGTGGACCATTTGAAAATTATACATATAATCAATAAGTTCTTTAGGTGAGGTGAGGTGAAACTGGGTTTTACGTCATGCTTGAGAATATTTCGCTCATATGACGACATGCGTGTGTATGTGTATGTGCGGCTGCTTGTACTAGCCGACTTAAGCTCGTTTTATAGTGCTAGCCCACTGAGATACCATGCCGCAGTGAAGCATGAATACCCCACTCAGACACATTATACTGACTCCCAGCCGACCAGTCCTTGTTGTACCCATTAATGCCGAGCTCCAGGCAGAGACCAACAAGTACCATATTTTAACGTCTTTTGGTATGACGCGGTCGGGCATCGAACCCGCGACCTTCCGCTCTCCGGGCGGACGCTCTAACCACTACACCACAGAGGCGGTCAATAAGTTCTTGAAGTTATATACACAATCCATTAATTAATCAAATTGTATGCATAGTGCATTAGTTCATGAAATTGTAATTTGTATGCATAATTCATTAATTTATGAAAGTTTTGATTGTTAAATTATTGTTTATCTCTGCAATATTCAAGCTACATGACAATCCAGTGATCGACAGCATGAGTATTGATCTACACAGCTGGGATACAATGTCATGTGTCCAAACAAGTCATTGAGCTTGACCACTCGATCCTGTTAGTCACTTCTTACAACAAGCATGTGCTCCTGAAGAGCAATACTAACCCAGATCTTCACGGCCAATTCATAAACTGGATTTCCTTGGTTTCCATAATGAGCCCAAAGGCCCCCTTTCATGCTACCGATATGGCTGAAATATTGCCGATGTGACGTTAAATAATAACTCACTCACTCACTTTCATGCTACATTTGTAAATTGTTTAGTAGAAACTTATATAAAAAATACGTGGTGGTGTGTGTGTAGGATAGCCTAATGAGCTCAGTGTGTGAAGCCTATTTCTGGAGTTCCCCACTCTCTCACTGATGAATATGTTTCAGCCCGGTAAAGACGCTCCGAAGGAGAGGGAAGCCTGGATGACAGAGCTCCCAACTGAAATGAAAAAGAATTTTGGTTTAACAGCTCGGACTTTCAGGACACGAGTTATTCCTGAGAAAGACAAGGATGCATCTGTGTGGACGGACACACCAGCTGACAAGGCCAGAAAGGAAAAGGTAACATCATCCAATGTCATAGTGAAACCAAGGTGAATGCTTTCTTATATAGTGAACGATAGATCTTTACACATGACGTACACCCCCTTTACCATGAAACTACCACATCCCAAATCATGGTCAAGACTTGTTGCTCTAGCAAACCTGTACACCTCAAATATAACTGCATTCAAATCATAACCTGTTATTTTTTGTTGGTGGTATATATAAGTTTATGGGCTTTATATATAAAGGTTTTCCTGAGCTTATATACATGTAGGTTTACCTGAGCTAAGGTATATTTGTATATGTGGTACTTCTATTGTAAACATTCACAAACGTTTTTCCATGTTGCTCAACGGTTCATGGATGAATCCAGATATATTGTCTTTATGAACCATAAGTTTCATCTAACATGTTTATGTCATTTATGTGTTGACTGCATATCACGAGTATACTCATATTATCAATTATAGCCACGAGATTACTCGTAGTGGCGAATTCTTCCAGAACTGATAATACGAGTGTGCTCGTGGTGGCACTCAAAGTGTTAAACCATACATACTGTCTTCAACACTGCTTATGTTACAGACCTGGAAGATTGGCTTATACTTGCAGCACATAATTTTATATCAAGGGAAATATAGTGAAAACTCCAGCAGGAGTCAGGAGTAAGAAGTGATTGGCCTCGCAACTTGTATATTATTGGAGCCAAGTTGTGTGAAATTTTCACTGTTAATGAAGGAATAAAGGAACAAAATGCCTTACCCCTCTGAGTGTCTTCACACTAATACTTAGGGGTGGGTATTGCAGAGAATTTTCATGTTGCGATATATTGCAATGCGAAAGCATGTATTGCGATATGTATTGCAATCTATTGCATGAAGTATTCTTTAAACAAAAAACTACTTATAATCGAGGTAATGCTTGATTTATAGAGCAAATACACAGCAAAATAACTGTGCTTCATTAAGCTTTAATAACAACTTTTATGCGTGATTAAAAATAAAAATGTGAATAATATTTGGCACAAATGAAAACAGAAATATCCGAAGATTTCTGAGTGTTATGAAGTTTTCCGAATGCAAGTCAAAATACTGGATTTGTGAATTTTGGTTAATAATTATCATATTTGTATATTTTGTCATCAGGAAGCAAGAGAGAAGTATGAGAGAAGAGGATCATCTCAAGATACAGCCCAGCCATCATCGTCCAGTAAAGATAAGGCCCATGCCAAGGCTGTCCATAAACACAACGTAGGTTTCTGAGTATATGTAGACAAGGAAGTAGGGAGCATGTGTTTTTTAAAAAAACTCTTGAATAAAAGTTCAAAATATTAATTTGAATTTTGAAGTATATTTCAAAGCAGGCCGTGAATGTATGGCTGACACTGTATATTGCAATGTTATGTATGGCTGCTTTATGTATGAAAAACTGGAGAACGTATGATGCAAAACAAATTTCCCTTGGGACAATACAGAATTATCTTATCTTATCTTATAAGAATGTTCAGTCGATCGGTTGACACGTGTGTTGTGTAATGTATGGATGAGTGCTGGAGGGGTGAGGTATAGTGTGATATATTGTTTAATGACAATAACAGTGTGACTCCATGGTTACAGTCAAGTTGCTATTGTTCATATTTCTTTTGAACTATGCGTGTATTCGTTTGGCTTTTAGATGTCGGAGTAAACATGAAACTTCAGTGTATGCATGATCTGTTTGTTTCATATATATATCTAATATTGTTTTGTGAGGGCTCAGGTAAAACAATTCCCAATCAGACATTTTAAGGCTTACAGGTATATAGGTGAGGTAACAGGACCTCGGGTATTCAGGTACTATGTTGGCTTCACCCTAGCCCTAGTATGTATATGTATCATGAAACTACCTCTTGTGTCGGAAAGAGTTGTGTATATATATGCTCTTATTCTTTTTCCAGAAGTCAAAAAGGCCCGACTCATTGCTAGAAATGCACCAGAAAAAAATGAAAAAGAAAAAGGTAAAATATGACCAAGACTTCAGCACTTGTTTTCAGAACCACCTGGAGAATTGCATGTCGAGTGTTTCAATTGTTTTAGGTGTTTGTGAAAGGTTGTATGAAACAGTACGGTCCATTATGTGTCTTTCAAGAGTTACTTCCCTTTTCGTAACGGTCATATCTGGACTTACTCAGATAAAACAGTTTGAACATCCACCTTATCAATGAGTGAAAACAATCACCCATTTTTTTTTTGTCCTCTCTTCCCTAGAACACACCACCCTCAGCTTAGAGCACCTCCTCCCCCACACTAGAACAACAGCTAACAGCTAACCCAAGAACACCTTCACTCTAGAACGAACGACCCCAACCCCACCCAAGCACTCTCTCTTTACAAAACCCCATCCCTTTAGACATATTAACCAGTGTATCTTGATTGTGTTTATTTTTAAATCAGACCGAATTCCCTAAACGCATCAGGGTTACAAGTGGTACTACAAGACATTACATTCCGTGGTTCATATTAAAGCTGATCTATGTCCAGTCTTCCTTAATGTCATATTTACTAAATGATACTTGAGCCTTTCCAACATGCCCTGAAACACTAACAATTAAAACTCTTAAACAAGTCTGCAGTAGATTAAAGAGATCCTTTTAGCTCCAATTTGTTTTGTATGAAAAGACAATATAAGCCACCCAATTTATTAATCCATATGTTTTAGCGTACAAAGGGAGATAATCCATATGTTTTAGCATACAAAGGGAGATAATCCATATGTTTGTGTTCACAGAAGAAAGACAAAGAAAAAGACAAAGACAAACCAAAGGAGAGACGACCTTTCGACCGGGACTCTGACCTCCAGGTCAACAGATTTGATAATGCACAGAGAAATGCAATCATAAAAAAATCTCAACAACTGAACACTCGTTTCTCACATGGGGGCTCCACTTCTTCTTTCCTCTGAGGATACTTTGGCCATGTTCATTATATACTTGGTATCCACATTGTCCAGGAAAGATTGAAAAAAGCCAACACAAAATGTGTTCGAGAATAAAAAAGGACTTAGCCAAAATCAATGTGTGTGGTATATATCTCACACATCCTATGTTATTGATGACGTAATACAGCTGTCATTGGAAATGACTTGTGCAATCTTCCACAACAGATCAACAGATGGTGTCTCTCGATACTTTTTTCTGCAGAGAAACTTTCAGCTACGACTAATTTTGAAATATGTGGAAGTTATAACTTCAACCATGGCTGTATCAGACTAATTTTACACAAATAGCAGAATTCATGTACAGTGCACCCTGGTTATACTGCCACCCTGGTTATACTGCCACCCTGGTTATACTGCCACCCTGGATATAATGCCACCCTGGTTATACTGCCACCCTGGTTATAATGCCATATGCCAATGGGTTTTGGAACAAAAAGTAATTTTCCCCTGGTTATAATGCCAATTGCACTGGCGGCATGTAGTATACATACCTTAATTGGTTAATTGACATGACTCAAATTAATTGACCAAACTCATTAATGCTTTAAGTAGTCTTGTAATCCCAGATAGGATGACACATGTGACAATACACTTCCTGCCACCTACAAGAAGAAGTCACCTGCAGCCCCTAGATGCTTGGATTTTCCAGTCATTCAAGGCTCATTACAGGAGACATCAGCTCAATCTCATTGTTGATTGCATAGACCGTTAACTGTCCTACCTGGTTATAATGCCACCCTGGATATAATGCCATGTTTTCTCCTGGACGAATGGTGGCATTATAACCAGGGTATACTGTACATCATTTACATAGGTAGTCCAAACATTTGGACATGTCTCATCAAACCATCATTATAAATGTTCAGTGTAGCTATCACTCTGTACTTCCTGTAAATAAAGAATGAAGTTGTGTAAAGCATACTGGTGTATTTCAAGGACCACTATACTAAGTCAATACTGCATTGCTTCCCCTTGCCAGTCTAGGATTGGAGTATCTGTGTATGAAAAATGTCATTGTGATGAATCTGGGATTAAGGGACAGACTGGCACATATTAGAGTTCCAATTGTAATATTCTTAGATTACTCTGGTGTTTCGATTCCACATGAAAAATTATGATGTGATATTGCTAAATGTGGGGTAAAAACATGCTCTCACTCACTCACTCACTCACTCACTCACTCACTCACTCACTCACTCACTCAATCTTGTTACTTATGGAGACTTTCTCATTTGCTGTGTGATATTTTTCAGCTCAAACAAATGTATACATGTAAATTACTATTTTGTGTAACTAATATAAAGTGTGAGTATTAAGGTGTCAGTGTGAGATATTACATGTAAGTCTGGAAATGTGATGGGGTGTTTGTAACATATTCCTTGTGAGTGTGTTACATATTACATGGGGCGGGGTTTAATACTTGGGAGTGTGACATATATACTATGAGATGGTACATGTCAGAGTGATATGCCACACTTTACATTAGAGTGTGTAAAAAATTAAATTTGAATGTGTGAAGTTTGTCTTTGGAGTTTTATGTGTGTAATGTGTGAGGTGTTACATGTTGGTGAGTTAATTATTACATATGAATGTGGAATACAGCATGTCTGAGATATTACATGTGTGTAGAATATTAAATGTGAGTGTGTGCAATATTACGTGTCAGGGAGTAACATGTATATCAATCCTGAATATGTGAAATTTGATAAAGGATGTGTGTAGTAATATATTTGAGTTTGTGAAATTTTACATGTGTGAAAAATGTTGAATAAGTCCCAAGACATTTCACGTATAGTATGAGATACTCAATTTGACGTACTTAATGTCATTAATTGAAATACGCGCTATCTATAATTTCAAATATTTATGAAGGATCTATACCAACTACTGCCATCAATGCTATTTTGTTTTCAATGTTAACAATTTTCATGTTTATCGATGTAACTTCATCTTCATCTGACCAGAGTAGATCAACTTGCCGCATGATAAATTGACGTCACTATCTCATTTGAATAAGATCTTCCAACAATGCTAGTTTCCCATTGGACCGTAGAGACATGAGCTCCACAGAAACTAGGATGCACGTGAGTTCATGCAATGTCGGGCTCTCAGTTTGTTAGTCGCCAGTTTATAACGTTCAGCTTCTTCAACAAACGACAGAGGGAACGGTCCTGAAACCTTTGAAAGTATTTAGAAATCATATACGAAAACACAAGAAACGACCAAGAGAAAAACATACCTATTGCGAAATATATTTTATTGCCGATCAACTGGACTTGAAAAGATATATCTTTGGTACATTCCTTTAAAAGGTACCGAATGATGAATGTAACAGTAGAAACAGCAGGAAATAGTTCAATGTCGAGAGGGATGGTGTTTATGCAGGCTATTCTCATGATGGGCACGTAAATACTTTCGGGGTAAAATTAGAAATTTATAGTGAAACGTGTCAGCATGTTGCTGTACGTTTTAGCGGTAAAAACAAGACTGAAAGTAACTGTTGTTTTAAACTCAAACTTTTTTTTACATATGTCGTCTATCTGGAACAAGACTTATATATCGACATATCTCGGTCAGCCGTCCTACACTTTTAAGCTATGTATCCCAATACAAATATTAAATATCAGATGGTGTGACCACTTTTATTGAATATCGCCAGCCTTTCTTTATAGAAAGCATGCACATAACATCAGAGTGAGTGAGTTGGATTTTATGTCGCTTTTAGCAATATTAAAAACTTCAAAACACCGCAAATTTTGACGAAATGTTAATTTTTACTTATTTAATAGAACTTTAATGTTTTTAATCTATTTGTTGCAAATACAATCCCGTGATGGTGAAAGTAACAGTTTTAAAAACTTGCAGCCCACAAGTGTTAGGTATAACGGTAAACGTTGTTGAATAGAACAATTGCTGACTAATGCAAGTGTGTCAGGTAATATAATATTAAGGTCGAAGAAAAACATTTAAATTTCTAATTAATAAGTTAAAAATAACATTTCGTCAACAGGGGCTTGTATTGCTGAAAATGATACGTCCTGGGTCCTACAAGCGTACACTGATATCCATATACATATAAAGAAGGATATGTATATGGATATCAGTGTACGCTTGTAGGACCCAGGACGTATTATCAGTGTACGCTTGTAGGACCCAGGACGTATTATTTTCAGCAATACAAGCCCCTGTTGACGAAATGTTATTTTTAACTTATTAATTAGAAATTTAAATGTTTTTCTTCGACCTTAATATTTGTGGCAAATACAATCCCCCATTATTCACATCCCTGTGATGGCGAAATCAACATCAACATATCCAGCATCAAAAACAGAAAAAAAGTACAGAATAGTCACTTAATTCTTCAGCCTACTGAACACGTGCACCGGAAATGATGCATCCGGGGTCTAATTACAGCTCACATATATGTACATAGATGTGCCCATTATGGCTTATTAACCGAACACCTTTATTATATAATTTATCAACCATTAAAATGTAAACACTGGTGTTTGAATATATTCTATCTTTCATATTGTACCATCAGATGTTGCTGGCCAAACAATGCGTTAGGGATGGGTGGCTTCCTTTATATTCTTTCAACATTTGGGGACGGGATTCATGTTTCAGTTCATTCTCTGAAATAATATTTAAGTTAGGACACATATTGATTCCTTGGATTCAAATGAAATGGTGAGCTCTGACACACTTGCATTAGTCAGCAATTGTTCTATTCAACAACGTTTACCGTTATACCTAACACTTGTGGGCTGCCAGTTTTCCTCAACCAGGGAGACTATATAAGGTTGTAGAGTATCCCTGCCTCAACATAGCGGTAGTTTCAACACACGGAGTTGAGTGTATATCTAATCACTCATTGCATACTACAATGTACCGTGCAACAACGAAACTGTTGGAACATGATGTATCATCGTTGTTTACCGGTGAAAAATCATTATAAATAAACGTTTTAGTATAAGTTTATAAAGTCAAAACTTCCCGACTTTGTCTCGTTCGTCGTTCTCTGGGGCCGTTGTTCTCTGAACATTGTTACCAGGACATTAATTTAATATCTAACATTTTAATAATTGCAATCTATGATGAGATACAGAGCTGGCACATTTCAAGAGTGTAACAAGTGAGTGAATCTGGTTTTACGCCACTTTTAGCAATATTACAGCAATATCACAGCGGGGGACACCAGAAATGGGCTTCACACATTATGCCCACGTGGGGAATCGAACCAGGGTTTTTGGCGTGACGAGCCAACAGTTTAACCACTAGGGTACTCACCACCCTCAAGTGGAACAACATTTATCGATTATCATTTTGTGATTGTGTGTGAACTGCATCTTCAGTTAAGTAAAAAATATATTCCAAAGACGTTTACACGTTATCCAAATATTATTGTTTTACTCATGTCATTCTCAAGTTCTACGTTATTACAAAAATATGCATTGTACATACACCCAACAGTATTACTTGAAAAAAAACCGCAATCGAATTACGCTAAACTATGGGCCTATGGCCTCTGGGTTTGCTATGAATAAATAACTTGAGATATAATTTCAGGTCTCTTTTTTAAGTAAAATGAAGTGATTCTGAACTCGAAGAGATCTACTTTCCTCTGAGGATACGAATGCATGTTCTCATTCAGGCGCATACATCTCTGACCACCTTTTCAATACATCTTTTTTCGAAGGAACCTGTCTATGATTTGTAGCTGAAATATGAAAAAAACATTTATTATCAGTTTTATTTGAATATTTACGTTCTTATTCATAAATAATTTATGGCAAAGCTTTCATATTCCGTTTTAATGAGTTACTTGATAATTAAGAACATTTACGTGATTACCAATTCGTGGATATTTGTCAACAGAACTTGACAAAAGTAGAAAAAATATGTTTTATTTTTTGCATGATCGACTCAATTCTCCGGTCGGGCCAGAGAAAAGTGCCAAATACGAAATTCCTGAACACATTTTTACGAACATGTTGAGAAATGGCAACCCTCCCCATGTGCACCCTGAACACCCACTCAAGCCTCGCCTTCTACCGGCTGGAACATCATCAACACAGTTCAAGGTATTTGTCCTTCTTTCACCTCAAGCGTCTGTAATTTAGGTTAACCAAGATCATTACAAACAATGCATAATATACACCATCCCAAGATTTATTCAGTGAAATATGGATCGGAAGTATCAATTATCTCGGGCAATGGGACATTATTTTACAAGTAACACTGGTAAGTTAAGCTGCGTGTCGACTGCCCCCTGGGGCGGGTGGTGGATAATAACGGTGATAGCACAGCTGCCTATTGGCTGCTACCCGGGATATTTATTTAATCCTTACAATGATAAACACACGCAGTGCCACTGTTACAAATCGACTATTCCCAAGTTTTTGTGCCTCTCTTTACAATACTGGTGATTGTTCTGCGTTCCTAACCGGTAAACTGCTATGACGTTATTGATCAACTTCTGAAGTAAACTCCAAACTGTAAGCTTGTACAACAAACCAACAAGCTTTGATCTTTTGTTAGTTAGGGGCACTCGATTTGCTCTCGAGAGACTTAATTGACGTTCCGTTACATAATGATCTGAATCGATCGATACCGGTGAACAGTGATTGATTGTTCGATTTCCAGATCGATAGTCAGTGTAGCCGTATCAATAGACCTGTCGCCCACGTTGTTGGACGCCGAGCGGAAACTCGGATAATAGAAAACACGTGGGCGTTACTGGGTTTTTTTTACAGAAGTTATTGACAGTTTTGAATCATACGTATTCCATAATTTTTATAAGCAAGTTTGTTATTGAAACTTTTTGTGCACTTCCGGCCAGCCAATATGTACTACTGTCATCCGACATCATAGAGCACATGGTATGGTTTCAAAAAGTGGTCACGTGACCAGCCCATTTACGTTTAAAACCACTTTGGGTCCCGCTTTAAAAATACACGCTTCTAGGTATACCGTGAAGGATCGAACCCTTGGACCAGATACGCCCGTGACTAGATATATGATTTGATTTGACAACGATTTGATTCATAAAAGTTTTTGTAATTTCTATTATTTTCTTATTTGTTTCAGCTGGCCACGAAACAAAACCAAGATAAATTGTTGATATCCAAGATTGTTAGTATTCAGAGATAACTTGTCATAACTATTATTATATAAATATGTATAACATTACGCATAGATGTGAACCTTCACATGTATTATGGAGCGGCAATAATATAAACCAATTAGGCTTGTTTGCCAATCCTTTTCTTTTTTCTTGAATGGAATAAAATGTGTTTAAACATGAGCAATGCTTTGAGGAGTCACAGTGACCTCCAAACGTCTTGGAGTAACTGAACCATTGCCGGTGCGGCAGTAATCAATATTCACTCACTGAAGTTACAAACAGATTTAACTGAATTGTTAAAGGAAATAGAATTGTTAGATAGATTTTGAATAATATATTTTGTAAATAGATAAATAATATTTTATAATTGGTCGCATGGATAAGCAACTGCGATTGTTTGTGGCGGTATCCTCACAGGAGGTTGAAGAACGTCAAATTATTGTCCTCCTGAGACGGTACATAAGACCACGTCTTTCAAAGTGTATTTATTTCTACCACATTTATATTCGTAGAATATGTGTTTGTTTTATTTTTGTCTAAATTTGAAGGGACGATGTAAATCCAATTAGAGTTCATGCAGGTAGCAAAAACACAGTATGTCCCCATGTCCTTAGTATGGTGATCTATAGCCTGTCTTTATAATGTATTGTCTTCATAAATAAAATAGTTTTAGATTTACTTGCTAGTTTTAAACACTATCTGTGATACTCCAGGTATTTTACAGTCCTGTGATGACAGGATTTTTAATAACTTGTATTTATTATGTATGCAAAACCTTTCTCTCGCTTGGTTGACACATGTCATCGATTCCCAGTTGCGCAGGTCGATGCTCATGCTGTTGATCACTGGATTGTCTGGTCCAGACACGATTATTTACAGACCGCCGTCATATAGCTGGAATATTGCTGAGTGCGGCGTAAAACTCAACTCACTCACTCATTCACCTGTACATGCGCATTTTAACACACACACACATCTTAATAAAATATACATGTACATATAGATATTGCACAAACTCAAATTTAAATAGCTGGCAATAATTACCACTGTAAACTCGTTATGGTAATACTTAACATTGTTAGAGTCAATACACAAAACATTAGCACATACTTGACAATCTTGTACCATATTACGCACAGTCGCCGTCACGCCGAAAACCCGGGTTCGATTCCCCACATGGGCACAATGTGTTAAGTCCATTTCTGGTGTCCCCCGCCGTGATATTGCTGGAATATTGCTAAAAGCGGCGTAAAACTCAACTCACTCACTCACTCACTCACTCACTCACTCACTCACTCACTCACTCACTCACTCACTCACTCACTCACTCACTCACTCACTCACTCACTCACTCACTCACTCACTCACCACACTCACTCACTCACTCACTCACTCACTCACTCACTCACTCACTCACTCACTCACTCTCACTCACTCACTCACTCACTCACTCACTCACTCACTCACTCACTCACTCACTCACTCACTCACTCACTCACTCACTCACTCACTCACTCACTCACTCACTCACTCACTCACTCACTCACTCACTCACTCACTCACTCACTCACTCACTCACTCACTCACTCACTCACTCACTCACTCACTCACTCACTCACTCACTCACTCACTCACTCACTCACTCACTCACTCACTCACTCACTCACTCACTCACTCACTCACTCACTCACTCCAGTCTAGGCTGACCCTACAACAGGTATGTGGGCTACTGGGGATTACTTGTATGGTATGTCGACTGGGTGCAGAGATCAGCCGCCAACAGCTTTCAGTGTTTGTACAGTGTAGCAATGTGATTGTATGCTATAATGGCCACAACAGAGGACCATGTCCTCACATCCTTTATAATTGCGTTATTTTAATATACACAATGACCGAAAATGTGTACCCCCAATTATAACATATGGCATAGTTAATTCAGGAACTTCGGATGACCGAACATATTGTTGGGATATATTTTATTTCCCCCAGTCCCTGAACCACATCACTGTGGTTTCCACAGGGTCTTTAATACACAACCTAAACCTCTAAATCAAGCATGTCTAGATTTTCCAAAGGTTCAGGCTGAATCCCTCACCTAAGTGAGTCGCCTGTTCAATCTAAATGGAGTTTGTTGGTTTTATCAAAGGTACCGTATTTCCTCTAATAAGCGCCGGAGACAAAGCGGCTCACTAACAATTACGGTAATTACATGCACCCAAAAGCGCAAAAGCGCCGGGCCTCTTATAAGTGCCGGGTCAAGAAGTCCGTTGAAAAAAATAAGCGGCCGTGCGCTTATTAGAGGAAATGCGGTACTTACTTACTTAGTTAGTTAGTGTAGGATATAATATTTGTCGCGCTTCCTGCTGCAAGATCGCTTTCTACTGAATGCTGGTCGGATAACGTTGAAACACTGCTGGCGGTATGGGATGCTTCTGTGGTGGAGAGTATCATCATAAATAAAGACAGTTATAAATATGAATTATATGCTATTTCAGTATTATAGCGTGAGATAATGTTTTCTCGCTCCGTCAGCCGGACTTCCATGCAATAATATTGCCACGAAATTACAAAACACTTGACAAGTCCAGCTTGAACGTTATTTATTCCTGCTTCCATTTTATTAATTTTTTTATTAGTCAGACAAATATTTAGGCTGACAACTCACCGGCGTTCTGGACATGCACATTCATTCACGCTGGCCATACTCACTCACACCCTTGCCCACCCCTCAAATTCACTCACTCACTCCTAAAAACTAAAACCAATTACATGTAATACAAACGTGGGAGGTCTGCGACGGAGGACCCGATATGCAGCGGTTGTCTGCTAAATATTGATGACGTGAAGCTCTTGTACAAAGAGTTTATCACTCTTCTCAAACAGTCTATCAAGTAATGATAGATAGATAGATAGATAGATAGATAGATTATCTTTATTTCCTCCAAAAATATGAAGATTGTTACATGTTACAACAATATGTCAAGTTGAATATACAATGAATCAGAAAACAGTTAATTGTGAAAATATTGTGAATATTGATATAATATCACATATCCTTTCAAACATTTCATCGTCATATTTATACGAAATAAATTGGGCTGAGTTGGGTTGAGTCCCATCCGTGATTCGAACCCACACCCTGAGAGTCGGGCTAATCGCCAGCACACAAAGTCAGCCGCCTAACCCGCTCAACCGCGATGACTTCCACTATACCTACCCTGTATATTCCACAACTAGACACACATATAGACACTTACTTGTGCATAGTTACATATAAAAGTATTATTTCAATAATTCATTCGTTGTTATTTTTCACCATAGTAATGTGTTATTTTGGCCCGGCAACGTTTTCATCAGTTTTCAACTTGTACCACGTCTACGGTAGTCTAGGCTCCCGATGTTACTTCCCATAGAGACAAATATTCCCAAATAAACCAAGACTTTATTTCAATCTATTCATGTAGTAGTTATACATTGTGACGTCATTATTAACACAGCATAATTTAGAGTCAGTAAAACGAGAAACTATCAAAAACGAAGGTTTTGTATTTGTCTCGATTACATAAACGAAGACCTACAGACCACCGTGTTCCACTTCCTGCTCCTGTCGGTTTGACCTCATATCGCCTACACCACTATTTCGCCTACAGCTTATATAAACATCCTGTCAAATCCCATCTACCCTGTTCAGGGAATGGAATGGCCCTATTCCACTGTAGTTTCATCGAATGCAACTAAATGGGAGAGAAGACTATTGAGAAGTTACTATTGATACATGATTTGTTTTAAGTATACAGTGAAGGATATTAGTGAAGGGGGTTATGCTTACCCCTGGGTGAGATAATCCCATTGTTTTGATTAGAATTAATACTTCAAAAGATTTATCTTATAAAAGTAAAAAGATTATAATTAGGTCTGTTGTGGTTGCAATGAGGGGTCATCTCAACATAATTTTCTCAAAGTATATATACATGCCACTGATCTTTAGTCGGTATCAAAATGGCAAATCTCCAGAGAGCTGAGTTCGTGACTTCACAGAGAGGTGGACAGCAGTTACTGTATGCAGGCTACCGGTACAGGCTCAATGTCAAGCGACAGGTTGCTACACACTGGAAGTGTGTCCTCACAGGATGCAATGGTCGCAGCAGCACCATCGGAGACCACGTAGTGTCCTCCACTATTCACAGCCACCCACCCTTTGAGAATGGAGAACACATCCGACTCGTCGCCCGTGTAAAAGAGCGTGTAAAGACTGACATCTCACCGGTGCTGCAGATCTACAACAACGAGCTCGACCTCCTTGATGAAGATGATGCCGCAACTGCACCCACGTACTCTAATATTCAGGCCGCACTGTACAGACACAGAGCCAAGTCCATCCCACCACTGCCTGAGAGCAGGGCTGGCGTCACTCTAGAAGGAATATGGACCCAGACCGATGATGGCCGAGAGTTCCTCTGTGTAGACGACGGTGAAGATGACAGACTTTTGCTGTTTGCTACAACCGAGATGCTGGAATTATTGAGCGACGCTGACATTCTCTTTATGGATGGTACATTCTTTGTGTGTCCTAACCTGTGGCTACAAGTGTACATCATTCATTGTCTGGTGAATGGTAAAATGTTTCCTGTCGCTTTTGCGTTGCCTACCAATTCGTAGAGGAGCTCAAGAAGATCGAGAAGGCAGACAGGCGCACAAGACGACAGTTTGGACTTGGAGGAGCAAGGAGACCACGAGCACGTGTAGACCGTGATCGAGATCAGAGGATCGAGAGACTCAAGGTGCAGCTTTCCACCGGTGTGAAGTCTGTGATGCAGTTCCTTGATGCTGTTGGCCACATCCTCAAGCTAAACTGAGAACTCAATTCAATCAAACTCATAACTCTGATGACAATGAAGTGCTTTATTTATTTTAATTTAAAATCAAAGTTATTAATGTATTAAAGTAATGTGAATCACATACATTTGTTTGTTTTTCTTATCCCTTAGGCTGGTCCATTATTCCATGGGTAACATAGGCAGGAAATGGTGTGCAATGGTGCATAAAGTTGTTTTGATAAGACTGTAGGCGAAACGGTGATGTAGGCGATATGAGGACAGGCCCTCCTGTCTCATGCTGACTCGTTTAATTACACGTAGTACATAGCTGGAATATTGCTCAGTGCGGCGTTACACAACAAACACACAAACATACAAACAAACAAACAAACAATCAAACAAACAATCAATCAATCAAACAATCAAACAACCAAACAATCAAACAAACACATACACCACGGTTCCCTGTACCAAACAATGCGTTACAAATTAAGGCATATTACCAGTATCCTCGACAGAAAACTCGATTTCCTGAATCCTATTTTCAAATTTCCGTTAAGTGATTTTATAGGTTAAAAACCCTGCACTGTCAAGAGGCAGCAGTAACTCTTCCCCTCCCTATTGACCGATCAGCTGGGAAAGATAGCGGTTGAATCACTGGTAAGAATGCCAGTTTGAGACACTACAGACATAAAATATTAATACAACAATAGATGGTGGAAATGATTGTTAAGGCCTCTTTGTTTGCCGATGAAACCCCTCTACACTCGCACCTGCTGGCGAATCACTACTTCCCATACTGGCTGATTTTTACCTGTTTCTCAAACAAACATTTCTTCTCTGTATCTTGCCGATAAACGCCTGCCATTGATCGGACTTGTGAGAGCCGCGAGCTCTCGGTCGAGTGACGCTTTAATGTGTATTAAATACACTAAAGAACTTTTGTCAAGCGTTGCGGATGCATTAAGATTTGTATAAGAGAAATACAGCATAAAGAGAATGCATGGGTCCTAAGTTTAAAGTGCCTTTCCAGCCTCTTTAAGATGAATAGCTGGTCAATAGACCCACTTAATTGAATTTTGTCTTTGCCGTTATGCCTGAACTCTAATGATATCAATGATATATATATCGACCAGATAGAGTAGGGTTTTTTCTAACGTTTTATTTCTCGTTAAGAAATCATCGAGCTGAACACTAGGCTTAGAATGCAGATCAGATAAGACGAAATCTCTTTTCGTTTTTTCCCAACGTTTGAGTTGATCGGGATTTTCAACAGTAGTGTTGTTTTTGCACCTGTGTAATGTTACAGTAAGACAGGCATATGGTACTGTGTACTGTTACAGTAAGACATGCACATGGTACTGTGTACTGTTACAGTAAGACAGGCATATGGAACTGTGTACTGTTACAGTAAGACAGGCATATGGTACTGTGTACTGTTACAGTAAGACAGGCACATGGTACTGTGTACTGTTACAGTAAGACAGGCACATGGTACTGTGTACTGTTACAGTAAGACAGGCATATGGTACTGTGTACTGTTACAGTAAGACAGGCACATGGTACTGTGTACTGTTACAGTAAGACATGGACATGGTACTGTGTACTGTTACAGTAAGGCATGCACATGGTACTGTGTACTGTTACAGTAAGACAGGCATATGGTACAGTGTACTGTTACAGTAAGACAGGCACATGGTACTGTGTACTGTTACAGTAAGACAGGCATATGGTACAGTGTACTGTTACAGTAAGACAGGCATATGGTACTGTGTACTGTTACAGTAAGACAGGCATATGGTACTGTGTACTGTTACAGTAAGACATGCACATGGTACTGTGTACTGTTACAGTAAGACAGGCATATGGTACTGTGTACTGTTACAGTAAGACATGCATATGGTACTGTGTACTGTTACAGTAAGACATGCACATGGTACTGTGTACTGTTACAGTAAAACATGCACATGGTACAGTGTACTGTTACAGTAAGACATGCACATGGTACTGTGTACTGTTACAGTAAGACATGCACATGGTACTGTGTACTGTTACAGTAAGACATGCACATGGTACTGTGTACTGTTACGGTAAGACATGCACATGGTACTGTGTACTGTTACGGTAACACATGCATATGGTACATTAGTATTGTGTAACTGCTAAAATGTTTACCGTTGTATTTTTTTAAGATTCCGTTTCAACGGTGAAATGTTTACAAAACGTTTGCTAATATTTTAAAGCATTGTATCAATATGGTGTCAATACAATACAAGAACTAAACGATTACTAGTATATGTTCTTCTTTTGTCATAAGTGGGGAAGGTCGTTTTCAGTCTGCATTTTTAAATTCCCAACAATTTGACGTAGTTAGAACACTAAGGAAAAGTGAATAAGTACCCATTTATATCCCTCATGATCATCATTAAAATGTATGTATGTATGTATGTATGTATGTATGTATGTATGTATGTATGTATGTATGTATGTATGTATGTATGTATGTATGTATGTATGTATGTATGTATGTATGTGTATGTATGTATGTATGTATGTATGTATGTATGTATGTATGTATGTGTGTATGTATATATGTATGTATGTATGTATGACATTGTATGTATGTGTGTATGTATGTATGTATGTATGTATGTATGTATGTATGTATGTATGTATGTATGTATGTATGTATGTATGTATGTATGTATGTATGTATGTATGTATGTATGTGCGTGAGTGTGTGTGTGTGTACGTGTGTAATTGATTGATAGGGGTGTAAGTGCGTGTGTAAGATGTGTTGATGGATAGGTAAGCAAGTAAGCGCGCGTGTGTATGGATGGATGGCTTGATGGATAGGTAGGTAGGTAAGTGTGTGTGTGTGTGTGTGTGTGTGGGGGGGGGGGTTGATGGATAAGCAGGCAAGTAAGTATGTCTGTGTCTGTGTGTGTGTGTCTGTGTGGATTGGTAGATAAGACAGTGTGTGTGGATGGATAGGCAGGTAAGAAAGTGTGTGTGTGTCTGCGTGCGTGTGGGTGTAGTTGGATGGATTGATGGATGAGTAAGTGAGTGAGTGAGTGGGTTTAGGTTTACGCCGCACTCAGCAATATTCCAGCTACTAGTATATGGCGGCGGTCTGTAAGTAAGTAAGTGCATGTGTGTGGGTGTGAGTGTGGGTGTGGGTGGATGGATGGATTGATATATAGGTAGGTAAGTAAGTAAGTAAGTAAGTAAGTAATCGCTAATCTACACAACGGTTTGTGGCGCCCTAGAAGACCAGCCAGTCCATGTCCTCGGTAATCTACACAACGGGTTGTGGCGCCCTAGAAGACCAGCCAGTCCATGTCCTCGGTAATCTACACAACGGGTTGTGGCGCCCTAGACTACCAGCCCATCCATGTCCTCGCTAATCTACACAACGGGTTGTGGCGCCCTAGACGACCAGCCAGTCCATGTCCTCGATAATCTACACAAAGGGTTGTGGCGCCCTAGACGACCAGCCAGTCCATGTCCTCGGTAATCTACACAACGGGTTGTGGCGCCCTAGAAGACCAGCCAGTCCATGTCCTCGGTAATCTACACAACGGATTGTGGCGCCCTAGACTACCAGCCCATCCATGTCCTCGCTAATCTACACAACGGGTTGTGGCGCCCTAGACGACCAGCCTGTCCATGTCCTCGATAATCTACACAACGGGTTGTGGCGCCCTAGACTACCAGTTCGTCCATGTCCTCGGTAATCTACACAACGGGTTGTGGCGCCCTAGAAGACCAGCCAGTCCATGTCCTCGGTAATCTACACAACGGGTTGTGGCGCCCTAGACTACCAGCCCATCCATGTCCTCGCTAATCTACACAACGGGTTGTGGCGCCCTAGACGACCAGCCAGTCCATGTCCTCGATAATCTACACAACGGTTTGTGGCGCCCTAGACTACCAGCCCATCCATGTCCTCGCTAATCTACACAACGGTTTGTGGCGCCCTAGACTACCAGCCCATCCATGTCCTCGCTAATCTACACAACGGGTTGTGGCGCCCTAGACGACCAGCCAGTCCATGTCCTCGCTAATCTACACAACGGTTTGTGGCGCCCTAGACTACCAGCCCATCCATGTCCTCGCTAATCTACACAACGGGTTGTGGCGCCCTAGACGACCAGCCAGTCCATGTCCTCGATAATCTACACAACGGTTTGTGGCGCCCTAGACTACCAGCCCGTCCATGTCCTCGGTAATCTACACAACGGATTGTGGCGCCGTACACTACCAGCCCATACATGTCCTCGGTAATCTACACAACGGTTGCCCTATAAAACGACCGGCCCATACCTGTCCTCGATAATCTACACAGCGGTTGCCCTATAAAACAACCGGCCCATACCTGTCCTCGATAATCTACACAACGGTTGCCCTATAGAACGACCGGCCCATACCTGTCCTCGATAATCTACACAACGGTTGCCCTATAAAACGACCGGCCCATACCTGTCCTCGATAATCTACACAGCGGTTGCCCTATAAAACAACCGGCCCATACCTGTCCTCGATAATCTACACAACGGTTGCCCTATAGAACGACCGGCCCATACCTGTCCTCGATAATCTACACAACGGTTGCCCTATAAAACGACCGGCCCATACCTGTCCTCGATAATCTACACAGCGGTTGCCCTATAAAACAACCGGCCCATACCTGTCCTCGATAATCTACACAACGGTTGCCCTATAGAACGACCGGCCCATACCTGTCCTCGATAATCTACACAACGGTTGCCCTATAAAACGACCGGCCCATACCTGTCCTCGATAATCTACACAACGGTTGCCCTATAGAACGACCGGCCCATACCTGTCCTCGATAATCTACACAACGGTTGCCCTATAAAACGACCGGCCCATACCTGTCCTCGATAATCTACACAACGGTTGCCCTATAAAACGACCGGCCCATACCTGTCCTCGATAATCTACACAACGGTTGCCCTATAAAACGACCGGCCCATACCTGTCTTCGATAATCTACACAACGGTTGCCCTATAAAACGACCGGCCCATACCTGTCTTCGATAATCTACACAACGGTTGCCCTATAAAACGACCGGCCCATACCTGTCCTCGATAATCTACACAGCGGTTGCCCTATAAAACGACCGGCCCATACCTGTCCTCGATAATCTACACAACGGTTGCCCTATAAAACGACCGGCCCATACCTGTCCTCGATAATCTACACAGCGGTTGCCCTATAAAACGACCGGCCCATACCTGTCTTCGATAATCTACACAACGGTTGCCCTATAAAACGACCGGCCCATACCTGTCTTCGATAATCTACACAGCGGTTGCCCTATAAAACGACCGGCCCATACCTGTCTTCGATAATCTACACAACGGTTGCCCTATAAAACGACCGGCCCATACCTGTCTTCGATAATCTACACAACGGTTGCCCTATAAAACGACCGGCCTATACCTGTCCTCGATAATCTACACAACGGTTGCCCTATAAAACGACCGGCCCATACCTGTCCTCGATAATCTACACAACGGTTGCCCTATAAAACGACCGGCCTATACCTGTCTTCGATAATCTACACAACGGTTGCCCTATAAAACGACCGGCCCATACCTGTCTTCGATAATCTACACAACGGTTGCCCTATAAAACGACCGGCCTATACCTGTCTTCGATAATCTACACAACGGTTGCCCTATAAAACGACCGGCCTATACCTGTCGTCATTATATGACGTCATGACCAGAGAATAACCAGGCTAGATAATACCTAAAACAGATTCCCCAAAAACTTATCTCAAACATGTTACTTCTGAAATCTGATTCTTAAGTCAAATATCAAGTTAGAATCTTTGGGGAAAAAACCCAGCTGGATGATGCGGACAAATATTTTCGCTTCATTAGTTCTTTATTCCAGTACTCACAAGACCACGGGCCTATAGTACAGTCCATTATTAATACAATATAAAACTTCATGGAACTTATACATACTTAAATTCAATCATACCCTGTGTAGTTATTAATTTTGTTTTTCATTTATCCAATTATTCCTGCAAGAGAAGGCACACTATATAAACATTGAAAAATCCGTAAGTATTTTTACATTTGAGTTAATAATATGCTGGGATATATTTTTCTCTAAGTGGTAAGTGTAATGGACATACAAGTAGTGGTATTCATCTTCAATCAATTCTAAGCTACATAGATTGCAAATGCTTTTTTCTCGGTTGATGTTTGTGTAACGGCCAGTTTCAACACGGAAATCATGGGATGAGCAACGGATACGAGACAACGCTATTCTAAATTGTTTAACACGTATATTACTTGAGTAATCTTCTGTACTGAGACGAGTTTTGAAAAGTGACAAATATATTCTTGAATCAGTTCAATCAGTTGATATTCATGCAGTAATTTTACCTTGGCGCTAAAGACCGCTTGAACCAGTCAAAATAAGATTAAAATCAAGAATCTAACTCCCAAAGATACTTTAGAAAAAAGCAGTTTCGCACAAGACCTTGGGAAGTTCAGTCTATCGACAGCCCACCTATCGATGTACAGAACAATGGGTGACATTAATCCATTAGAACTATATAAGATGCATCTCAGAACAATGGGTATGAAACAGGATGGAATCAATTTTAGAAAACGCACAAATAAGTGAACCATACCCGCTCTACCATGTCAGGGTCACGTGCTCACACAGTCACAAAAGAGCAGTCTCTCAGACATCTTGACAATGTGAGCAGAAGCCGCTCACCAGTAACTCATCCCGATATTTTACTGAACTTAATTGGGGTGGGATGGGTGGTGGAAGCAGGGCCGTGTCCACTGGGTTCAAGCAATAGTTTTCATGAATAGCATACTAACCGAGAACAGGTAATTTAGTAGCCATTTACAGGCTGGAGTAAAAGTGTCGTGTTTCGTTGATGAAACGCCTGACCGCAATTAAAGGCTGGATAGAATTAAGTCAGTGAATTCTCCTCATCATTGTCTTTGCAATTAAACATCGGGGTAAAAAGTGTCTGAAAGAAACATACACCAAACCGTATAATCGTTGGAATCCATGAAACCAGAGGCGATCTAAATCCCATACTTTAACAAAGACTTACGACGTGATCGTGAGTCACAGCGCTGAGGTGATCGTAACTCCCACACCTTAAGATAGAGTTACGACAGTTATAGCGCTGAGGTGATCGTAGCTCCCACACCTTAAGATAAAGTTACGACAGTTATAGCGCTGAGGTGATCGTAGCTCCCACACCTTAAGATAGAGTTACGACAGTTATAGCGCTAAGGTGATCGTAGCTCCCACACCTTAAGATAGAGTTACGACAGTTATAGCGCTGAGGTGATCGTAACTCCCATACCTTAAGATAGAGTTACGACAGTTATAGCGCTGAGGTGATCGTAGCTCCCACACCTTAAGATAGAGTTACGACAGTTATAGCGCTGAGGTGATCTAACTCCCACACCTTAAGATAGAGTTACGACAGTTATAGCGCTGAGGTGATCTAACTCCCACACCTTAAGATAGAGTTACGACAGTTATAGCGCTGAGGTGATCATAACTCCCACACCTTAAGATAGAGTTACGACAGTTATAGCGCTGAGGTGATCGTAGCTCCCACACCTTAACATAGAGTTACAACAGTCATAGCGCTGAGGTGATCGTAACTCCCACACCTTAAGATAGAGTTACGACAGTTATAGCGCTGAGGTGATCGTAGCTCCCATACCTTAAGATAAAGTTACGACAGTCATAGCGCTGAGGTGATCTAACTCCAAAACCTTAACATAGAGTTACGACAGCCACAGCGATGAGGTGATCGTAACTCCCATACCATAACATAGAATTACGACAGTCATATCGCTAAGGTGACCGTCACTCCCAAACCTTAACATAGAGTTACGACAGTCATAGCGCTGAGGTGATCGTAACTCCCATACCTTAACATAGAATTACGACCGTCTTAGCGTTAATGTTGCTTCGTAAAACGGTGTCTAAGTCGAACTTCGACACGGGAATTCCTCATAGACATCTGTGATAGGTAGAGGAGACCGGGGTCAATTGTAACACTTTTTACTTAACTTCTTTTATTACCTACGAGGGCGAATATATCGGGGTTCATATTTTTCATACGATGCTCTAGGGCAAAATATCACTTTGTCATGGTGACGTGACGTCATGAACACTGCTATGACGTCACGTTTCTCCTGTGACGTTGCATTCTCCGGCGGGTAGCCAGACTATGTTTGAAAGTAGATTTGGGTTTATTTTCCTTAATTTGACGGCTTCGGTAATAAACAGAATATCATATTCGTGCACATATCATACTATATCATAGCCATATCATCGTGCCCATATCACACTCGTGCCTAAATATCGGTATATCCCTCGCTCTCGCTCGGGAAATACCAATATTTAAACGACTACTATAAGGGTGGCTTAAAAATGATCGATGTTATATCATTCTGCAAGTACATAAAAATCAAATGGATAAGGAGATTACTGACATCAAAGGGGTTGTGGCAGCACCTAGCATTTGAGACATTATCACCTTTTGGTGACATTAATCTATTCAGCTTTCAAGTGGAAAAAATACAATCCTACTCTAAAAATATTAAAAACTATTTTTGGAAAGATGTTGTTTCATGCTATGCATGTATCCATTCTAAAATTAGTGAAAGTGTTGAAGATTTTATGTGCTTGCCACTTCTTAATTTTGTACCTGTTACCGATATTGGGTTGTTCGTCTCATGGATAAAAAAAGGCATGCAATATATGAAAGACATTGTCTCGAACAACGGTGAGTTCAAGTCCTATGATACGCTTAAAGAAGAATTTAACCTTAAAGAAACATATCTCCTTTATTTCAGATTTTTTAAATATATACCCAAACACTGGATCAAAGCCATCAGAGACACAAATCAAAAGATAGAATCAGTAAACACTCAGTGTAATACTCTCACACAAATACTCAAGTCAGCTAACTGTAAATTCATATATACTCAGCTATGTGAAAGTCAAGGAAGCTCTCTATAATCTTCAGCGGAAATGGGAAATCAAACTTAATATTACTCTAGCAGATGACTATCTTTGTGACTGTTTTGCACTGATAAATAAAATTACCATAGAAAATAAAGCCAGGAATTTTCAGTATAAACTGATTCATCGAATAGTTACAACTAAGTCATTTTTGTTTAAGATAGGTATCAGTGATGATAATGCCTGTACCCTCTGCAACAAAGAAATAGAAACTTTAGAACATTTATTTTATTTCTGTGAAAAAACAAAACACCTTCTCTCAACATTTGTTGAGTGGTATCGATACAAAACTAGCTGTAATATAAGTATAAATGTTGAACATTTCCTGCTGGGAGACCCGGAGGCACCTGTCCTTATTAACCATCTGTTTATCATTATCAAGAAATATATTAACAAAACAAGATATGACTTTACGGAATTAAATATCAACCAACTTATATATTTTATAAAATACCATTTCAAACTAGAAGAACATATTTTCGGAGAAAAGGATGAAAAATTTCGTATGAAATGGAATTCTTTGTTCCCTTGTGAGTAAAACCTTTCTGCACCCTGTGTCTATACCGCTATCCTTCTCTTTTCAAACTCCTCCCGTCTGAAAAAAAAAGTACAAAATATTGCATTGTTGATTTGCGATTGTACGCTTATAATTTTGTTTATATGGGTTTTTTTGATAACCAGCAATGTATATTATATGTCATGAATAAAAAAAAAATAAATAAAAAAAATAAAATATTTAGGCACTCGTGTCGTAAACATAGTATGACATGGGCACTCATACAATATCCTCTATGTAATTCGATACTAGTCGACCGCTCACAAAGTTAATCGGTACTAACTATATAGTTCATTGGCATCTCGACTTAAAACCTCAGTGCCATATAAAGTTCACTATCATGTTGTTACAAAGTTATTACGTATCAAATGCAATGACTGCAAGTATTACGATTGACCCCTAGCACGAGGCAATTGTAACAGGCGGATGGGGCAATTGTAACAAAGAAGGTTCAGATGTAACAATCTGTTTATTTTCAAAAAATCTAAATAAAATGTGGAAAGATGTTATCTTGATCAACTGAGGTGCAAATGGATTAACATTAAACCTTTGTCACCATCGACATTTAAAATGTTTTTGGTTTAAAATTCTTGTTTTCGTATGCCCAAAATATAATACAAAGACTAATAGCACCAAAAACTGTCACCCGAGGGCTAATTACTACTGTCAACATAACACTGAAATTGTTCTACTATGATAAAACTAGTAAAGAAGTAACATAAAACCTTCTTCATAATTTGCTTCATCATCATAACACAAGGGAAAATTACATGGGGGCAATTGTTACACAGTGTTACAATTGCCCCCAATGGTAGTAGCCATGTTTCATGCCACGTCACATGTTAACAACTTTGGGCTTCTCAAATATTTCTACTTCAAACTATGTCGTAATACAGTGAGACCTCGGATATCCGGACACATTCGTTTTTTCGTAAATCGTCCGGATAATTGAATATCCGGATATCTGGATTTTTGGTTTTCATACACCTCAAGGAAAATCCAAAATATTTATGATCATCAAGCGTTTATTATACATGTATAGACATTCAAAAACAGCATCACAACATATAACTTGAATATCGACACACTGCACTTTTATTGCTTTGACTGAATAAACAACATCGTATCACTTCGCGTGAACAAACAACAGAAGACGACTTTGTCAGTAGAGACGTCAAATTTGCAATTAAACATCACTAGACAAGATTACTAGTATTTGGCTATTTACCTTTTAAGTTATAAGTTGTTTTTGCTGGGCATTGTATTATTTGCAGGGATTAAGATTACCGTGCGTATTTGTCTCGTACACAAAGCCGGAAATAGCAATCAGCTGTGCACACGTTACCCGGCGAACAAGTTCAAACATGCACAATAATATAACGGGATGAATTCTGACGCAGTCGTCAGTAAAATATAATACAGAATACTATTATTTAACCCAAAGAATTTTATTTACAGTTTTTATGTAAAATATATATAATCAACCCTAAGGTCATACGGAGGTACCTCAATTTTACACTTGAAAAGTTAATTTCATACCAAGCAACATTTACTGCATTAAGAACGTTTTCTTACGTTTTGTGAAAAATTTACTTTCCTACGTGAAAAACGATTTTTCGTCAACTGTATCGCGCGAGCGAGCAGCGAGCAGCTGAAAAAACGCCCGGATGTTGTACCACAGGAAAGCAAAGGGAAACTACTCTACTTACCTACACTATGCTTGAGTTTTAGAGTAATCGCCCTTGTTACAATTGCCCCGTGTTACAATTGATCCGGTCTCCCGTACAACGTACGCTTGGTGGTTTGAATGATGATGTGCATGGCTTCGTCGCTGTTTTACAGTTACTGATAGGGTTGTAACGATGCATCGAACTATTGGTGGATTGCAATAATTGTTGAGTCTCCGATAGCAATTAGTCGATGGTAGAAACGAAAAACTATCGATGCATTGCTAGTATGTGTAACTATAGTTTACTAATGGACCGTTCATAATTTATGCCTAGGGGGATGATGATAATACTGTATTAAGGGGGGTCACCTATTTTGTTCTGGGGAGCTAGGGGGGTCAGCAATTTTGTACACACGTACTAGGGGGGTGTCAGCAATTTTGTACATAAAAATATGTTTAAAAGTATGCTTAAAACTTATGGGGAGGGGAGGGTGGGTCGTCGATTTTGTACATGACATGCAGGGGGCTCACTTATTTTGTACATGAATTTAAGCACTGTTTACTTGTTCTGGGTTTCAAGTTTCTTGCCAGTTATTAAAAGAGACTGGAACTACTTCAGCTTCTTTATATGTCATATAAACTATACATTCATTTGGGAAATGACTTCAAATGAGACAATTCAAGGAGAACAACAACTATAGTTGGTCGGACTCGCAATAGACAATCGCTATCGCAATAGTATGTTGCAATAGGCTATCGCTATCGCAATAGTTGTTTCCCCCTCAATAGTCACCCATAGCTACTGACACTAAGTAAAACTTTAAAACAACACACAAAATGTTTAACAACTTATATAGCACAATTTGATGAAATGAGTTGAAAAAAGAGGGTCAGCATTTTAGTGCCTAATTCTACCTCCGGTCACCCAATGTTGATTCTCAAGAATATATGCAACACGTTGTTACGAAAATACTTATACATTTAGGGTTAGTTTGAAATACAATATGTTTTTCATCATAAGTATTTTAAACAGGAAAAATGATTAATTAATCTTGAACCTGTGTAACATTTCTGAATCATTAAGTTCGTGGTCCCATTTTCCGAACGGGTGTATATGAGAGCCCACCAGTCGTAGCCTCTCTGAAGGTTCTAAGACAATGTGATCATTTTAAAGTTCTCTGCTCAGCTTGTTTCACTGTTGTCTGGACTGAAGTAGTAACTATTGTTTTCTCCAAGAAAAGAAAGCTGATATCTACAGGGGTATGCAACTGTTGATGTGCTATAAGTATAAGGTACACTAAAATTCTGTTTAATAGAATTTTGGAATGGGCAGATTGCCGACAAAACATATTAAACCGCTCTTAGGTTTTTGATTTTCGACAGGATACGGTATCTCAGTTTAAAATGGATACCCTACTCCCAACAGCCCACCCCAGCCGATCGCCAGGCGGAGAAACAACAATTACCATCGTTTAAGGTCTTTTGGTATGACGCGACCAGGGGATCGAACAACCGACCATACGCCCAAACAAAATGTGTGAGTGAGTATAGTTTTACGCTGTCTTTAGCAATATTCCAGCAATATCACGGCGGGGGACACCAGAAATGGGCTTCACACATTGTACCCATGTGGAGAATCGAACCCGGGCCTTCGGCGTGACGCTTTAACCACTAGGCTACCCCATGGCCCTTACGACAAAAAGATGCGGTATGCATGCGTGATGAAGAATGGTGAAAGTGAAGTTGTTTCGTGCTTTACAGGAATATTTATTGTTCTTGTTGCTGTCACTGTTCTCGGATTCAGTTGACAATGACAATGACAATGACAATATTGCAGACTAGTTTTGAGACTATCCCTATGTTCCGCGATACCCTTCGCTGTTCCGTTTATTGTGCATACCCCCTTGTTATAACAGTCATTATATCACCAACATTTACATGGTCGTTTGTTAAACTAACATCTCTTCTTCATGCCAATGTCTTATATTGACGATTTTGTATGGACAAATGATCAACTTTCATGCCATTTAGGACAATTTGTTGCTTTCGAATGTACATTTATTTGCCATTTCATCGGTACGATTTTGCAGCAAAGGGACTACAGATGAGGTGATACCTTATCAAGACATAAAGTATGGCGTATTAATGAATGCATCAAAAATTTACCTTTAAACATCTAAACATAAATGTCTCGTCCACCTTGGTATTGATAACTGCATATGGAAGGTGACCATATGAGAGGGACAAGAGTTCATCTCAAAACGTCGCAAAATACAAAACAGTTACAAGTAATATTTAATAGAAAAGAAAATAGCAAATGATTTTACGAAACTGTGTATAATTCAAGATTAAGTTAACGTAAGATATGGATCAGGGTCACGATCCACAAAGCGTTCGTAGCGCTACGACCTTCGTAAAGCTACGGTAAACTGTAGAGTTACGACAGGTCGACGCGCGCGGCAGATTTACCGATTATATACATAAACCCTCTACACTGTAACATTACTAGATATAGTGGGAAGAAGGATCAACAACTTTTAGTTACGGTTCATGAAAACAGCACCCAGTTAGCCTCAGTTAAATGCCATTGAATTTAACGCTCAACTTCACCATCCACATCAACACCAACTTCACCCACGCCGTTGTAGGTGGCTGGGAGCAGTCGCTTACCTTGCGATGCTTCTGGCAGTATTGAGCTGATCTACCTCAATGATTTCTCCCTCTACCGCCATCTTGAAAAAAACAATACGTTTGTCTTTTTCAGCCGGCGTTCTACTTGTTTTATCGACTGACCAATCACGATAAGATCGATATTTCAAACAACTTGTGTATTTCTACGTTCACGGTATCGATTCACAATCAAAGTCCATCGATCTACGTGTGTCAGTTTTTGTAGAAATCTGTCGCGAAAAACAGAAAAGGGCGATAATCAATACTCATAAGTAGCAATGATATTATTGACATAAGCAAACAGCGAGTATTGGAAATATTTTGTCTCCAACTGTCAAGACAATCCATATATAGATGTCATGAATATTTAAAATATCACAAATACGACACGGTATCCTTGAAAGATTAATGGTAATATGGCACGCGCTTCACCAGGACAGAAGAATTAGACATAACTCCTCGACAGGGAATCATTCTGCCGTTTTGATCAAAAGGATGTTTGGGATTAAGCTGGAAAAATATCATTTCCTAAATAAACCTTGGAATCAATGACATTTCAGAAAGCCACCGTTGTCTCACTACACTCGTTGTTGGCTGCTGTAGCAGGGAAAAAAGCATTCAAATATTTTTCTATTCGTAATTAAAATTAATCATTTCCAAATGTACTGTTTTTACAAGGATGACATAAATGATTTTTGGATTAATTCCTATTTTGCAATTGTTCAAGCAATAGAAAGCAAATAGTGGTCCTGGCGGTTGCAATAATTAAAAATGAAGAAAATAATATTTGACTGTCGACCAGCGGCTCAGGTCAGAAAGTGACGCGTTTTATACCGACTGTCCCGCCATGTGTCTATTGTTGAACATTTATTCACAGGATTAATCAAAGAGATCAGCTTCTAATCAGGCAGCTAGTACATAGTCTTTGAAACCACTAAATGGGATAATTGTTTGTATTGCGGAATGATTAGCATTAGATTTGAAAAGATGTCTTGATATAGAACTGAAATATGTTTCAATTGTTTAATAAGGAATTCAAATGATTACCACAAGTCAGCCATATTGAAATTGACTTTTTTTCTGTCGGAAGCTAACTGGTGCCACGTGGTACCTCTGTTACGTGGAAAAAGTGGTCTTAAAGTTAGCTTTAGATACTGTCACTAGGGGCTATAAAAGCTAAATAAGAAAAACAACAAAAACAAACTGTATGGCACCCCCAACCATCGAGCTTAGAGAAAGCGAAACAAATCTACTAATTTGAAAGATCAAACAACGAAGATGATGGCGACGACGATGGTGATGCTGATGATAGAACGACATGCTCTGATGATAACCATTGTGATTATTGAAAAAACAACATAGATGAACTTGTTCAAGGAGAATGAGTGAGTGAGTGAGTTTAGTTTTACGCCGCTTTTAGCAATATTCCAGCAATGTCACGGCGGGGAACACCAGAAATGGTCTTCACACATTGTACCCATGTGGAGAATCGACTCGGGTCTTTGGTATGACGAGCGAACGCTTTTACCACTAGGCTAATCCACCGCCCCTTGTTCAAGGCGAACTACCTGTATTTCACCTGTGTCTACAATACACTAAACGCCAAAAGAAACGTTACCTTCCTACCTTTATGAATTACTTAAAAACTATCAAAGATATGTTAGAAGGTATTAGTTTACAAGAAAGCTTAACAACACAGCTTTGTGCAAATCACGAAAAGAATTCTCAAATTTAATGCATTCATATTTAGGTAAAATGCATATTTTTCAGAAGAGTTAAATTGTCCTATTTTCGTCCATGCCGAAATAAATCAATAACAGTGATTTAGATGTCCAAAAGAAAGGTTGAAATAAAATTCTGCTTTGGGACAATGATAAACCATTTAAAGTCACCATTTTTAAACTATTAAAACAAGAAACAACTGTTGTAGAGTGTGTAAAAATGTAAAATAATCATTCCCATGATTTCAGTCTTTCAAAACATGTCCTGCTGATTTGCATTAGTGAAAACAAGTAAAACGCGTCTTTGATATTGTGAAAAAATGTTTAGGAACATCTAAAATTATCTATTTTAACATTTTTGCTTGCAAAGGAACAATTTTCCATTTTCTGTTTACACATAGAAATACCAATCGCCAAAATGCAGCAATATTCAAGCAGTATTTGCATCCATTTCACATGTAGAATGATTCATAGGGTATGAAGAGAGCCTAGAATACAGACAGACAGACATTTATTCAGTAATAGGCCACTGGCCCAAAATACATTCATAAATATAATAAAAAGTTACATGCGTTTTACCAGGGAGACTATATAATGTTGTAGATTTTCCCTGGTTTTACATAAAAACATCAGAATCTCTTATTTTCCCAACATTATATAAAAATAGGCACAAATTATTTATAACATTTATGTTTTTTGAAGTCATTATGTTTATAAAACTGTGTTGTGAAATAGAATGTTTCAAATATTTACCCAGAAACTTATTCCTTATATCTAAGTAGGCTTTACAATAAAGTAAAACATGTATTTCATCTTCAATTAAATTAAGATTATTTTTGTAGCAAAAATGACAGAATCTTGAATAATAAGGGACATTGTTATATCTACCGGTCTCAGAACTAAGTTTAAATTTACCGCATCTAAATTTTGTTAAACAATTTCTTAAATATGGGGCAATACCTAAACTGAGATAAGTTTCAACATTCAGGAGGGACTTGAAAAGAATATAATTAGAACACTTGGTTGTTCTATGTAGGGATGAGTACCAATCTTGTGAAAGATTATCAGACAATCTTTGCTTAAAAACAGAAATGAAACCATCAATATCTCCAATATCCTGTGAAATCCAAGCAAAGCCAAAGCCAAATCTAAATAAAATATTCTTGATATGAGATGCCCATGTCGTCCGTCCAGATTCATCCAAAGACTTAAGCATTAAATAAAACCAATATTTAACTGCCCTTGACATATAAGTAAGTTGAAGAGGGAATCTGCCACATTCACCAAGAACCATATTGTTGCATGTATTTTTACCAACTTTTAAGAAATATTTACATGTCTTTATCTGGATTTGTTCAATGATTTTACAATGGGCAACACCCCAAATTTCTGAACCGTAACAAAGAATAGGTTTTACCATAGCATCAAATACTTTAAAAAGATCCGCACATGACAGATAACCTACTCTTTTTTTATATCTATAGATAGCCATAAGGGCTTTATTGGCTTGAGAAGCAAGAGTAGTGTGAGCTTTAGTCCAAACTAGCCTAGGAGTTAACACAATACCCAAGTACCTGTAGTATGAGACAACTTCCAGCCTTTGCCCATTAAGAAACCACTTTTCATACTGTCTAAGGGGCCCGCTATTCCTGAAAACAATAACTTTAGTCTTATTAATATTGACCTTCATACCGGTGAGTTGACAAAAAATTTCAAGCCCATGAATCTTCTTCTGAAGATGGAGAGCAGTATCCGAGACTGAGGAAACATCATCCGCAAACATTAGAGCATATAGATTATTAACATCAGGTGTAATAAATATACCACGGCCACCAAATTGCTCCATACTTTCCATAAGCTGATTAATAAAGATAATAAACAATTGGGGACTGAGGATGCAACCCTGCCTAGTACCTATACTACAATCAAAATAGCTTGAAAGGCCTTGAGATGTTCTGACACAAGCTGACAACCTACCATACATTGATTCAAGGATGTTATAGAATTTACCACCAACACCAACTTTTTTTAGACTTGACAGAAGAATTTTATGATTAACTGTATCAAAGGCCTTTGAGAAATCTATAAACAGACAATAGAACCTTCCTTTCTTCTTACATGAATATTTCTGTACCATAGCTTGAAGTGAGAAAATGTGGTCAGTAGTGGAATAATTACTCCTGAATCCTGCCTGAGCTTCATGAATAATATTCTTCTCCTCATACCAAACTGTCTGTCTGTCTGTCTGAAGAGAGCCTAGAATACATAATATGATACACAAGTACGAGAAATATGCCACGATTAACAGCTGAAGAGAGAGAAAGAGCCATTGGGATGGTGCCGATGGGGTCGACGTACAATGCTGTTCCCAACGCCCTCGGATGCCACCGTATCACGGTTATAAGATTTATTCAGGGCTTCAGACAGACTGGGGTCACCGTAGACAGACTAAGAAGTGGACGTCCACGCATCACAACGTCAGCTGGAGATAGGTACCCCCGTCATTCAGGAAGGAGTTTCTTTTGGCGTTTAGTGAATGTAAATTAATCGTAAATAAGTAACTTTATCAGTCTGACATATATCTTTTGTTATGTAATTCATTGTAAAACAGTAGCTGTAGTGCATTCTTCCTGTTAAAGTTCACTAGAAGGCAGCGATGTGCAAGTTTCTGTAGTTTGAGTGCATATTTTTATATACATGTATTGTGTTTGCAAGTCCTTTTGGCTATGAGGCCTAAATACACAAATATCCTGCCTTGTCTTGTTTGCTGCCATTTTAATTCCCCTGCATTAATTGATAATGATTTGTAAAGATTAAAATACCATTTTTAATTGTATAACTTTTCGTTGTTGCTTAACGTTTTCACACTATCTACGACAATAATACTGTCAGGAAAAAAATGTGATATACTCAATTTCTCTGCTTCATGTCGATTTCCTAGCGTACCTAACTTAGAAGTCTGATCCATAACAGTGCCATCCAAAATTGTAACATGAATCATTTTCAGAAGTAATCTGTCGAGCCTAAGCACGAGTAACAACACAGGAAGTAAAAATACCTTGAGTTTCTTTTTCCAGATTTCCAGCACTTTCTGAACTGCTTGGCTCATGACAAACAACAGGGTCAGCCAGACACTCCCCTCCTGGGGAGAGTTTCTACAGCCCCTACCTTCACCAACCCCACACACCGGGCTTGTGTTTTCAAATTCACAAAATGAAGAGAGGCACTTGTTAAACTAAATAAACCCTCTAACATACCTCAGAATGGGCTGATGACTCCTCGAAAAGTGGTATACCATCCAAAATAAGAACTTCAAGAGCACCAGTATATCTAAAAACGGTAATGGCCTTAACATTGGAACCTTTCGCTGACACAAAACCTCTACTAAATATAGGTAATTATTCCTGTCTCAAAACATGATGATGATGACTGGTTTACAAAAGCTACCTCCACAATAGCCGAACATCAACTAGGCTGTGACTTGACATTCACAAAACATTTGAATGACTTGACAAAGCGAACTTTCTACACTCAGAAATTATATGCCATAACGTTCGGCAATATCTACAAGTATTGACTGACGACAGTCCAGGTGTATCTTTTGAAGCCAATTGAGTAGAACTTGATCTTATGTCAACCAGAAATTTTAATGTTTGAACGAGAACTAGGAGGGGTTGGTCTAACATGTCCTGGATCATGACCCTGTGAACTCCTGGCTCAAATCACTGAATCTAAAGCTAACCCTACGAGCTAATGAATAATCGCCACATCACACATCACACATCTGCAGCCATCACAACTGCAGCCTTCAGCCTTCACAACTGCAGCCTTCACATCAGCAGCCTTCAGCCATCACAACTGCAGCCATCACAACTGCAGCCATCACAACTGCAGCCTTCACATCTGCAGCCTTCAGCCATCACAACTGCAGCCTTCACATCTGCAGCCTTCAGCCATCACATCGGCAGCCTTCACAACTGCAGCCTTCACAACTGCAGCCTTCACATCGGCAGCCTTCACAACTGCAGCCTTCACAACTGCAGCCTTCAGAACTGCAGCCTTCACAACTTCAGCCTTCACAACTGCAGCCTTCAGAACTGCAGCCTTCACAACTGCAGCCATCACAACTGCAGCCATCACAACTACAGCCTTCACAACTGCAGCCATCACAACTGCAGCCTTCACATCGGCAGCCTTCACAACTGCAGCCTTCACAACTTCAGCCTTCACAACTGCAGCCATCACAACTGCAGCCTTCACAACTGCAGCCTTCACATCTGCAGCCTTCACAACTGCAGCCTTCACAACTGCAGCCTTCACATCGGCAGCCTTCACAACTGCAGCCTTCACAACTGCAGCCTTCACAACTGCAGCCTTCACAACTGCAGCCATCACAACTGCAGCCTTCACAACTGCAGCCATCACAACTGCAGCCTTCAGCCATCACAACTGCAGCCTTCACAACTGCAGCCATCACAACTTCAGCCATCACAACTGCAGCCTTCACAACTGCAGCCATCACAACTGCAGCCTTCAGCCATCACAACTGCAGCCATCACAACTGCAGCCATCACAACTGCAGCCTTCAGCCTTCACAACTGCAGCCTTCTCAACTGCAGCCTCCAGCCATCACAACTGCAGCCTTCACAACTGCAGCCATCACAACTGCAGCCATCACAACTGCAGCCTTCACAACTGCAGCCTTCACATCGGCAGCCTTCACAACTTCAGCCTTCACAACTTCAGCTTTCAGCCATCACAACTGCAGCCTTCACAACTGCAGCCATCACAACTGCAGCCATCACAACTGCAGCCTATCACAACTGCAGCCTTCACAACTGCAGCCTTCACATCGGCAGCCTTCACAACTTCAGCCTTCACAACTGCAGCCTTCACAACTTCAGCCTTCACATCGGCAGCCTTCACAACTGCAGCCTTCACAACTGCAGCCTTCACAACTTTCACAACTGCAGCCTTCACAACTTCAGCCTTCACAACTGCAGCCTTCACAACTGCAGCCATCACAACTGCAGCCTTCACAACTGCAGCCTTCACATCGGCAGCCTTCACAACTTCAGCCTTCACAACTGCAGCCTTCACATCGGCAGCCATCACAACTGCAGCCAGAAGGGCGAAACAACCGTAATAATTTAACAGATCAAACGTTCTATCACCTGATGAGGTATCTTGAGCGGGATTAGTTTGTAAGTCTCCAACTGCCTCATCTATATTGTGTTGTTCAATAGCCAGTTTGTCTAATTTCTTCCGAGCCAAAACGTCAGTCTGTAATTCAGTCAAGATTAAAGCATCGTCATCCAAGATGTCTTCTTCTACCTGGAATATAATCATAATTTACTTGACACCAGCCTTAAGCATACAATAGTTGATGTAAGGTTTGTACAATTTGGGCCACTCGGATATTTTTAGCATAGAGGCTTGTTCTGTAGAAGGATTGACACTGTCACAACCACTGCCTGGCAGTAAACTCTTATTACAACTTTCGACATATAGCTTAGTGACATATTTACTTTCGACCCCTTACGAACCTACACTCTCTACCCGCTCTTCTGCCTACTCTTTCTACTCTGCTGTTCAGCCTAGTCTCTCTACCCTGCTCTTAAGTCTACTCTCTCTACTCTTCAGCCTACTCTCACTCTCTACCCTGTTCTTAAACCTACTCTCTCTACCCTTTTCTTAAGTCTACTCTCTCTACCCTGCTCTTCAGCCTACTCTCTCCACCTTGCTCTTCAGCCTATTCTCTCTACCTTGCTCTTCAAGACTAACTGTACCCTCCTCTTCAGCCTATCCTCTATACCCTGCTCTCTAGCCTGCTTTTGAGCATACTCTCTTTACCCTGGTCTTCAGCCTACTCTCGCTTACCTGCGCTTCGTCCTACTCTCTCTACCCTGCACTTCAGCCTACTCTATCTACCCTACTCTTCAGGATACTAACTGTACCCTCCTCTTCAGCCTATCCTCTATACCCGGCTCTTCAGCCTACTCTTTCTACTCTGCTCTTTAGCCTACTCTCTCTACTCTGCTTTTCAGCATACTCTCTCTATCCTGCTCTTCAGCCTATTCTCTCTACCCTGCTCTTCAGCCTACTCTCTCTACCCTGCTTTTCAGCCTACTCTCTCTATCCTGCTCTTCAGCCTATTCTCTCTACCCTGCTCTTCAGCCTATCCTCTATACCCGGCTCTTCAGCCTACTCTCTCTACCCTGCTCTTCAGCCTACTCTCTGTATCCTGCTCTTCAGCCTATCCTCTATACCCTGCTTTCTCTACTCTGCTTTTGAGCATACTCTCTTTACCCTGGTCTTCAGTCTACTCTCGCTTACCTGCTCTTCGTCCTACTCTCTCTACCCTGCTCTTCAGCCTACTCTCTCTACCCTACTCTTCAGGATACTTACTGTACCCTCCTCTTCAGCCTATCCTCTATACCCGGCTCTTCAGCCTACTCTTTCTACTCTGCTCTTCAGCCTACTCTCTCTATCCTGCTCTTCAGCCTATTCTCTCTACCCTGCTCTTCAGCCTATCCTCTATACCCGGCTCTTCAGCCTACCCTCTATACCCTGCTTTTCAGCCTACTCTCTGTACTCTGCTCTTCAGCCTACTCTCTCTACCTTGCTCTTCAGCCTACTCTCTCTACCCTGCTCTCTAGCCTGCTTTCTCTACTCTGCTTTTGAGCCTACTCTCTTTACCCTGGTCTTCAGCCTACTCTCACTAACCTGCTATTTGGCCTGCTCCCTCTACTCTGCTCTTCAGGATACTAACTATACCCGGCTCTTCAGCCTATCCTCTCTACCCTGCTCTTCAGCCTACTCTCTCTGCCCTGCTCTTCAGCCTACTCTCTCTACCCTGCTCTTCAGCCTACTCTATCTACCCTTCTCTGCAGCCTACTCTCTATGCCTGCTCTTCAGTCTACTCTGTCTACTCTGCTCTTCAGCCTACTCTCTATACCCTGCTCTTCAGCCTATCCTCTATACCCTGCTCTCTCTACTCTGCTTTTGAGCCTACTCTCTTTACCCTGGTCTTCAGCCTACTCTCTTTACCCTGGTCTTCAGCCTACTATCTATACCCTGCTCTTCAACCTGCTCGGCAGCCTACTGTTTATCCTGTTCTCTGCAGTCCGCCCTTCAGGCTTCAAATGATTATGAACGTCGTGACCTGCCTGCTAACCTGCTATTTGGCCTACTCTCTCTACCCTGCTTTTCAGGATACTCTATCTAGCCTGCTCTCTCTACTCTGCTCTTCAGCCTGCTCTCCCTACCCTACTCTTCAGCCTATCCTCTATACCCGGCACTTCAGCCTACTCTCTATACCCTGCTTTTCAGCCTACTCTCTTTACTCTGCTCTTCAGCCTACTCTCTCTACCCTGCTCTTCAGCTTACTCTCTATGTCCTGCTCTTCAGCCTACTCTCTCTAGCCTCCTCTCTGTGCCCTGCTCTTCAGCCTACTCTCTCTAGTCTGCTCTTCAGCCTACTCTCCATGTCCTGCTCTTCAGCCTACTCTCTATCCTGCTCTTCAGCCTACTATCTATACCCTGCTCTTCAACCTGCTCGGCAGCCTACTGTTTATCCTGTTCTCTGTAGTCCGCTCTCTTTACCCTGCTCTTCAGCCTACTATCTATACCCTGCTCTTCAACCTGCTCGGCAGCCTACTGTCTATCCTGTTCTCTGTAGTCCGCTCTCTCTACTCTGCTCTTTAGCCTACTTTCTCTATCCTGCTCTTCAGCCTACTCTCTCTACCCTGCTCTTCAGCCTACTCTCTCTATCCTGCTCTTTAGCCTACTTTCTCTATCCTGCTCTTAAGCCTATCCTCTCTACCCTGCTCTTCATCCTACTCTCTTTACCCTGCTCTTCAGCCTACTCTCTTTACCCTGCCCTTCATCCTACTCTCTCTACTCTGCTCTTCAGCCTACTCTCTCTAGCCTGCTCTCTATCCTGCTCTTCAGCCTGCGCTCTCTACCCTGCTCTTCAGCCTACTCTCTCTAGCCTGCTCTCTCTACTCTGCTCTTCAGCCTACTCTCTCTAGCCTACTCTCTCTACCCTGCTCTTCAGCCTATTCTCTCTACCCTGCTCTTCAGCCTACTATCTATACCCTGCTCTTCTACCTGCTCGGCAGCCTACTGTTTATCCTGTTCTCTGCAGTCCGCCCTTCAGGCTCCAAATGATTATGAACGTCGTGACCAGTGACCTTTTCGGAAGTAGATAGCCATAGAGATGTACATATTTTTATCGCTGAATCAGCAGATAGTTGTTTTCACGTCGTGCTTTTCGACTCGGGCACAACAGGCTGTGGATAATGCGTAAAGTCAAAATCGTGTAAATTGTTGTTTTCATTAGAATGAAACGTCTTTTAGGAATGACTTATAGGCAATTGGTAGTGCTGAGAAGTTTCTGGCCCGATGGGGTGGCCTAGGGGTTAAAGCGTTTGCTCGTCACGTTGAAAACTCTACTCTATCTACCCTTCTCTGCAGCCTACTCTCTATGCCTGCTCTTCAGTCTACTCTGCTCTTCAGCCTACTCTCTATACCCTGCTCTTCAGCCTATCCTCTATACCCTGCTCTCTCTACTCTGCTTTTGAGCCTACTCTCTTTACCCTGGTCTTCAGCCTACTCTCTTTACCCTGGTCTTCAGCCTACTATCTATACCCTGCTCTTCAACCTGCTCGGCAGCCTACTGTTTATCCTGTTCTCTGTAGTCCGCTCTCTCTACTCTGCTCTTTAGCCTACTTTCTCTATCCTGCTCTTCAGCCTACTCTCTCTACCCTGCTCTTCAGCCTACTTTCTCTATCCTGCTCTTTAGCCTACTTTCTCTATCCTGCTCTTAAGCCTATCCTCTCTACCCTGCTCTTCATCCTACTCTCTTTACCCTGCTCTTCAGCCTACTCTCTTTACCCTGCTCTTCATCCTACTCTCTCTACTCTGCTCTTCAGCCTACTCTCTCTAGCCTGCTCTCTATCCTGCTCTTCAGCCTGCTCTCTCTACCTGCTCTTCAGCCTACTCTCTCTAGCCTGCTCTCTCTACTCTGCTCTTCAGCCTACTCTCTCTAGCCTACTCTCTCTACCCTGCTCTTCAGCCTATTCTCTCTACCCTGCTCTTCAGCCTACTATCTATACCCTGCTCTTCTACCTGCTCGGCAGCCTACTGTTTATCCTGTTCTCTGCAGTCCGCCCTTCAGGCTCCAAATGATTATGAACGTCGTGACCAGTGACCTTTTCGGAAGTAGATAGCCATAGAGATGTACATATTTTTATCGCTGAATCAGCAGATAGTTGTTTTCACGTCGTGCTTTTCGACTCGGGCACAACAGGCTGTGGATAATGCGTAAAGTCAAAATCGTGTAAATTGTTGTTTTCATTAGAATGAAACGTCTTTTAGGAATGACTTATAGGCAATTGGTAGTGCTGAGAAGTTTCTGGCCCGATGGGGTGGCCTAGGGGTTAAAGCGTTTGCTCGTCACGTTGAAAACTCTAGTTCGATTCTCCACATGGGTACAATGTGTGAAGCCCATTTCTGGTGTTCGCCGACGTGATATTGCTGGAATATTGCTAAAAGGCGGCGTAATACCATACTCACTCACTCACTGACAATTTTAGATGAAGCAATTAACAAAATATTTAAAATTGAAAAGAGGTGCTTTTCTCCCATAATAATTTTCTTCTCGTTGAAGTACAGTGAAGAAGAACAGAAGCAACCTTTTCCATGCTAACACTTTATTGCGTCATATGTATTTTGGTACATACACATACACAGTCATATGTATCTTTATACAAAATATATTATAACAAACAGTCAAATAAAATGTACAAACATATGTCTGTCAGATAAAACGGCACAACACGAGCTTACGTATTGCAACAAGAGCACTTGAGTAGATGTTTTGTTTCTCTGTTGTTTTAAGGCTTAAACTTTAAAACGTTTGCTTCATAAAAAGAATAAGTGTGTAATATCTGTTTTATTCCTTTTAGGGCGTGTCACCCAGATTTGACCCTTGGAGGCTTACAACATTGGATCAAAGCGAGGTTGCCACTACATGCACGGGTCTGAGCACTTAACAATTGTAAAAGCTTTCAGTATGCAAAATCACTTAACAACGAGTTGAACAATATTTTCGAAACCAAAGTATTTGCGATCATATAGTTTTAACATAGGTTAAATGGATACAAATTATTTTGTATTCGAACCTATAGCCAGCGGATCCGACCTGACAGCCACACACCGACCTACCTCTGTCAGAATTACTGGCGTGATGGAATCTGTAGGAGAGTTGCAGGTGGGTATTAGATCTGTCGAATTCCACGACCATCACGTGACCTAGGTCAGGAGACAACTGCTGTATGTATACATACTCACAGTGATGATGGTATTAACCGATATCAGCTATAGAGTTCCGGATATCGAGACAGCTCCGGATATAACGAAGTTATATATATCCTAAAGTCAGTTCCCAATGTAACGAAGTATGAAATATCTGACAGTCAGCTCTATTTATAAGGAAGATATAAAGTGCACACCGGATACGTCGAAGTTTTAAATACTGTAAAGTCAGCTTCGGGATACAGTTATAAATACAGAAACAGTTAGCTCCGAATGCAGTAATATATTGTGGGAAGTCTGCTCCGGATAAGACGAACACATGCACAGGACAGTCAACTGTAATGGTGCCACATTTCGCAGTGCATTAATATTTTTCATGTAAATAGAAACTTTCAGTTGTAACGAAAACAAAAATATAAACAGTTAGACACATCAGAAGATTACTGCCGTCTCCTGTTGTCTCGAACCCAACCAGCCGACATTCCTCCATTGAAAAATAATTACACGTCAAACTATATATCATAATTGAGAATGTCGATCTACGCTGCAGCCAGTATAGGGATTCTTAACGTCTTGATCAAGCCTGGACCAGGCGAACCAGTGGTGGGAAGTATGAGCAGGGTCCAGACACCGTATGGGTACATTTAGACACAAATGTTCAGGATCCCATATGACAACCTTCCAATCCCATTCTGATGGGGTACCCTTTTTAGACTTGATTGTGGCCCTACTCGGCCAATATTTGGAGCAATATTAACCCACTTTGTTCCTTGTAACCTGTGGAGATTGGGTGGTTCAACGGTGGTCATCTTGCGCGTGACACAAGCCGGGTTCGATCAATATTGTCATCAACATCGTCACTATACATAGTTCACCGTCGTTCCAGACCTTGCTGGTCTACTTGGATCTAGTTGACGTTGATAAGGTTTGTCACGTGATGTACGTGAGGTGACAAGGTCAGCGAGTGCTGTGTTTCAACATGGCGCCGGAGGTCCACTTTACGTTGAAAGGCGCGACCACATCTATCGCAGGCGAAGGGTTTGAATCCAGTGTGTTTGCGACTGTGGGTGATAAGGTTTGATGATTGACTGAACGCTTTGCCACATTGAAGACACTTGTGCGGTTTCTCGCCTGCAATATAAACAAACAGGATTAAATGATATCACCACTCACGCTGATGAGGAGAGAGGAGTGAATATGCCTTATTATCTTACCTTTATGTAAAATACTTTAATTTCATTGGTCGATGACGCTTTAACAAGTTTCTGTGTGACCCCTCCCGGGTGGTGTGTGTGTGTGTGTGTGTGTGTGTGTGTGTGTGTGTGTGTGTGTGTGTGTGTGTGTGTGTGTGTGTGTGTGTGTGTGTGTGTGTGTGTGTGTGTTGACAACTGGAAAAATTATTACCCCTGCCACGGTAACCGGCAAACTCTCCGCCGAGAGGCTGTATCATTAACAAACGTATGACGTCATAATATGACGGATGCAGTAGAAGGAGTTCGAAAACAGTTCGATTAGCTGTTTTTGAGTTCACTATGTAGACATTTATTTCACCGACTTTCACTGCTTTATTTACACTATTTTATACATTGAATCGTTTGCACACTCAACTTAAACATAATTAACCATTTTTATATCAGTTTTAAGCTTGTCAGAATATGTTTAACTGGTTTTAAAATTTCAGTCGAGAGGCAGACGCCATTTTGTTTACATTTAATATAGTGGGTAGCGATCTTCAAAGATAAAATGATATTTTGTACATTCAACATGGGGGTAAGATAAATACGTTGTATGCTTCTCCCTCGGGTAATACGGTCTGATGTACACCTTTTCGTAGCAGTGCCATCCCTCGCCAGACCGTATTACCCTCAAGAGAAGCATACATCTTATATTATTACTCGCCCGTGGAAGATACCGCAGTTTATTACTACGAGGGCGAAAATATTGGGGTTCATATTTTTCATACGATGCCCTAGGGCAAAATATCACTTTGTTATGGTGACGTGACGTCATGAACAATGTTATGACGTCGTGTTTGTTCCATGACCTTGCTTTCTTCATGCGGCGACGGCGGGTAGCCAGCCTATGTTTGAAAGTAGATTTGGGTTTATTTTCCTCAATTTGACGACTTCAGTAATAAACTGAATATCATATTCGTGCCCATATCATGCTATGTTTACGACACTCGTGCCTAAATATCGGTATATCCCTCGCTCTCGCTCGGGAAATACCAACATTTAGACACTCGTGTCGTAAGCATAGTATGACATGGGCACTCATATAATGTCGTCTCTGTAATATTTGTACGGTAATATAACACTATTGTAATACCGCCAGAATTATGACGTCATAATTGTTTGCAGTTGTGACGTCACAATGCTAATATCTCTGCCGGTCACAGTGACTCGTGGAAAGCTGAGAGTCATCACACTGTAGGCAGTTTCTATCAGTTTACGTTGGAGAGTAATACCATTTTTATTAAACTCGTGAAAGATTTACTACCAACCATAATTAATTGTCATTTAACTATATCAGTAAACGAGTTATTTTCAATGTTAAAACGTTTCATGGTCTAAAACTGACTCTTGTGCCAGGATAAATCGCTGTATGTTGGAAGTTCACGACAATGCTGATATAATCCATTGTGAAGTCATAGGTTACCATGACGTCACAATCAAATGACATCACTTAACTTGGCACTGGAGCTGTTTAGCTGCACTTTTTCCACACAAGACCCACTTTTACACACGTCTAACACTGCTACTATTGTTAACAAACTTAAAATAACGGACGAATTATTTTGGATAATACACAGAATCTCACCGCTTGTCTTTTGACATCAAATATGTCAACACTCCCTGAAAAAAACCTTCCAAATCATCGGCACTCTTAAACACTTGTCAAATCGTGTTGATATATCCGATATCAGAATACATTCGGCTGAGATTTTCTACTGTTCGCTACACTCAATTATCAGTAGAACTTTCAAATGTTTCTTTTCAGTTGGTTTCAGAAGGGAGACTGGATTTATCTATATGCCAAATAATAAAACTCGGTCTACGGTCAGATGAGCGAACACTTTCTCCTGTAGGCTAACCGTGGGGAAATAAGCTGAATGTATTAGTGTGAGGTTCTGAAGTGGTACAAAACGTACAACATAGTAGAAAACCAAAAGTATGGCATGGTTCTGTCAGACCACGTATAATAATAGGGAGGAAAGCGGCTTCCAGACCAACAATCAGCAGATACTACGACGCTAAGGGACGCAACTCTGCACGCAGATTTGTGGAGCGTTTGGCCCCTGGGTAACATATTAACCTGTGGACAACACACACGCAAAATAAAACAAAGTCACAAATTTGTATTTCACGGGTTTAAGTTATTCATCAACATGATGAATTTTCCGACTGATCAAGACCATTTATTATGCCATACGCCAGTGTCACGGGACAATCCCAGGAATCAAGGTTATACATAAAATATGATCAACGTCAAAAATGTCACCCAGATAATGTCCCTATTTTGCAATGGAAACAAACAAGTCACGTAACACTCGTCTCTCGTTAAAGGGGGAGTCCGTCTAAATGTCAGGTCCTGTTCGAGTCGTAAACGTGATTGATGCGACGGGACGATATGTCAACAGCGAGCCTACATTAAATATTTATAATGTTAAAAGTCAATCTCATACCAATCAGAGAGCTTTACGCAGGGGCGGTATTTGGTTCAAGCATAAGACTAATCTAATAGCAGAGCGATTGTTTTCTCTGTCAGATTGCAATACCAATCAGACCGCCCGTTGCTACATCATAGCGGTTGGCGCGCGCGCCGGCGGTGACGTTTACCCTGACATTTGAAATCTGAGCACGTGAAATGTCAAATTCATTTCAAGAAATCCCTCCTGAAAACTCTTGATCAGTTTAATTCTGAAGGTGTCCAACAATCCTACTGTGGCCGTACAGATTGTCTAGTATCAGTGTGGATTGTGTTTGATCTGAGGAAATAACAATTAGTTTATGAAGTTATGGGACAATTAGCGCACGTGAACCAAATACGATAAAAGCATGTTCTGTGTAAAATCTCACTTTAAAGTTTTTGAAAAAGAGAGATTTGTAGTTATTTGATTCTGGAGTTATTCCATACGCGATGGAGCGAGTGTCGTTGTAGACGATGTTGAGAACGCTGCAGGACAGGGGAAGAAACACTGCAGTGAAATAATGCATCCGCGTTGGGAATCGACCTCGCGTCTTTAAAGTGACTAGCAAGCGCTTCAACCATTAGGCTACCGCCCCGCTCTGCATATAGTCCTCATAAGTAAAATGATTTATTTTTACCAAAATGTTCGATGCAAATATGTTATCGAAAGTGATTTAATAAACCAACGTTTGATGGAATGTTACTAAAAGCGGCGTAAAACTAAACCCACTCACTCACTCTTAATTTCGGGACCGTAACTGTCTGGTGTTGCCCCAAATCCAGATTAGCAATAGTCCGGTTTTGACAGGTTATGTTGTACATTCATTCACGGGACTTGTTTATACACATTCTGAGGATTAGTGTGATCGAACATATTTAGTCTGTATATGTTTATTCACACATACATTATACCCAAGAAACACGTTTAATTCTAATTAATTCATTGACTCCACTTATGACGTCCGTTTCAGTTAAATCTTCGAGTAACATATGGTTAAAACATGAATGCTCTGTGCAAATTATAATTAGAACATTAGGAAAATATCTACACAAGCTATATTCCATTTCAGTTTCTAATTCAATCACGCTGATAGCCTGCCACAAAGGTGGCTTCTCTGTAATAAAACACGCTGTCCCGCCGTCGCCATAATGTAGCCGTGCACGCATCTGTTACCAGCCGGTGTGAATGTACCCCGGATATGACAGGGACAGTGTTGTGATTCTGTATGTAGGCATCGTGCAGCTGGTGGAGGGTGTTACACACTTATTGTCACGGGAATCTTTAGACATAAACCCGCCATTTCCTTAGGTCCTGTTGCAAAGCCTTCATGCGTGAACACATTTTGGTATGACATGTTTCACGCTAACAGCTTGTTCGACGCGACTTCAGCCCTCTCGCTTGGTAATGTTTCGGGGGAAAATATGTTAATAAGAGCAGTTTTCTTCTAGAGCTGTTTACCAGATATTCTTATACACTAATGTCTTTCATTGTATCGACGACCGTAGAGTGTACTTAACGCTTCCGACGAGACCCGTGATTACCTAGACCGGATGTACCCGTCATCTTAGAAAATTAAATATTAAAAAAATAATTATATAAACAAGACTAGAAAAAACAATATTATCAACAGTGAAACATATGGCGATTGATTTTGGGTAAAACATCTCTTTGTGATGACGTCACGTAGAGACACAGGTCCAACCGGACTTTCCCAAACCTCCCTACAAAGACACGAATGTCGGGAAATGATTGTATTATTAGAAAACCAACAAAGATACATTGTACTCATACCAGCTTTTCAGGAATTACCTATTTGATTAAAACGTATCCTTTGTCTCAAAGCACAATAAAGATGAGGTATTTTTAAGTCCTCCATAAAATGAATATCGAACTCCATATATATTTTATAAATAAGTTTAAAATTTGTCAGTGTAAGTTAAATACAAAAGAAAGCAACTATATGAACTGGCTTTCTACACTAATACTTCATTAACTCACTAAGACAGCAAAACCTGTCGAAATAGGATATTTGTTGCTATTTTTTAATTTGGTTTTTGGAAAAGACAATTAAAATATTGCTCTGCGTTATACAATGAAAGTAACACGTGCTGCAAAAAAACATATGGAGAACTGAACATATTCAAACTGATTATAAAGTAGAAGTATAAAGGGTAATGGACTGAAACTGTGAACCCTTTATTACCATGCCGATGCGGAATGTGATTGTGTCTTTGATGTGTGTGAAGCCCATTTCTGGTGTTCCCTGTCGTGATATTGCTGGATTATTGCTAAAAGCGGTTTAAAACTAAACTCACTCACTCACTCTTTGATGTGCTTTATACTGATGGTTACGTGCCGGAAGTCAACGAATCGTTTAGGGCACAAAGACAGGTTTGTTACAAACAGGTCAATATTTATACATTTCAGTTTACACCTGGCTCTCTTTCAAAGACAACAAAAATGCGCCGAATACAATGACACGTGACTTGGACGCCACAGATGCACGTTCACTGTTGTTATCAAAATGATACATGCAATTCAATTTCATAAAGTGCTAACTAAATGTATATTCGGTTTTATAATTAAACAATGTACTATTTGATAATGAGAAATGATGACAGCATGAATACATTGAGAGCGGCTCACGAAGAACACTGTCGGTAACAGCTGACGCCTGACAAGGTCTTCAGCCATAGAATGTATTTAAGCCTTTGTATGTATGGCAAGCGATGCAGCATATTTAACATGCACGTGTGAACGTCTATACAACGTCTATACAACGTCTTTATAAGTCCCCCGAACTACCGCGTCTATACAACGTCTATACAACGTCTATACAACGTCTTTATAAGTCCCCCGAACTACCGCGTCTATACAACATCTATACAACGTCTATACAACGTCTTTATAAGTCCCCCGAACTACCGCGTCTATACAACGTCTATACAACGTCTTTATAAGTCCCCCGAACTACCGCGTCTATACAACGTCTACACAACGTCTATACAACGTCTTTATAAGTCCCCCGAACTACCGCGTCTATACAACGTCTATACAACGTCTATACACGTCTTACTTTTTCCCACCAATCGGATGGCCCAATTCAGTTTCTGCGGATCTGCTCAGATCACTTGAATGTCAAGGCCATCTGTGGCCGACAAGTGAGTGTGATTGCCGAGGGTTTTGGAGAAAGTGCCTGCTTACTGTCGAGGAAATGATTTGTAGATATTGCAATAAGTTTTTAGACCCGTGGAATGCCGCTGCCGATCGAATCTAGCCCTACATAGGTGCTGTCATAGGAATTAATAAACGAATTAAAAAGGTGAGTTTTCGCTGTCTTGGGTGATCCATGATTTTGGCTTGGAATTGCGGAGGTAGCTGTTTTCGGTGAGTCGTGGCGTATAACTTTTGAAATAATGATCCGATTGTGACCATTTATAGCTTATTTTGTAGGGAAATCATCTCGCTTTTGCTCCATGGGCCTCGACGGGGCCTTAAAAATAGTTTACGTGGTGAAATCTAACTTTGATTGAGGAGGGGGTGGTTCCGTCGTTACATCCCTTTCCTTTTATATAGTACTAGGGTAGGGTCTATATACCTATATGTCTTTCTAACGCTGTTTCTAAGCGTGACACGCCCCTGTGTTTATAAGTCCCCCGAACTACCGCGTCTATACACCGTCTATACAACGTCTATACACCGTCTATACAACGTCTATACACCGTCTATACACCGTCTTTATAATTCCCCCGAACTACCGCGTCTACACACCGTCTATACAACGTCTATACACCGTCTATACAACGACTTTATAAGTCCCCCGAACAACCGCGTCTATACACCGTCTATACAACGTCTATACACCGTCTTTATAATTCCCCCGAACTACCGCGTCTATACACCGTCTATACAACGTCTATACAACGTCTATACACCGTCTTTATAAGTCCCCCGAACTACCGCGTCTATACAACGTCTTTATAAGTCCCCTGAACTACCGCGTCTATACAACGTCTATACAACGTCTTGATAAGTCCCCCGAACTACCGCGTCTATACACCGTCTAAACAACGTCTATACACCGTCTATACAACGTCTATACACCGTCTGTACAACGACTATACACCGTCTATACAACGTCTTTACACCGTCTTTATAATTCCCCCGAACTACCGCGTCTATACACCGTCTATACATCGTCTATACACCGTCTTTATAAGTCCCCCGAACTACCGCGTCTATACAACGTCTATACAACGTCTATACAACGTCTTTATAAGTCCCTCGAACTACCGCGTCTATACAACGTCTATACACCGTCTTTATAAGTCCCCCGAACTACCGCGTCTATACAACGTCTATACAACGTCTTTATAAGTCCCCCGAACTACCGCGTCTATACAACGTCTATACACCGTCTATACAACGTCTATACAACGTCTTTATAAGCCCCCCGAACTACCGCGTCTATAGAATGTCCATACAACGTCTTTATAAGTCCCCCGAACTACCGCGTCTATACAACGTCTATACAACGTCTTTATAAGTCCCCCGAACTACCGCGTCTATGCAACGTCTATACAACGTCTTTTTAAGTGCCCCGAACTACCGCGTCTATACAACGTCTAAACAACGTCTATACAACGTCTTTATAAGTCCCCCGAACTACCGCGTCTATACAACGTCTTTATAAGTCCCCCGAACTACCGCGTCTATACAACGTCTTTTTAAGTGCCCCGAACTACTGCGTCTATACAACGTCTAAACAACGTCTATACAACGTCTTTATAAGTCCCCCGAACTACCGCGTCTATACAACGTCTTTATAAGTCCCCCGAACTACCGCGTCTATACAACGTCTATACAACGACTTTATAAGTCCCCCGAACTACCGCGTCTATACAACGTCTATACCACGTCTTTATAAGTCCCCCGAACTACCGCGTCTATACACCGTCTATACAACGTCTTTATAAGTCCCCCGAACTACCGCGTCTATACAACGTCTATACAACGACTTTATAAGTCCCCCGAACTACCGCGTCTATACAACGTCTATACCACGTCTTTATAAGTCCCCCGACCTACCGCGTCTATACAACGTCTTTATAAGTCCCCCGAACTACCGCGTCTATACAACGTCTATACCACGTCTTTATAAGTCCCCCGAACTACCGCGTCTGTACTGTTACCTGGCAACAGTGTATACTGACGGTATCATCATGATGAGCTGTTGTTGCCGTTAACGTCCATTCTGTCAAAGGTTTGCTGGCAAATAGTACAGGAACATAATAACACCTTCCCAGATATTGCAAGTGTAACCCAGAGTGAGTGAGTGAGTGGGTGAGTGAGTATGGTTTCACCCCGCTTTAAGCAATATTCCAGCAATATCAAGGTGGGGGACACCAAAAATGGGCTTCACACATTGTACTAATATGGGGAATCAAACCCGGGTCTTCGACATGACGAGCGAACGCTTTAACCACTAGACTACTCCAGCGCCCATTGAATCCAGGGGACCAACAGTCCACACATATACAGTGCACATCGAACAGCACGGGCGGTGTTGTTGTTCTATAAACAATCTGAGGATGAAATGTGGAAGAGAGGGGAAACTGAACGAAATATCAGATACTGTCCATTTTGTAAATCAGGAAATATACTTTACTGGACACCAATATCAGTTGGAAATTATTTTAAATTATTTTTAAGAATGGCAGAATTTGTACTTCTCAAATACCTTTGTATCGTACCTTTGTATGGTTACTTTATCATTCTTACTAGGAACACTATTAACATTTGAGACGAACGTTAAAAAAAATAAATAAATGAACGAACGAACGAACGAATAAATGAATGAATAAATGATGATACAATATTTTCCCACCTGCAGTACATTGCGTGGATTTTAATGTATGTGCCTTACATGCTGTGTGAAGGGACCGAAACAAACCAAGACATGTCATTTGGCTTGCATGGACGACCATTGGTCCCAGTAAGTACATTCTGTCTGGCGGTCTCTTACTGGGACCAACCGTTAGCTTTTAATCGTGCTGAGAGATATAGTTAAGAGCAGGTTAAATCTAGAACACTGATATCTCTGCCGGGTGGGTTGAAGGATGTCTGTATCTGTCGTGGCTAGCAACAATCAAGTATGTTAGTAAGAGTTTGTTTACTAAATCTGATGAAGTTAAGTCATTTTATTTTTAAAAACACCAACGTCGATGCAAGAGCATACTTCACAGAAAATGATTTACATCTTTGCGCATAGTACACGTGATACAGGCAGACACATAAATAGTGAGTGAGTATAGTTTTGCGCCACACTCAGCCATATTCCAGCTATATGGCGTCGGTCTGTGAATAATCGAGTCTGGACCAGACAATCCAATGATCAACAGCATGAGCATCGAGAGCGGCAACTAACAAACAACAAACAACAACTAACAAACGCGTCTCGCCAAATAGGGAACTTAACGATCTTAAAAAAGTACACACCTGTGATCGAAGTTTACTTCAAATAATATAAATATAAACTTGTTAGTCGATGCACAGGCAAACTGTAGCGCAAATAGGGTTGCGCAAAAAAAGAGAAAATGACCAGTCATCCTATATGTGAGCGAAGCGCTTCGCTCGCATATGTAAAGGCTGGTCATTTTTCTCTCTGTTGCGCAACCCTATTTGCGCTACAGTTTGCCTGTGGTTCATGGTGACGTATGTCCTGCGTGTATCACAGATATGTTGTGTATCAAATGTTTATGGTGTTTCGGAGTGTTTTCAGAGCACTAATGTTTTGATAATTTGTAATGAGTAATTTTTTTATTTATATTCAGCTTTCAAGTATGAGCTTTCTTTGTACTTGTCCATATTGCGTCGTAGAAAATGTGACCCACTTGTCCACGTACACGTGAAATGTTATATTGACCAGTAACATATTGACTAAATGATCATATTGACTAAATAAGTGAATGATCAGTATATATCGATCTGACTGAACCCCTCATTAACCTAGATTGTCATATGACAATGATATAATTGATGGACGTTGGACAATGAATTAGGTCAAGAGTAGATGGATGAAATACACTTTATACCACGCCTGACCTTCAAACGTCAGATATGTGGATATAATACTTTGTTGACCTCTGTCAGTCGGGGAGAACTGCTAGATAAGCTTAAAAGTCTTCAAATGAGACACCTAGGGCGGGCCAATCAGAATGAAGCAAAATATTAGACTCGAACGCAAGACCGTCCGCTCATCCTGAAACAATAAAGGGGGGGGGGGGGTGTGTTAACTTGCTCGATTGTTTTATCTTGCTTACAACACCGGCGTCTCCATTGTTATCGAGGCAGATCTCTCTCATCGATATCACCTTTGATATTGACAACATGACCAATGATTTCCTTTCCCTGACGAATCAAATATGTTCATAGATTGTATTTTGATTCTAATTATCAATTATCAAAATATGAAACTTGGATATTTCCGTATGTGTCAATATTTTACTGGTTTGTGATCCGGAAGGTGTTCGATATACTGTCAGTCAGTCGTCAGACAGACAAAACAACACTGATCGTATATTTAGTAGTCTTATTTACTTAATTGGTTATAATTTGAATGAAGACTTAATGTAAATACTCAAATTGATTTATCCCCCCATACAATACGTGTGGCCTTTCTAAGTATCACGTGTCAGTCAACACACACTATTTCAACTACAGGGGGCGCAAGTAGGACAGTGAGTGAGTGAGAAACAGGTCCGTTTTCAAAATACGAGTCCCTGGTTTGCCTGGAGAGGCTGTGAGCCTTTCAGGGCAAGTAACGTCACCAGCCCTGATGAATACCTCCCGACTCTTCTTTAATATAACCCGTGTTTTATCGTAAATTTACTGATTTCAATGACAATTATTAAATTACAAATATACATGTCTAAACAATTGAATCATGGCCGGCCCGATGAACTAAAGATCACAGGCAAGGCGGCTCCGGTGGCCCCAAGACGCGAAGGCAGGGCTGATTCGATATCTGAAGATGCGACAGTTGGGGTGGTATAAAGATTCTTAGGCTTTTGGTCCATGGTTTACCCAAACCTACAAAAACCGTGAGGTTATAGTTGGGCCAGTGGTCGTCTTAGCATAGGTAATTGATTGAGGAAATGCAGATTAACGAAGAAAAAATGCTACATGTAAAAATTCAAGTTTGGAGCAAGGGAACTTTTCTAACCAGAAATTCGTTTGTGTTTGGATTTGATTATAGGTTCGAATCCGGTAATCATTATCCTTTTGTAACTCCAACAACCACGACCACACCATGTACCTGACCATTGAAGATCTGGGGTTGAGTTGGTCTTCATCAACCCATGCTTGTCGTAAGGGACGATTAAGGGGATCGGATCGTCAGGCTCGCTGACCTAATTAACTGCTTGGCGCAGATCGATGCTCGTAAATCACTGGATTGTCTGGTCCCGACTACAGCTAGGTCTTGTTTCAAACAACAAACATAATGAACCTACCAGTGTGGATGTAGGTGTGTTTCTTCATGTCGGACTTCTGGTGGAACCGCTTCCCGCAGTAGGGACAGGGATAAGGTCGCGTGTCACTGTGAATCAGCAGGTGCGTGGACAACGTGGACGATCTCTTGAAGCACTTCCCGCACTCTTTACACTGGAAGCTCTTCTCCTGCGTGTGGACAGAACGATGCTGGTCTAGACTAACGGAATGGCCAAATGTCTTATTGCATACGTCACAAGCGAATGGCCGCGTGCCACTATGGCAACGTCGCACGTGCACCTCGAGTCCGTGAGGTGTGCTGAAGAGTTTGTTGCACTGCGCACACTCAAATGTTGACGAGATCTCGTGAGAGTCCTTTTTGTCCGACATGTGAAAATTGTCTCTGAAGTTCCCGCCGAGTCTCGAGAACAAAGCGGGATCTGGTCTTGTCGGACACTTTACATATTGGTAGGGGTAGAAGATATTGTGGGGGAAGAAAAGCAAACTGTCCAGGGGCACGTGCAGATCTTTGGCGGGACGCGTGAACAGGTAACCCGGATGTCGCCCAATCTGACTGTTTTCACATACGGGCACTGCAAAGAGATGTCAAGCACCACTGAATATGTACCCACGATTCCATCAAGTACCCGTGTTACGTGAAAAAATCAAATTATTTCTTTATAAGAACCTGTACAGTTTCCTAAGAGCTTTATTGTGTCGGGCGTGGTTACCTTTAAGGAACACGAAAACACCATTATTATCGTGAAACAATATTATCAGCCATGCAGTGTCTCAAACCTGTGCCCGTAAACATAAAACGTCTTAAAACATATTTACTCTGCTTAACATTTTGTCTTTCCCTATTACACACTCACAGAAAGCTTTCGAATAGGAATCTTTCACGGTCGAGAGTTCTGTCCTCTGTTCTTGCGTCAGCCATGGTCGGAAGGCCGCGAAATTCCCACCAATGGTTGATATTTTTGACGACGTCTCCTTGTTGAGATCGGAATGGTCACGTGATGTATGTTCTGCTCCAGCATCGCCTGTATGTATGGGAGAGGGACTCTTCTTGTCGTTCAGATCTGAGGAATAAAATGCTTTGTTCAAAATGGTTGTCTCGAGTGTTCCGATATAACCACATACCTCATCCAGAAGACAAGTGGGGTTGAACCGAATGATCATCATTCTTTATTACGTATATATGGCCATCGGTTGAACCGAATGATATAACAAATACAGGGTTAAATACATGGTGACGTCATAGTGATAAAGTGACGTCACATACTTGTCATGTCACAATAGAGTGTGAAACTACATTCACACAATGATTACTCCACAGACACGTTCCTCAGAGAGAAACAGTTGCATGTGATAATAAATGTGAGAACTTGTAATAACAGATTCGTAATATCTCTAGTTGTAGAATTCGTTTGGGTTCACACAGCGTTAAAAGGGTTTGTACAAATAGCAGGGTTTTAAAGAATTATTTTCGGTGAAATATTTGGGTGTGCCAACATTCTCTACCTTGTGACTAGCTTTAGAATTGTATTGTGGTAACTCCACGAAACAGCATAGTCATTTGTGACGTAACAAGCAAGTGTTGTCACGTAAATATTATGACGTCATGCTAGCCACTGAATGAAAAAATAATGCATATCCTAATTGCAAAGAGCTCTCTTGGTGTCTCGACTATTTACGATCTACGTTCGTGGTGTATAATAACTCTAATTGTAGAGCTAGGATCGCTTTGTGCACATGGTACCAGGGCAGCGTGTTCCTAATCGGTATGCTAAATAATATAAAAGTAATGGTAAAATACCAAACTGCCATCAAATACACTTTTAGAACGTTCATTATTTTATGAATAAACTGTGACTGATCATTTTAAATTCGGAACAAATCATGAAAAAACCCCAGATACACCTGTAGTTTATCGAAAATTCATTCTAACCTTGTCTTCTATTTGTTTTAGAACTTCATAATTAGAAATTATTCAAATATACGTAACATTCCCTTCATTGCAAGAGAGTGAATGTTACAGATATGTACCTTTTTCTTATATTGTGGACACTCTAATATTGCTGATTTTGCTGTCTACATACATTCAATTTCCGCACAAAAGGAAATATAAATATAATTCATTATATGAATATACTTCAAAATCTAAATACAAAGTATTTGATAAAAATGCAGATGCAATACCCCAAGTCTACGCCAAGTACAGATCCGACCTTTTTCATTTCAAACAAAGTTGTTAAATAATGAATACACTGCACAGCGCTGAGCCCAAAGCCTATATTTACGTCATATTCATCACAATAAAACGGTCACCAAGTCTTTAAAACCGTATAAAATCTATTTCACAACCGTACCGGTATTACTAGTAGTTGGTATTTACTCAAATCTCTTACAATCAAAAATAAATATCTTCAATGTTTGAAGACAGGAAAAAAACCGAATCACAAACGCAATCAGTGACATATAATTGTTTTCTTTCTTTCGCACATTGATTTCCCACGATTACTATTTGCAATACATTAATATAGACAGAGAAATCAGTCTAAATAGTTCCTGAAAGGCCAATTAATCTCCAATGCATGTGTAAAAGCGTGAGTTCACGACGCTGGTTACAGCTCGAGTGTTCGTCAAGAGCTCTGATCAAAGATACATCTAGATAATATAAACAGTCTTTATTTTGAGATGTCCAACACAAGCACCTGTGTCATTGAAGTACTCGGATTTTCATGCCAAGTACCAGACCGACATACACTTTATGGATATTATAAATATTTGATATGAGAAGATTCTCTTGCAACTGAATATATAATATGTATAGGATTTTATCTTGTGGTTACACATTTATATTTACATAAATGGAAATCCAATCATTCGGAGAGCGCGTTGTTTACCTACTTTCCAGCATACCGGACTAGAAATACAATAATTTTTGTCGTAAAATGTAGCAATTATATTTTTAAATATGGTGTTAATAAAACGGCTGAACAGTGGACGTACTTGCATCACAAATAAATGTAGGAACTTCAACATTCGGTTTGGATCACAAATCAGTCTTTCTAAAAGAAGTCAAAATTGTCATAACATATCCACGATTGTGACAGTACTTGAAAATTCTAAATACTGTTAGGTGTACACGTTATTTGTTTGCAAGTTTATATTTTGATCTTCCGTGGCTAAACATCCTCAAACACGATTTGGAGATATTAAACTTGAACAACTGCGATATATCTTTTATATTTTCCATGGCAGGACAAAAACTGGTCCGTGCTGTCCTTCAGAGGAGTCATGTTTCATAAGCTTTTCCCCTAAAAGCTTGAAATAATATATCAAGAGAACACCATCCGATATGAAACTTTCGCTCAAAACGAGAAATGTCTATCTGTTTTCTTTCAGAAATGTTGTTATAAAATTTACTAATTCTTTATGTAAAAATAAAATAAAATTGTGTGACAAAACAGTTATACCATTAGGGGTTACGCGTAGTGTATTTTGTTGAACAAAATCCAAGTTTCATAATAGGGTTAAGTTTTGTAAAATAGCCAAGCACCTCGTCGAGTACCAGGTCTCTGTCAATACTGATCACGCAACGCGTAAGAACTTTATCGAATCCGGTAATAAATAAATTCCATGAAGTTAACATGTTCTTTTTAATCAAATTCATACGTACATTGTATATCTCAAAATATTAAATGACTAAGATATTAATTTACTTACCTATTCTCCGTGGAATGACGAGCTGGAAGGCGCTGGGCGTGCAGTCGGTGGATTCTTCGCGGGAGGTAGCCATCTTCTTTATCAAAAAGGATCTTGGCATTACCAAAATCTGATTACCTTAAATCTAAACACTTAACTTCCTTTACCGAAGGCACAAACTTTACCAGATTAAATCAAGTCGCGTGCACTCTGTCCATATACTGATGTAAACCCCGCCCCCTAGCTAATCAGATAGTTCCGCCGCACGTGCGCGTAGTAATCTGTACACCAGCTGCAACCAATCACAGCTAAGCTTTCAAGTAGCGGTCGCGTGGCTGACAACCACACTTTAAGATTAAATACCAGCGCAAATATTTAGTTCATAGAACCGTGGCTCGATCTTTACCGTTAGAATTAATACCGTGTTTGTGGTACACCGCGTCTCAATGGACGGAGCCTAGTCACACATGGTTTGCGGTTCAAAGCGAAGTACCCGCACAGGGCAGTCGAGCTCTGCGCGCAAGCTTTCCGCGTCAACTCCACAGCTGACGTCTCGGTTAAAATGACATAAATTAAGAATATTTTTGAAAATGTAAATTTAAATTTTGAAATATTATTTAAACCAAAAAATTAAATCTCCCTCAGCTGTGAAATGAGGCTTGGAAATTGAAAAGAGAGGAAAGTTTTAGAATGATTTATTAGCTATGAAACATCCATAACGGGACTATCTTCTTCAAAAGGCTTTCCAGTAGTCGTGTTGTCCTGTAACGACGTGCGGAGGTTTTTCAAGTGCTAATTGGTTTTGTGACACTTCTAAAAGCAATAATACCGGAATAGTGAGGTATAAACGAATATTTAAATATCCAGCATCTATAGACGAAGAATGCGGAGGCGGGATTCAAACTGGTGTTGCATGTCTCAAGGCAATGTCTTGAATTGTCCCCTATCGAAACTTTTGATTGGCTACACATAAAATGCACGTGCTTCATTAATTGAGCAGTGGACTGGGTTGTTAAAGGTCATATTAACTCTTTATCAAGGTCACGTCCAATTTTAACACAATAGTTTCTGGGACTATTGGCAGGATGTTGTACAGAAAGTCCAGATTTCTCCTTTTAGCTGTTTCCCCTTCTTGTATCATCTTAGTTGTAGTTTGGGAAACCATAGTTCATGTTTGTTACGGTATTATTGAAAAAAACACACCAATGAGTGAGTGAGTGTGTGAGGTACGTGTTTTAGTTAGTGTGTAGTGTGTCAGCCGTTCTGTGACTAGAGCCCTGTCAAGAGACAGTAGAAACACTTCCATAATTTTAAATATTTTACTTTTAAAAGAAATTGCTAAATACATGTTTCCAAATGCAAATACCATTCAAAATAATTTTGGATGATTGTAAAAGAAATATAAATCGTTAAGATAAATTTTCTCGAGGAGTGGGTTTGGCCTGTCTCTTTTGCTGAACGCGGGGATAGTAAGAAAGCACCCATTAAACAGTTCAGACAGGATTCTTGTGTAAGTTAGAGAGTGTGGGATACGATAGTGATGTCTTGACTTATTCCAAATTCCTGATGAGTGAGTGAGTGTTGTTCAACGCCATTTATTATCATCGGATATGAAATGTGTTATCATATCGTATGCCCCGAGTGGAATCGGTTTTACCTTTCTCGAGCAACTGCACCGGACTGAGAGATAATACTCAAGGGGGATATAAATTTGTTATGGTATGGGGACAAACCATATTTATTAAAATGACATATTTGTATTTTACTTTCAGTTTATATAAAATGTTGATGCCAGGGTTTTATCACATGAAAAGCATCGCAATAGCCGAGATGAGCCTGGGAAGTCCACTTTGGCAGCGTGTGGATCCTATGTGAAGTGGACACTTAAACGTTGACATGGGTAGGTCTGTCTATCCATCTGTCAGGATTTCGCCGTTGTCATCTCCTTTTGACTACAACGTCATCAGCAACGTTGCCTTCCACAAACACTAAAATGCAAAAGCATAAAAAAATATGTATATTTTTATTCTTAAAAAAAATGATAAAATTCCCAGCCAACCCACCAAACCAGACATAAATAATTTACAAACGGAACAAACATCGCTACTACAAAAGCTGCCCAGTCAGTTGATAGATAAATCTCCCCCCACCTACCCATCTATTTTACCTGAATCCCATGCCTGCAGACTCTCAAGCATTTGGCGTGAAACTCTCACGCTCTCACGATAAAACTGAAAGATCTCACAGTAAACATGGTTCATATCCAAAATAAAAATAAAAATCCCTTAAAAATCACAGAAATAGGTCTGAATACATCGTTTTCAGTGAGAAGGGAGTTTGCAATTTTGCGTTGGCTTCAGGGGAGACTGCGACCCTTGGACTGTGGCTTCTCAAGCTTTTATCTCTCTTGGTGTTGGAAGCCCTGACAACCATTGAACCACTCGTCTACATAATTTTGTTCTGTTTCAAAGAAACATGGAATGGAATATTTAACTGTAAAATCCTAAGCTGTTTACTATTTTTGTTCCTCCAGAACTCAGGGGTGTGGAAATTATATTTATACCTGCCGTTTGGACTGTAAGTAGCTTTAGAATTATCCTGTTTGTAAACCATAGCCTGGCAGAGCCGGTTCTGTAGCCAGATGGCGACAACGCTTGTCACACCCGGGCACCCGGGGTCGCTTCCGATATGGGTGATATTTGAAACCCATTCTCAGTATAAATGTTGCTAAAATACTTTCTCAGCCACCCACATGGTAAACAGGTGGACAAATATGAAACTCATCCTGGCTACTGCTTCATCGCTTGGTTCATCTGCATGGGCCGCATACCAATTACATTTGTAGTCGAATTTTTAATTTCAGAGTATTAAAATGCAGTCGACGAATGAGCACTGTGATCTTAGTTATTAATTAGTTTACTAGACATTGGAACATACCAAATAGGACGCAAGGGGTGTTGGCACTCTCTTTATTTACATGTTGTATATCGGCCAAAATTTGACACCCAACGAGTAAGCGTTTAACAAAAGCAATTGCTAAACATGCGGGAGGTGGTCCTGTAGGTGTGCTTCAGGAGCCCTGACCATGTGTTTAAAACACAGACAGCATTAGCGACATTGCGCTGGGGTGCGACTATTGTAGGTTTTATACACTTGAGGTGCGTGTTCCGTACATATTCGATAAAGCTGTCGGCACAACGATATACTAATCTTATGGGGTTCTAGTAATATATCGTGCTTGTCTACGTCTGTTTCAACACTTTCAGCACAATATCCATGCATTTATTGCAACGAAGAAGTTGTCTATCCATGACAAGTATTCCTCTTCACGATACCAGGTTCTAAATGCCACCAGAAGATTAAAACCATAGTTCAACGCGCTTATCCAATTAGAGATTCGTCACTATTTTGATGATCTACAAACCCATTCAGCTAACGTTTGCATATATCTGCTATTGTCGTATATGTTTCTCTCGTCCTTATATGGCTGAATAAGTGCCGGGGGCGATGGGGTAGCCCAGTGGTTAAAGCGTTCGCTCGTCACGCCGAAGACCCAGGTTCGATTCCCTACATGGGTAAAATTAGTCTGTCTCACAGTCCCTGAACCACATTAATTTCCCTACTACCAAGCTCTCTCTGCAGTGCTAAAGCCCTAAATAAAGCAAGTCTAGATTTCTTCAGGTTTTGGAATCTCTGGTCTCCCTAGGGCTCCTTTTCAATATACATGGGCTTGTTTGTTACTATCAAAATGATATATATTCAGAGACTAAGCCTTAGTCTAGGTTAAAATGTGTGAAGCCCATTTCTGATGTCCCCCGCCGTGATGTTGCTGGAATATTGCTAAAAACACTCACTCACTCACTGAAATAGTGCCGAGAATACATTTTGTGAGAATGTGAGAATACATTTGTGAGAATACATTTTAACTCACTCACTCAATCACTACTAAGCCAACCTTAAAGTGTACTGCATTATGTGTAATACCAAATATTTTTGGTTGCTTCAGGTATAACACAGAGATCACGTGACACTCTTTGTCCTGATGGACGAAAGGTTACTGTTCGACATCCACTCATAGGATGGCAATATGTTGTCAAAGAGGCAGTTCAAAGGAGTTAGATGAAAAGTCCATATATTCATTTCCTCTTTGGAACAACATACCCGTTTCTGGTGCCCCTGTCCTGATCATGCTGGAATATTGCTATAAGCGGCGTAAAACCATACTCACTCACGTTTTGGGGAAATATTGTTGAATGTGAACTCCAGATTTGACATCTACTAAAGTGGCATCATGGTCACTTATTTTAGATAAACTGTTATCTCTGACAATAAAGACGTTTCAAGTGTCCGACGGCCAGGCAAAAGTTTTGTTTCTGTCATCGTGGCAGCTTTTAATCCATATTGCAATTTTACCATGACCAACAATCCATACCCTACTAACAGCGCCGTGAATATATTTGTTTATGTATTTTATGAACGGATTGTATACATTCAATTTTGTTACGACAGTATTCTAGCTTTGCGTCTATTATTATTGATATATCAAAACAATCTACATTGTGTCGGGTAGGTGTGCTAGACCGGATGTTGTATTATAGTGTTTTATTGTGTGGTATGAAAAATATGTCAATTAATTAGGTTATTCTTCATCTTTTTCTATTACTGTATTTTACAATTATATGTAACAAGTTATTCGCCACTTTCATCAACATTCCAGCCCTACCACAGAAGAGACATAAAGACATGGGCCTAGATTTTCGAAGCTCTCTTAGCGCAGAGATAGTCGTAAGTTAATGTTAATGTATGGCACTTACGACTGTCTTAGCCCTAAGAGAGCTTCGAAAATCTAGGCCATGGTCTCTACTCTACACATGAAGGAAATCTGGAGATTCGAACACGACCCTGTGATATGACGAATCAGCGCTTTAACCACTGGACTCCCCGGTTTCCTTAACTGTGTTGGAGTAGTGTATCCACCTCTTTGCATTCGGCGCTGTTCTGTGATGACAAGGACTATTTTCCTTATTTCCCGGTATTCACATGTACTTTGGCGAGGGAAAAATATGTGAATATTTGGTATGTTTTATAAGACGCAGACAGTTGTTTTCACAATAATCGACAACTGGCATATGTAATGTACAACACATAATATATAATATCTAATAAACCACATGTAACGGGCATATACAACATATAATATATCATATGTAATAAACAACATATAACTGACAAATGTAATATACAATATACATGCATATCTGGAATATGTAATAAACAACATATAACTGACATATGTAATATACAATATATATCTGGAATATGTAATAAACAACATATAACTGACATATGTAATATACAAGACATACTATCTCATATGTAATAAACAACATATAACTGACATATGTAATATACAACACATACTATCTCATATGTAATAAACAACATATAACTGACATATGTAATATACAACACATACTATCTCATATGTAATAAACAACATATAACTGACATATGTAATATACAATATATATCTCGAATATGTAATATATACAACATATAACTGACATGTAATATACAATATATATATATGTAATATTCAACATATAACTGACATATGTAACAATCTAATGCTCAGTATTAATATACCACATCGGGTCTAGGTCTCAAGCTTCCATGGGGACATAACCAGGTATTCTTCTTTGTACAGTTATACATCACTGTAGGACTTTTCCGCTTGGCCTCCAGCCTGTAATCAACGATCAATAATTCTCTAGACTCTTCTAGGCTGTCCAATTCTTCTTGCTGTGATACTACTTTAACCTCCAGATTATGGTTTGAAGTGGAAATTATGGAAGTGGAAATTATAACGTCAGTAAAAGTGCCTTGCTTGTATTCAATACAGACAGATATCTTACACCAGTTAGTCTGTATCTTGGTTCTGTGGCCATCCCTCTCATGCAATCTGTTACGTACGCTGGAGTTCAGTTGTCTTCATGTAATAAATCGTATGATAGAACAATGTCATCATGTGAAAAAGCACGTAAACTGGTTAATATGTATCATGACCTTGGCTTGTGCTATGGTTCACTCAATCCTATTTGTGCTTGTCGTATATGGAACAATGTCATTTTACCATGTGCTTTATATGGTTGTACTGTCTGGAGCAGCTTAACGTCAAAAGAATTGGACGTGTTGGAGTTAACACAAAGGTATTTCTGTAGAAAGGTACAAGGTCTGCCTAAACGCACTGCTTCTCCTGTGGTTCTAGATACCCTGGGCCTACTGCCAATTCAAGGGTATATAGAAAATCTTGTTTGCTTATGTTTGGTAGAATCTGCCGTCTAAATGATGCCTATGTTGTTAAACAATTATTTCTTCATCGTCTATTTGAATCCAGATGTATGACTACCATTGGTAAATCCCCATCACCTATCCTGTACATGGTTAAGCTCGTAAACAAGTATGGCTTGTTTGACGCTGTTAATACATACATCACAACAGGGGTTATATGTACTAAAGCAAAATGGAATGATATTGTTAAATCCAGAATCTGTGATGCTTACGAGAGTCTGTTGTGTCATCAGATAGCAGTGAGAGAGGATCTCTCCAGATATTGCCTTATCCGAGAGCCTTTTAATCCAAGTAGACTGTGGGAACTAGCCTTGATTAAAAAGCCTAAATTTTACAAACTCTCTCATATTATTCACATTGGCTGTAAAAAGATTGAATCCAGAGAGTGTATATGTGGAATAGTAGCTTCTGATATTGTTAAACATGTTATTATGTCCTGTACACATCTTAATGATTTGAGAAATGAAATGTTTGAAAGGATTTGTGATATTATATCAATATCTGATTTTGTTGACTTTTGGGAAAATGATGACGATGTAATAATTGCTGATTTACTTGGTGGATCTTGTACAACACTTGGTAACTTAAATATGACAGAATGGGCGGAAGTTATGTTATTAGTGGCTGAGTTTATGTCAGTCTGTCATTCTAAAATATCTGCACAATTAACTGTCTACTGAGTCATTGTATATTCAACTTGACACTTTGTTGTAACATGAAACAATCTTCATATTTTTGGAGGAAATAAAGATAATCTTCTATCTATCGTTTGTACAGTTATATCATCATTCATACAGCGACCTGTGGATACTGGACATCTATAGGCGAGTCATATTTCACAACAGCATAGTGGCACATCTATTCATACAGCCTGTACATCATACGATCTCAATGCAGATCCTGTTATAGATAAGTCGGATAGTCTAGGTCTCATACAGCTTCCATAGGGCACATCTATATGAGTTACTCATACAGCGACCTGTCCAGTTCACCTGTATTCTTCTTTCCGCTTGATGCATACGGGTACTTTAACACTCCAGCAAGTATCAACCTCCAGCAATCCACATAATTCTCAGACTCTTCCAGAAGCTGTGTACGATTATGGTTTGAAGTGGAAATTGAAGTATAACGTCAGTAAAAGTGCCTTGCTTGTATTCAATACAGACAGATATCTTACACCAGTTAGTCTGTATCTTGGTTCTGTGGCCATCCCTCTCATGCAATCTGTTACGTACGCTGGAGTTCAGTTGTCTTCATGTAATAAATCGTATGATAGAACAATGTCATCATGTGAAAAAGCACGTAAACTGGTTAATATGTATCATGACCTTGGCTTGTGCTATGGTTCACTCAATCCTATTTGTGCTTGTCGTATATGGAACAATGTCATTTTACCATGTGCTTTATATGGTTGTACTGTCTGGAGCAGCTTAACGTCAAAAGAATTGGACGTGTTGGAGTTAACACAAAGGTATTTCTGTAGAAAGGTACAAGGTCTGCCTAAACGCACTGCTTCTCCTGTGGTTCTAGATACCCTGGGCCTACTGCCAATTCAAGGGTATATAGAAAAATCTTGTTTGCTTATGTTTGGTAGAATCTGCCGTCTAAATGATGCCTATGTTGTTAAACAATTATTTCTTCATCGTCTATTTGAATCCAGATGTATGACTACCATTGGTAAATCCCCGTCACCTATCCTGTACATGGTTAAGCTCGTAAACAAGTATGGCTTGTTTGACGCTGTTAATACATACATCACAACAGGGGTTATATGTACTAAAGCAAAATGGAATGATATTGTTAAATCCAGAATCTGTGATGCTTACGAGAGTCTGTTGTGTCATCAGATAGCAGTGAGAGAGGATCTCTCAGATATTGCCTTATCCGAGAGCCTTTTAATCCAAGTAGACTGTGGGAACTAGCCTTGATTAAAAGCCTAAATTTTACAAACTCTCTCATATTATTCACATTGGCTGTAAAAAGATTGAATCCAGAGAGTGTATATGTGGAATAGTAGCTTCTGATATTGTTAAACATGTTATTATGTCCTGTACACATCTTAATGATTTGAGAAATGAAATGTTTGAAAGGATTTGTGATATTATATCAATATCTGATTTTGTTGACTTTTGGGAAAATGATGACGATGTAATAATTGCTGATTTACTTGGTGGATCTTGTACAACACTTGGTAACTTAAATATGACAGAATGGGCGGAAGTTTTGTTATTAGTGGCTGAGTTTATGTCAGTCTGTCATTCTAAAATATCTGCACAATTAACTGTCTACTGAGTCATTGTATATTCAACTTGACACTTTGTTGTAACATGAAACAATCTTCATATTTTTGGAGGATATAAAGATAATCTATCTATCTATCTCAACATGTAACATCTCATATGTAATAAACCACATGTAACTGGCATATGTAATATACAACATATAACATCTCATATGTAATAAACCACATGTAACTGGCATATGTAATATACAACATATACTATCTCATATGTAATAAACAACATATAAAAGACATATGTAATATACAACATATAACATCTCATATGTAATAAACCACATGTAACTGGCATATGTAATATACAACATATAACATCTCATATGTAATAAACAACATGTAACTGGCATATACAACATATCATAACTATCGTTTGTACAGTTATACATCAAGTTCTCAGAATTTCCTTGTGAGTTTTAAAAGGATGTGTTTTATGATGATCATCACGTTTCCATTATCATGCAAATCTATACATTTCTGTGTAATATTTAAACGCAAATTTTACCATTATCACTTAATCAAATCTGCAAAAACCACGGGCGCTTTGTTTAGTTTCGAGGACAAAATATTTTCCACGCGTCTCTGCGCTACAGTGGTTTCCACACTGCCAGACACACATGAGCGACTCCCTGAACTATAATTATATAATCCGATTGCATAAAACATTAGATTATTCTTTCCCTTTCCACCACGGAGGAAATCCGACCCGTTTTTAATTGAAGGCGTTAATATGCCGCCATCACGTGACTTCAATCACGCCCCAGTGGCCACCAGGAATCGCCCGCCTCTGCAATTCTCGGAACAATGGAATCAGCGTTACCTTGATGAGATGTTGCCGTCAACACGGGTGTAGCTACATGTGCTGAGTGACTTGTATTCGTCCCCAGATCCGCATTCAGTGTCATTACAAATTCCCAAATAGAAATTCCCTGTTTTCCAATCCATATAGTTACTGTGTGTGAGTGAGTTGGGTTTTACGCCGCTTTTAGCAATATTATAGCAGTACACCAGAAATGGGCTTCACACATTGTACCCATGTGGAGAATCGAACCCGGGCTTTAGGCGTGACGAGCGAACGCTTTAACCACAAGGCGACCCAACCGCGCCAATATAGCTTCAACTGGTGAGTACTTGTGGTTTTAAGAGATAACTATTTCACAGTTGGCAGGGCAAATATGGATGATTGAAAAGGCTTAAGCCTTTAAATTTAGATTTAAAATACCTCCTTATTTGTGAGAATAAAAAGTTTAACAAACATTCCAAATTTAAGAAGCAACAATCAGTTTTGCCCACCTTACACGTCAAGGCCACTTATAATCCATAATCCCTGCATCAGTATTGTACCATTTACCATTTATTCCACCTAAACATTACCATCTCCGGTGAGTAATATATGAATAAATCACACAACGTAAATAAATAAATTGAGCTTAGAAACGTATTTGTAAACAGAGAGATATTTTCAATCAAGACAATCAACTAAGTTTGTGTACATTATGATCCCGAAGCATTTAGAAGATTAATCGAATGACCATCTCCACGATTGGCATATAAAGGAGTGTAGCTCAATAATCCTTGGTATCAGATTTTAAGATGTGTTTAATTTGTACACATGCTGTTAAAGTTTAATGTGTTTTCACAGCTTCCATAATTCTACCTACATGAATGCACAGCCAGAACTGGCCAGTGGTGAGCTCTAGGGTATGGGTGTGTATAGGGATAACAATCAACAGCAGAAATCAAAGAGAAACGAGTTTAGTCGATATTATCACTCTGGTTTAAGAAATTTATGCCATCGGTGAACATTATTTCGAAGTAGTGATCGATTAAACACTCACACACGAGATAGATTGGTGAAAAAAGATGTGGTTAAAACATATAATTGCAAGCATTTGGTATTGCGCTGCCTCAATTTGCGGTTGTAGTGATAGTAGATGTTCGAATCTATTTTACTGTGGTCGTAGTCAATATTGCGTTCGATATAACTGCGGGAGTGTTTGAATATATACTCATGCCAATAATGGTTGTCACCCCCTTCAATTTTTTTAATTGGAGAAGGGGTGTTTGGGGAGGTATGAGGTGTGTGGGGGTTGGGGTGGGTAGGGAGGGGTGACAACCATTATTGGCATGAGTATATAATGCTGCGGAACTATCCAAGCTATGTCATCACAAGCAATATCTGGATCCCCTAAACCAGTGGTTGATAATATGAGCATTCAGCACTCGAACCCAGCCACTAAGGTCTTATACCTTGTGAAAACATGCATGCAGTTGTTTGAGTGAGTGAGTTTAGTTTTACGCCGCTTTTAGCAATATTTCAGCAATATCACGGCGGGGGACACCAGACATGGGCTTCACACATTGTATCCATGTGCGGAGTCAAACCCGGGACGAGAGAACGCTTTACCCACTGAGCCACCCAGCACCCCATCAATGGTTTGACCGGGGTGTGTTGAATATTAGATAGATGTGACACCCCGGCGGGAAAGATGCTGTCACGAGATCGGGTAGTTTGCACTAACCCATCAATTTAGTGAGTGAGTGAGTTTAGTTTTACGCTTCACACATTGTACCCATGTGGCCCATTAATTGAAATACCCCGGGTTGATCTCAGGGCACATTGATAGGGTATACACTCGTGTAAACGCTATTAACTAAAGAACTCCTCTTTTCTTTTCAGTTTAATAGTGAGTGTGCAAACTCGCTGATTTTCAGGTTTCCATTCTGATATTTACAGCCATTTGGTTGTAAGCAGGTTTGTAAGCATCATACGGGTACTCGTGTGTTTTGCCAAAGAGGTAAACGTCTAACATCTGCATTACTTCGGACCTTTCTCCCAATTTAACCAGACACGTGATATACACAGCAAAGCTGCGTAACACACACCTCACTGAGGTAGGTAGCGGAATATTCCATGGAAAACAGAGTAACTCACACACTCACTGAGGTAGGTAGCGGAATATTTCATGGAAAACAGAGTAACTCACACACTCACTGAGGTAGGTAGCGGAATATTCCATGGAAAACAGAGTAACTCACACACTCACTGAGGTAGGTAGCGGAATATTTCATGGAAAACAGAGTAACTCACACACTCACTGAGGTAGGTAGCGGAATATTCCATGGAAAACAGAGTAACTCACACACTCACTCACAGAGCAGATAACTGGGGATAACAGGATTGTATTCTGCACTTTTTACATGGGCACACGGGGGATCTCCCCCCTAACACAACCCCCCTCCCCCTCTTTCACTCTCCAACACTCACACTTTGTACTACCAAACATTATCTTTATCTAGCCTATTGATCATTACCATTTCTCAGTTTCTGTTAATCCATTAGACACCGTGTTGGCTATCTCCCCGCATGAAAATTTAGGAATGAAACACCAAAAAGTGTAGCCCCGAAACGAGTGTCTCGCGAAAATGAAACCGGAGGTGTTTACAAACGGAACGTGCATTTTTTCCTTGAAATTCAATTCAAAATTAATGCCGCTATTTAAAACGTGTTTACAAAAACGAAGACCGTTTCGAAATCAATTAAGCAATTCCTCAAATTGTAAACGCTAGAACGAACCGTTAGTCGAAAAACATTATCGGCGAACTGTTAGACGAGGCAGCCAATGCTAATCCATCAGCGATAGGTTCGGTGTGCTGGTACATTCACTATGTTCGTCCATTTTCAAACACCGTTCAAAGTGTATAATTTTTTCGAGGTGTTCTTGGGAAGCGTACAGGTGCGCACACACCGTCTAATTGTCTCGCACACCAACCGTACGTAGTCGATACTCCTCCCTTTTAGAATCCCATTTCTTCGTGTGTGACCCCGGTAAGACGCAAATCATAGACCGCGTTTACTATAGTACCTAGCTTTTGATTCACTGGATGAATAATTCATCGCGGTACAACACCATCGATCTTCAAAGTTGGTTTAGCCACCGAGTTAATCTGGGGGTTTCCTTCCCGATAGACTGACTCACGATGATTTGGACAATCATTGTGCTGTTATCCTATAGCTGTGGCATTATTCTATCAAGAAGGAGTCCCTTTTTGCCTGAAAAGCAGAAACATCAACACGCTTTGATAGTTTGATCCAAAACCAAGATCGAAGAACGGTTCTATTCCGGTTCGAGCACGCGAGTGTGTAATTGCTCGTGCACGAACACAAAGACTCAATGGGATTGGATGAAAAAGCAAATTACTACGTCATTAACTGCCCGGATATGCTTTGTAAACAGTTCCGACACTTGCTTCGTAATTGGTGTGAGGAGCCCAGGTTGCTGCGCTGCGTGGAGTGTGTAAACAGGGGCAGCATTAGATGATAACATACAGGTGGGCCAAGCGGGAGGGGAGGGGGGAGGGTCGTGGGAGGGACGTTGACGGAGTCCACACATACACCTGCGGTGTTAAATGAACAGGTATACTGGCGTGAATTTATGTGAAAAACTAGATAATCAGCTATTTCTGTCTGTTCCGTCAGTCGGCGTCGTATCCGGGAAAACTTGTACACCGGAAGTACGTATAGTGGGTTTTTTTCAATACCGCATTTTTTCCCAAAGAAAGTTGCAATTTTAATGTGCAGGATATGAAGCAGATAACAATCTTTCTCGAGGAGGAAGTCAGCAAAAGCGGGGAAAGTTACACGAGAGCATATGACACATGAAAATAACGAGTGCATGTTTTTCACTCCTTCATGGTTGAATTGTCTTTTCATTATCACTGTTATATGTAATTATGTATAGAAATATCCGAAACATATATGTGCTCATCATTATTAATAAGATAAGTTTCGACCACAGATTCTTACTCTGGAAATTGAAAATTACAAGATATATCCAAACCAAAGGTACATGTAGACTATAAATCCTTCACTCCTTGACGAAGCTCTAAATCTACGAAATGTATACACTGAAATTTAAATATGAAGAACAAATATATTAAAACTTTAAAAAAATGAAGACCTTAAATGCTTAAATGCATTTGCAAACAATCCGGTATATATTTCTGTCTTTTTTTATTGCCTCCATACAATATCCTGAAACATTTAATGCCTGTTCTGGGTATTTAAAACAATGTAATTTATCAGCAAAAACTGACTTCGATGTGCGATATCGCTTGTATACCATCAAGACTGGGATAAGATTGTCTGCATATTGTAGTTATACACACATATAGAGACATACACAACATAGATTAATGTTAAGTGGTTCTCTGTGCTGCTAATTTCCATACCATAACATGAAACACTTGAAATATATGCTCACATAATTTATGTTTGATATTAACTACGAGAAGGTAAAGCGAAATGCACCCAGTCGCATTAAATATCAATTATTATTTTTTCTTTTCTGAAAAAGAACACCACTTTCCCCAGAAAAGATGGCGACCCACGAATTAACCCTCTTTGTTTCTTTATCAGTCCGAAGTACATTGTATTTACTTCCTTGATTGCGTTCCGATTGTATCGAAATAATTTAGAAATATACCAGCTTAAAAACAATTGTACATTCAGTTATATTACCGTGTAGTTTAGTGTACTTGGCGTTTGAAGCTGGTGTCCAATATTCATTACAGTTTATAATAGTACACGTGAAACCGATGCAGCCCAACAAAAGACTCCCCGATGTGCTTCAGAAAAAAGCTTCTAACAACAAGTCCGACCTCGCTATTGTGCTGTCAACTACGTTTAAAGTCCATGGTAACCTCTAGTATTTACCTCCTTATCTTTGTTTACATACACTCTCTACCCAGCCACCCCACACCGACCCCTCCCACCACTCCCACCCCTCTTCCACGTGGACCCCGAAGTGGGAAGGACAATATTTGGCCGCTTACAACCAACAATGGTGCCGCTCAAAGATGAAAGTCGCAATTATTCTCAGCCAAATTTTGTAAGTCTGCGGGCTGTAAAGTAACAAACGTTAAATTTGATAAGCGAACTTAATTCACAGGGAAAAAAGAAAGCTATTGTACTCCAAATCGTTTGTCCATCTTTATTTCCCTATTAGCGAGCTCGCAGCTTTGCTGATTCCACGGTCGCTATACGTGGTCCTGCTTCTCTGTGTCAGTTCACAACATTGGTTCCGGTTGGCACACGCACACTGCAGTCGCGAATAGTACGATAATTGTTTCAAAATGACAAATATATGGAAGCGTATCAACACACACACACACACACACACACACACACACACACACACACACACACACACACACACACACACACACACACACACACACACACACACACACACACACACACACACACACACACACACACACACACACACACACACACACACACACACACACACACACACACACACACACACACTATCATTATAATCTACTAGGAGAAGGTAGCATCTAAACATATTGTATCCTCCAGTAATCGAAAAACGTTCCGGTTCTGTTTTGTGTAACCTTTCATTTAGATAATTATGACACATTTGTTGGACCGTCAAACTTCATAAATTTATATTCGGGTGCTAGCAATGCTCTTCGTGCTAATAACTCTTCGTTTATACTTGTTGAAGGTTTGTTACACGAATTTAATGCATTATTTATTTTATAGTTTGACAATTTGAAATGATTTCGGTAAATTGTGAAACGTCAGAATATACAGCTAACATGCTGACAGAAATATTAATAAATCATATCTATTTTTGTATAAACCCCAACCAACGGGGGTTCTTATAAGCCATGTCCAACGTCTGTATAACACTGATATTACTTTGTATAGGTATACATGCGATATAAGACTGGTATTACTTTGTATAAGTATACATGCGATATAAAACTGATATAACTTTGTATAGGTATACATGTGTTATAAGACTGATATTACTTTGTATAGGTATACATGTGATATAAGACTGATATTACTTTGTATAGGTATACATGCGATATAAGACTGATATTACTTTGTATAGCTATACATGTGATATAAGACTGATATTACTTTGTATAGGTATACATGTGGTATAAGACTGGTATTACTTTGTATAGGTATACATGTGGTATAAGACTGATATTACTTTGTATAAGTATACATGTGATATAAGACTGGTATTACTTTGTATAGGTATACATGTGATATAAGACTGGTATTACTTTGTATAAGTATACATGTGATATAAGACTGGTATTACTTTGTATAGGTATACATGTGATATAAGACTGGTATTACTTTGTATAGGTATACATGTGATATAAGACTGGTATTACTTTGTATAAGTATACATGTGGTATAAGACTGGTATTACTTTGTATAGGTATACATGTGGTATAAGACTGATATTACTTTGTATAGGTATACATGTGGTATAAGACTGGTATTACTTTGTATAGGTATACATGTGGTATAAGACTGATATTACTTTGTATAGGTATACATGTGATATGAGACTGGTATTACTTTGTATAGGTATACATGTGATATAAGACTGATATTACTTTGTATAGGTATACATGTGATATGAGAATGGTATTACTTTGTATAGGTATACATGTGATATAAGACTGATATTACTTTGTATAAGTATACATGTGATATAAGACTGGTATTACTTTGTATAGGTATACATGCGATATAAGACTGATATTACTTTGTATAGGTATACATGTGATATAAGACTGATATTACTTTGTATAGGTATACATGTGATATAAGACTGGTATTACTTTGTATACGTGTACGTGTGGTATATGACTGATATTACTTTGTATAGGTATACATGCGATATAAGACTGATATTACTTTGTATAGGTATACATGTGGTATAAGACTGATATTACTTTGTATAGGTATACATGTGATATGAGACTGGTATTACTTTGTATAGGTATACATGTGATATAAGACTGATATTACTTTGTATAGGTATACATGTGATATGAGAATGGTATTACTTTGTATAGGTATACATGTGATATAAGACTGATATTACTTTGTATAAGTATACATGTGATATAAGACTGGTATTACTTTGTATAGGTATACATGCGATATAAGACTGATATTACTTTGTATAGGTATACATGTGATATAAGACTGATATTACTTTGTATAGGTATACATGTGATATAAGACTGGTATTACTTTGTATACGTGTACGTGTGGTATATGACTGATATTACTTTGTATAGGTATACATGCGATATAAGACTGATATTACTTTGTATAGGTATACATGTGATATGAGACTGGTATTACTTTGTATAGGTATACATGTGGTATAAGACTGGTATTACTTTGTATAGGTATACATGTGGTATAAGACTGATATTACTTTGTATAGGTATACATGTGATATGAGACTGGTATTACTTTGTATAGGTATACATGTGGTATAAGACTGGTATTACTTTGTATAGGTATACATGCGATATAAGACTGATATTACTTTGTATAGGTATACATGTGATATAAGACTGATATTACTTTGTATAGGTATACATGTGGTATAAGACTGGTATTACTTTGTATAGGTATACATGTGGTATAAGACTGATATTACTTTGTATAAGTATACATGTGATATAAGACTGGTATTACTTTGTATAGGTATACATGTGATATGAGAATGGTATTACTTTGTATAGGTATACATGTGATATAAGACTGCTATTACTTTGTATAAGTATACATGTGATATAAGACTGGTATTACTTTGTATAGGTATACATGCGATATAAGACTGATATTACTTTGTATAGGTATACATGTGATATAAGACTGATATTACTTTGTATAGGTATACATGTGATATAAGACTGGTATTACGTTGTATACGTGTACGTGTGGTATATGACTGATATTACTTTGTATAGGTATACATGCGATATAAGACTGATATTACTTTGTATAGGTATACATGTGGTATAAGACTGATATTACTTTGTATAGGTATACATGTGATATGAGACTGGTATTACTTTGTATAGGTATACATGTGGTATAAGACTGGTATTACTTTGTATAGGTATACATGTGGTATAAGACTGATATTACTTTGTATAGGTATACATGTGATATAAGACTGGTATTACTTTGTATAGGTATACATGTGGTATAAGACTGGTATTACTTTGTATAGGTATACATGCGATATAAGACTGATATTACTTTGTATAGGTATACATGTGATATAAGACTGATATTACTTTGTATAGGTATACATGTGGTATAAGACTGGTATTACTTTGTATAGGTATACATGTGGTATAAGACTGATATTACTTTGTATAAGTATACATGTGATATAAGACTGGTATTACTTTGTCTAGGTATACATGTGGTATAAGACTGATATTACTTTGTATAGGTATACATGTGATATAAGACTGGTATTACTTTGTATAGGTATACATGTGATATGAAAATGGTATTACTTTGTATAGGTATACATGTGATATAAGACTGGTACTCCTTTTTATAAGTATACATGTGATATGAGAATGGTATTACTTTGTATAGGCATACATGTGATATAAGACTGGTATTACTTTGTATAAGTATACATGTGATATAAGACTGGTATTACTTTGTATAGGTATACATGTGATATAAGACTGGTATTACTTTGTATAGGTATACATGTGATATGAGAATGGTATTACTTTGTATAGGCATACATGTGATATAAGACTGGTATTACTTTGTATAAGTATACATGTGATATGAGAATGGTATTACTTTGTATAGGTATACATGTGATATAAGACTGATATTACTTTGTATAGGTATACATGCGATATAAGACTGATATTACTTTGTATAGGTATACATGTTGTATAAGACTGATACGTGTACGTGTGGTATAAGACTGATATTACTTTGTATAGGTATACATGTGATATGAGACTGGTATTACTTTGTATAGGTATACATGTGTTATAAGACTGATATTACTTTGTATAGGTATACATTCGATATAAGACTGATATTACTTTGTATAGGTATACATGCAATATAAGACTTATATTACTTTGTATAGGTATACATGTGATATAAGACTGGTATTACTTTGTATAGCTATACATGTGATATAAGACTGGTATTACTTTGTATAGGTATACATCCGGTATAAGACTGATATTACTTTGTATAGGTATACATGTGATATAAGACTAGTATTACTTTGTATAGGTATACATGTGATATAAGACTGATATTGCTTTGTATAGATATACATGTGATATAAGAATGGTATTACTTTGTATAGGCATACATGTGATATAGGACTGGTATTACTTTGTATAAGTGCACATGTGATATGACACTGGTATTACTTTGTATAGGTATACATGTGGTATAAGACTGATATTACTTTGTATAGGTATACATGTGATATGAGACTGGTATTACCTTGTCTAGGTATACATGTGTTATAAGACTGATATTACTTTGTATAGGTATACACGTGATATAAGACTGATATTACTTTGTATAGGTATTCATGCGATATAAGACTGATATTACTTTGTATAGCTATACATGTGATATAAGACTGGTATTACTTTGTATAGGTATACATGTGATATGAGAATGGTATTACTTTGTATAGGCATACATGTGATATAAGACTTGTATTACTTTGTATAAGTATACATGCGATATGAGAATGGTATTACTTTGTATAGGTATACATGTGATATAAGACTGATATTACTTTGTATATATACATGTGATATAAGACTGATATTACTTTTGTATAGGTATACATGTGGTATAAGATTGATACGTGTACGTGTGGTATAAGACTGATATTACTTTGTATAGGGATACATGATATAAGACTGGTATTACTTTGTATAGGTATATATGTGATATAAGACTGGTATTACTTTGTATAGGTATACATGTGATATGAGAATGGTATTACTTTGTATAGGTATACATGTGATATAAGACTGGTACTCCTTTTTATAAGTATACATGTGATATGAGAATGGTATTACTTTGTATAGGCATACATGTGATATAAGACTGGTATTACTTTGTATAAGTATACATGTGATATAAGACTGGTATTACTTTGTATAGGTATACATGTGATATGAGAATGGTATTACTTTGCATAGGCATACATGTGATATAAGGCTGGTATTACTTTGTATAAGTATACATGTGATATGAGACTGGTATTACCTTGTCTAGGTATACATGTGTTATAAGACTGATATTACTTTGTATAGGTATACATGTGATATAAGACTGATATTACTTTGTATAGGTATACATGCAATATAAGACTGATATTACTTTGTATAGCTATACATGTGGTATAAGACTGATATTACTTTGTATAAGTATACATGTGATATAAGACTGGTATTACTTTGTATAGGTATACATGTGGTATAAGACTGGTATTACTTTGTATAGGTATACATGTGATATAAGACTGGTATTACTTTGTATAGGTATACATGTGATATGAGAATGGTATTACTTTGTATAGGTATACATGTGATATAAGACTGGTATTACTTTGTATAGGTATACATGTGATATGAGAATGGTATTACTTTGTATAGGCATACATGTGATATAAGACTGGTATTACTTTGTATAGGTATACATGTGATATGAGAATGGTATTACTTTGTATAGGTATACATGTGATATAAGACTAGTATTACTTTGTATAGGTATACATGTGATATGAGAATGGTATTACTTTGTATAGGCATACATGTGATATAAGACTTGTATTACTTTGTATAAGTATACATGTGATATGAGAATGGTATTACTTTGTATAGGTATACATGTGATATAAGACTGATATTACTTTGTATATATACATGTGATATAAGACTGATATTACTTTGTATAGGTATACATGTGGTATAAGATTGATACGTGTACGTGTGGTATAAGACTGATATTACTTTGTATAGGGATACATGCGATATAAGACTGGTATTACTTTGTATAGGTATATATGTGATATAAGACTGGTATTACTTTGTATAGGTATACATGTGATATGAGAATGGTATTACTTTGTTTAGGTATACATGTGATATAAGACTGGTACTCCTTTTTATAAGTATACATGTGATATGAGAATGGTATTACTTTGTATAGGCATACATGTGATATAAGACTGGTATTACTTTGTATAAGTATACATGTGATATGAGAATGGTATTACTTTGTATAGGTATACATGTGATATAAGATTGGTATTACTTTGTATAGGTATACATGTGATATGAGAATGGTATTACTTTGCATAGGCATACATGTGATATAAGGCTGGTATTACTTTGTATAAGTATACATGTGATATGAGACTGGTATTACCTTGTCTAGGTATACATGTGTTATAAGACTGATATTACTTTGTATAGGTATACATGTGATATAAGACTGATATTACTTTGTATAGGTATACATGCGATATAAGACTGATATTACTTTGTATAGCTATACATGTGATATAAGACTGGTATTACTTTGTATAGGTATACATGTGGTATAAGACTGATATTACTTTGTATAAGTATACATGTGATATAAGACTGGTATTACTTTGTATAGGTATACATGTGGTATAAGATTGATACGTGTACGTGTGGTATAAGACTGATATTACTTTGTATAGGGATACATGCGATATAAGACTGGTATTACTTTGTATAGGTATACATGTGATATAAGACTGGTATTACTTTGTATGGGTATACATGTGATATGAGGATGGTATTACTTTGTATAGGTATACATGTGATATAAGACTGGTACTCCTTTTTATAAGTATACATGTGATATGAGAATGGTATTACTTTGTATAGGCATACATGTGATATAAGACTGGTATTACTTTGTATAAGTATACATGTGATATAAGACTGGTATTACTTTGTATAGGTATACATGTGATATAAGACTGGTATTACTTTGTATAGGTATACATGTGATATGAGAATGGTATTACTTTGTATAGGCATACATGTGATATAAGACTGGTATTACTTTGTATAAGTATACATGTGATATGAGAATGGTATTACTTTGTATAGGTATACATGTGATATAAGACTGATATTACTTTGTATAGGTATACATGCGATATAAGACTGATATTACTTTGTATAGGTATACATGTTGTATAAGACTGATACGTGTACGTGTGGTATAAGACTGATATTACTTTGTATAGGTATACATGTGATATGAGACTGGTATTACTTTGTATAGGTATAGATGTGTTATAAGACTGATATTACTTTGTATAGGTATACATTCGATATAAGACTGATATTACTTTGTATAGGTATACATGCAATATAAGACTTATATTACTTTGTATAGGTATACATGTGATATAAGACTGATATTACTTTGTATAGGTATACATGTGGTATAAGACTGATATTACTTTGTATAGGTATACATGTGATATGAGAATGGTATTACTTTGTATAGGTATACATGTGATATAAGACTGATATTACTTTGTATAGCTATACATGTGATATAAGACTGGTATTACTTTGTATAGGTATACATCCGGTATAAGACTGATATTACTTTGTATAGGTATACATGTGATATAAGACTAGTATTACTTTGTATAGGTATACATGTGATATAAGACTGATATTGCTTTGTATAGATATACATGTGATATAAGAATGGTATTACTTTGTATAGGCATACATGTGATATAGGACTGGTATTACTTTGTATAAGTGCACATGTGATATGACACTGGCATTACTTTGTATAGGTATACATGTGGTATAAGACTGATATTACTTTGTATAGGTATACATGTGATATGAGACTGGTATTACCTTGTCTAGGTATACATGTGTTATAAGACTGATATTACTTTGTATAGGTATACACGTGATATAAGACTGATATTACTTTGTATAGGTATTCATGCGATATAAGACTGATATTACTTTGTATAGCTATACATGTGATATAAGACTGGTATTACTTTGTATAGGTATACATGTGATATGAGAATGGTATTACTTTGTATAGGCATACATGTGATATAAGACTTGTATTACTTTGTATAAGTATACATGCGATATGAGAATGGTATTACTTTGTATAGGTATACATGTGATATAAGACTGATATTACTTTGTATATATACATGTGATATAAGACTGATATTACTTTGTATAGGTATACATGCGGTATAAGATTGATACGTGTACGTGTGGTATAAGACTGATATTACTTTGTATAGGGATACATGCGATATAAGACTGGTATTACTTTGTATAGGTATATATGTGATATAAGACTGGTATTACTTTGTATAGGTATACATGTGATGTGAGAATGGTATTACTTTGTATAGGTATACATGTGATATAAGACTGGTACTCCTTTTTATAAGTATACATGTGATATGAGAATGGTATTACTTTGTATAGGCATACATGTGATATAAGACTGGTATTACTTTGTATAAGTATACATGTGATATAAGACTGGTATTACTTTGTATAGGTATACATGTGATATGAGAATGGTATTACTTTCCATAGGCATACATGTGATATAAGGCTGGTATTACTTTGTATAAGTATACATGTGATATGAGACTGGTATTACCTTGTCTAGGTATACATGTGTTATAAGACTGATATTACTTTGTATAGGTATACATGTGATATAAGACTGATATTACTTTGTATAGGTATACATGCGATATAAGACTGATATTACTTTGTATAGCTATACATGTGATATAAGACTGGTATTACTTTGTATAGGTATACATGTGGTATAAGACTGATATTACTTTGTATAAGTATACATGTGATATAAGACTGGTATTACTTTGTATAGGTATACATGTGGTATAAGACTGATATTACTTTGTATAGGTATACATGTGATATAAGACTAGTATTACTTTGTATAGGTATACATGTGATATGAGAATGGTATTACTTTGTATAGGCATACATGTGATATAAGACTTGTATTACTTTGTATAAGTATACATGTGATATGAGAATGGTATTACTTTGTATAGGTATACATGTGATATAAGACTGATATTACTTTGTATATATACATGTGATATAAGACTGATATTACTTTGTATAGGTATACATGTGGTATAAGATTGATACGTGTACGTGTGGTATAAGACTGATATTACTTTGTATAGGGATACATGCGATATAAGACTGGTATTACTTTGTATAGGTATATATGTGATATAAGACTGGTATTACTTTGTATAGGTATACATGTGATATGAGAATGGTATTACTTTGTTTAGGTATACATGTGATATAAGACTGGTACTCCTTTTTATAAGTATACATGTGATATGAGAATGGTATTACTTTGTATAGGCATACATGTGATATAAGACTGGTATTACTTTGGATAAGTATAAATGTGATATGAGAATGGTATTACTTTGTATAGGTATACATGTGATATAAGACTGGTATTACTTTGTATAGGTATACATGTGATATGAGAATGGTATTACTTTGCATAGGCATACATGTGATATAAGGCTGGTATTACTTTGTATAAGTATACATGTGATATAAGACTGGTATTACCTTGTCTAGGTATACATGTGTTATAAGACTGATATTACTTTGTATAGGTATACATGTGATATAAGACTGATATTACTTTGTATAGGTATACATGCGATATAAGACTGATATTACTTTGTATAGCTATACATGTGATATAAGACTGGTATTACTTTGTATAGGTATACATGTGGTATAAGACTGATATTACTTTGTATAAGTATACATGTGATATAAGACTGGTATTACTTTGTATAGGTATACATGTGGTATAAGACTGATATTACTTTGTGTAGGTATACATGTGATATAAGACTGGTATTACTTTGTATAGGTATACATGTGATATGAGAATGGTATTACTTTGTATAGGTATACATGTGATATAAGACTGGTATTACTTTGTATAGGCATACATGTGATATAAGACTGGTATTACTTTGTATAGGTATACATGTGATATGAGAATGGTATTACTTTGTATAGGTATACATGTGATATGAGAATGGTATTACTTTGTATAGGTATACATGTGATATGAGAATGGTATTACTTTGTATAGGCATACATGTGATATAAGACTGGTATTACTTTGTATAGGTATACATGTGATATGAGAATGGTATTACTTTGTGTAGGTAAACATGTGATATAAGACTGGTATTACTTTGTATAAGTATACATGTGATATAAGACTGGTACTCCTTTTTATAAGTATACATGTGATATGAGAATGGTATTACTTTGTATAGGCATACATGTGATATAAGACTTGTATTACTTTGTATAAGTATACATGTGATATGAGAATGGTATTACTTTGTATAGGTATACATGTGATATAAGACTGATATTACTTTGTATATATACATGTGATATAAGACTGATATTACTTTGTATAGGTATACATGTGGTATAAGATTGATACGTGTACGTGTGGTATAAGACTGATATTACTTTGTATAGGGATACATGCGATATAAGACTGGTATTACTTTGTATAGGTATACATGTGATATAAGACTGGTATTACTTTGTATAGGTATACATGTGATATGAGAATGGTATTACTTTGTATAGGTATACATGTGATATAAGACTGGTACTCCTTTTTATAAGTATACATGTGATATGAGAATGGTATTACTTTGTATAGGCATACATGTGATATAAGACTGGTATTACTTTGTATAAGTATACATGTGATATGAGAATGGTATTACTTTGTATAGGTATACATGTGATATAAGACTGGTATTACTTTGTATAGGTATACATGTGATATGATAATGGTATTACTTTGTATAGGCATACATGTGATGTAAGGCTGGTATTACTTTGTATAAGTATACATTTGATATGAGAATGGTATTACTTTGTATAGGTATACATGTGATATAAGACTGATATTACTTTGTATAGGTATACATGTGATATAAGACTGATATTACTTTGTATAGGTATACATGTGGTATAAGACTGATACGTGTACGTGTGGTATAAGACTGATATTACTTTGTATAGGGATACATGCGATATAAGACTGATATCACTTTGTATAGGTATACATGTGGTATAAGACTGATATTACTTTGTATACGTGTACGTGTGGTATACGACTGGTAGCGGGGGATAATCTTTGTTTGCTTTGCTTTTTTTATTGCTTTTGAAAAAAAATATTTTGTTTAGGAGACAAAGGGGGTAGGGGTGGGAGTGTGGTTGTGTTTTCTATGAGACATCAGTGGAACCATTTATGAGCTTTCGCAATAGTAATACAGTTTGCCATGTGCAAAATGCAATGGATTTTCACCCCTTTAGGTTTCACCCTTTACAATCTCATCCCCGAAAGGTTTCATCCCTTTACAATCTCGACCCCGAAAGGTTTCATCCCTTTACAATCTCACCCCCGAAAGGTTTCATCCCTTTACAATCTCACCTTTTCATAATCCCACGCCTCTGCAATCTCATTCACCTCTATATAATCAGTTTTCATTGACAGTCTCACCCCTTTATAACCCCCGCCCCTTTCAAATCTCTACAATCCCACCTTTTTGCTATTCCCGTTCATTTACAATCTAGGGTAGTCTAGTGGTTACAGCGTCCTCTCGTCACGCCAAAGACCCGGGTTCGATTTCCACATGGGTACTTTGTGTGAAGTCCATTTCTGGTGTTCACCGCCATGATATTGCTGGAATATTGCTAAAAGCGGCGTAAAACCATACTCACTCACTCATTTACAATCTCTGCCTGTCTAGAGTCTCCGCCCCACGCCCATCCCTTTACTGTCCTTCCCCTCCTACCCCTTTACTACCCTGCCCCTTCCCTGACCTCTCTCATCCTTTACCGTCCTGCCCCTCCCCTCGCAACGCCCGCCATTTTTTCCACCCTACCCCTCCCTGGCCACGCCCACCCCTTTACCAATCTGCACCTGAGGTAAACGTCAGGTGGTGTTCATGCACTACGTCCAGTGCTTACCTGTGTTCAATTAAGTCCTCGCCCTGCAGGTGTTGTGAGATACACTAGAATGTAGTCAATGTGCCCGTCTGTTACCTCTAGATACGACAAATTACTCCATCTTAAAAAACAACAACATCTTTTAAGCATTAATAGCCCGTATCCGCGAAAGTAACGCAGCCCTACCACACTCCTTTCCGCTCGCACTAATGGAAGACACAAAATTACCGTTCCAGAAAAAAATGTAATCCATGATTGACTTTATATCTTGACTAATAAGGGCGAACCGCTAGCATATTCTCTGTACCCATGCGCATACACTTCCCCTATATTAAACATAAAATCTTGTTCTCGGCATAACAAACTCCATCCTATCGTCTTTACAATATTGTTAATGCACACGAAACATGCCTTAATAATTAATACCACCTCACTGACAAATGGGCCCACATCTTGGCGTTGAAAATACATTGTTAACTTGCTCTGTTCGATCGTGGCCGTGTATAACTAGATTCGTTGACCACCGCCTTTTGTCCCCCTGCCTTGCGTATGACGCGACATGTCTACAGCCTATAACGGCACAATCGGCCCCTATGCTGCTTAACCGAGCGTTGCCGGTTGCTTTTAATTTCACCGTTTAACCCCTTAAGTGTTGCTTGGACCGTATGGAACTACTCTTTAATTTCCTTCAATTTCGTGTCTAAAAGACAATTAAATAATGGAATATGGTCGTTAATACCCCATCGAATAAAAAGGATAAACTTCGCTTGTTTCCGGCAATTTGTGAGATAAATGTTGCGTTTTATAATCTACTGGAGGATTAATAGCTACTATTGAATCTCATATCACGACTTAGGTAACGTGAGGTTTGGCCTTGGTTTCAAGGCCATGCAGAGAACGTGAGCAATGGATCCTTAGACGTTAGAATTAATATTACCGACGTTATTGAGATGTATGTTTATAGAGAAATCGAGAGGTTGAGAAATGCGTAAAGTCAGATCAAGGTTAAAATTAAAGGGTTAAACAGTAACATACAAATGAATAAACAAATCATCATATAAATTAAAATGCAAATTTACAAACAAGCTTCATTACGTACGCGTATTTTAAGGGGCAAGGAAACGTGAGCGAGTGAGTGAGTTTAGTTTTACGCCGCATTTAGCAATATTCCAGCAATTTCACCTCGGGGAAAACCAGAAATGGACTTCACACATTGTACCCATGTGGGGAGTCGAACCCGGGTCTAGAGAACACTTTAACCACTTGACTACTCTACCGCCATTCTGGTGGCGAGAGCCGACTGAGGGGATCGGGTAGCCCGGATCGGTGACTTGCTTGATTGCATGTCTCTGCGCCACCACGACGGAGGTCGGTGCTCGTGCTTTCACCCACTGGTTTGTCTTGTCAGGCCGACGTCAGCATTTGAGACTTACTACTGTTTTCATTTATAAACGCCAATGACGATGAATGTAAATTAAGAGCGTGCTGATTGATTTCAGAAGAAACGTTTGAATTCTATATATTATATACATATTCACCTCTTGATTGGTGATGCGAACACTACATACACTACCCAATCGTTGCAAGGGATACAGAGGTGTGCCAAAATATTTGCAGATAAAACTCACTCACTAACTGTTTGTACAGGCAGTCATGATATGGTTGGAATATTGATGAACGAAGAGTAAGACAATCTTCGCTCATGCTTCCACTGTACATCAAGCTTCACTTGCCACAAAAAACTGTTATATAAAATACAGACTCAATTACTTACATTCATAGTGTATGATGTGGTAATGTTCAGTGGTATGTTTTATTATATTTTCAGAATTGTGAATGTTGAGTGGTATATTTCATCATATTTACCTGATTGTTACACTTGAGTGGTATATTTCATAATATTTCCAGGATTGTGAATGTTGAGTGGTATATTTCATCATATTTACCTGATTGTTACACTTGAGTGGTATATTTCATCATATTTCCAGGATTGTGAATGTTGAGTGGTATATTTCATCACATTTACCTGATTGTGAATGTTGAGTGGTATATTTCATCACATTTACCTGATTGTTACACTTAAGTGGTATATTTCATCATATTTCCAGGATTGTGACACCGGAGTGGTATATTTCATCATATTTACCTGATTGTGACACTTGAGTGGTATATTTCACCATATTTCCAGGATGGTGAATGTTGAGTGGTATATTTCATCATATTTACCTGATTGTTACACATGAATGGCATACTTCATCATATTTACCTAATTGTGAATGTTGAGTGATATATTTCATTATATTTACCTGATTGTTACACTTGAGTGGTATATTTCATCATATTTACCTGATTGTGACAATTGAGTGGTATATTTCATCATATTTCCAGGATGGTGAATGTTGAGTGGTATATCTTATTATATTTACCTGATTGTTACACTTGAGTGGTATGTTTCATGATATTTCCAGGATTGTGAATGTTGAGTGGTATATTTCATCATATTTACCTGATTGTTACACTTGAGTGGTATATTTCATCATATTTCCAGTATTGTGAATGTTGAGTGGTATATTTCATTACATTTACATGATTGTGACACCTGAGTGGTATATTTCATTTATCTTTACCTAATTGGGACACTTGAGTGGTATATTTCATTATATTTACCTGATTGTGACACCCGAGTGGTATATTTCATTATACTTACCTGATTGTGACACCTGGGTGGTATATTTCATCATATTTACCTGATTGTGACACATGAGTGGTTTATTTCATCATATTTACATGATTGTGACACCTGAGTGGTATATTTCATTTATCTTTACCTAATTGGGACACTTGAGTGGTATATTTCATTATACTTACCTGATTGTGACACCTGGGTGGTATATTTCATCATATTTACCTGATTGTGACACATGAGTGTAATATTTCATTTTATTTACCTGATTGTGACACCTGAGGGGTATATTACATTACATTTACCTGATTGTGACACCTGAGTGGTATATTTCATTTATCTTTACCTGATTGTGACACCGGAGTGGTATATTTCATTATACTTTCCCTGTTGTGACAGTTGTGTGGTATATTTCATTATACCTGCGTAATCGTGAATTTCAGCAGTACATTTCCTTGTACTAGAGAATTAAAGTACGCCCTGCATCGGAAACTGTGATGTTCCGAGATATTGTGTGAACAACGCCTTACAGTGTACCGTTACAGGAGGCCACTTACAACTGTCGGAACACTGAAATACAACAAGTTGTCGTTCAGATTTTTTAAAGGTTTTGAAATGTGTCTGGATCCGGCCGAGTTGAATCTGGAAACGTCTTCGACATTACATTGTTGAGGATGTATTCGATTTAATACGGCAATTACAGAGTGATCTCTGATCTAATGTGTTTCTTTCTGCGTTCAAGAGCGTCTACAGTTCAAATTGTAAAAGAACTAGATTTCCATTATTCAAAAATATGTTTCCCGCTGCCTGAGTTGGTCCGCGTGTTATCGGAAAATCATCATCTTTTTTTCTGCACGTGCTTAGTTGTTTTGACAACACGTGGAGAATTAGCAGCGCGCTCTCACTCCCGCGTTCAATTGTATCCATTGTGGAAAAACAAATTTGTCAACACAGGTCGGCACGTGCGCGTGCCCAAGTGGTGTACAACCCCGGACTGGAGAATCAATGGCACATCTCAAACCCTCATCAAGTGATCCTTTCACGCAGACAGACTCTAGGGGACACAGTGTAAAATCAGGAGGGGACAGTTAAAACACCAGGTTGAGGTGGGGCAGGGAGGGGTGGGGGGCTGGAGAAGCACGCTGGACAGTTCACACACGGATGGGGTGGGGAGGGGGTTGCACGCCGGACAGTTCACACCAGGGCGGGGTGTGGGTGGGGTGTGGGTGGGGAAGGGGTGGAACGCCGGACAGTTCACACACGGAGGGGTGGGAGGGTGGGGAAGGGGTGGCACGCCGGGCAGTTCACACACCAGGGTGGGGTGGGGAAGGGGTGGCACGCCGGACAGTTCACACATAAGGGTGGGGGGGAGGGGTGGCACGCATGACAGTTCACACACCAGGGTGGGGTGGGGAAGGGGTGGCACGCCGGACAGTTCACACACCAGGTGGGGTGGGGAAGGGTGGCACGCCGGACAGTTCACACATCAGGGTGGGGAAGGGGTGGCACGCATGACAGTTCACACACCAGGGTGAGGTGTGGGTGGGGAGGGGTGGCACGCCGGACAGTTTACACACCAGGGTGGGGTGGGGAAGGGGTGGCACGCCGGACAGTTCACACACCAGGGTGGGGTGGGGAAGGGGTGGCACGCCGGACAGTTCACACACCAGGGTGGGGGGGGAAGGGTGGCACGCCAGACAGTTCACACACCAGGGTGGGGTGGGGAAGGGTGGCACGCCGGACAGTTCACACACCAGGGTGAGGTGTGGGTGGGGAATGGGTGGCACGCCGGACAGTTCACACACCAGGGTGGGGTGGGGAAGGGGTGGCACGCCGGACAGTTCACACACCAGGGTGGGGTGGGGAAGGGGTGGCACGCCAGACAGTTCACACACCAGGGTGGGGTGGGGAAGGGGTGGCACGCCGACAGTTCACACACCAGGGTGAGGTGTGGGTGGGGAATGGGTGGCATGCCGGACAGTTCACACACCAGGGTGGGGTCGGTAAGGGTGGCACGCCGGACAGTTTACACACCAGGGTGGGGTGGGGAAGGGGTGGCACGCCGGACAGTTCACACATCAGGGTGGGGTGGGGAAGGGGTGGCACGCCGGACAGTTCACACACCAGGGTGGGGTGGGGAAGGGTGGCATGCCGGACAGTTCACACACCAGGGTGGGGTGGGGAAGTGTTGGCACGCCGGACAGTTCACACACCAGGGTGGGGTGGGGAAGGGTGGCACGCCGGACAGTTCACACACCAGGGTGAGGTGTGGGTGGGGAAGGGGTGGCACGCATGACAGTTCACACACCAGGGTGGGGTGGGGAAGGGGTGGCACGCCGGACAGTTTACACACCAGGCTGGGGTGGGGAAGGGGTGGCACGCCGGACAGTTCACACATCAGGGTGGGGTGGGGAAAGGGTGGCACGCCGGACAGTTCACACACGTGGGTGGGGAAGGGTGGCACGCCGGACAGTTCACACACCAGGGTGGGGTGGGGAAGTGGTGGCACGCCGGACAGTTCACACACCAGGGTGGGGTGGGGAAGGGGTGGCACGCCGGACAGTTCACACACCAGGGTAGGGTGGGGAAGTGTTGGCACGCCGAACGGTTCACACCCGATAGTGGGGTGGGGAAGGGGTGGCACGCCGGAAAATTCCCACACCAGGGTGGCGTGGGTGGTGGGGAAGGGTTGGCACGGTTGACAGATCACACACGAGCGGTGGGGGAGGAGTTGTTGAGGAAATAGTCGACAGTTCATCACTCTACAAAAAGATGCGCACCAGTGTGGTTTGGTCGGGCGTAACACGAACAGAAAAATGTTTTGTGCAGAAATTCTGCCGCAAGGGCCATGTTAGTGGGGATTTTACTGACTCCTCATTAAGTATGAACTCGTTCTGACATTACCATTATTACCATGATGCCTGAAACCACAAAACAACACGTCATAGTAAGTGTGTATATTTACTGTTCAGTTCAGTTAATAGTGCTTCTAGAAACTTCTATACTAAGCTGGATTAATCTGTGCTGAGCGAGTATGTTTTACGCCGCTTTTAGCAATATTCCAGCAACATCACGGTGGGGGACACCAGAAATGGGCTTCACACATTGTACCCATGTGGGGAATCGAACCCGTGTACGCGGCGTGACGGGCGAACACTTTAACCGCTAGGCTACCCCACCGACCCTAATCAGTGCTGGAAGTTCCCAATATGGATATAGAATTTTCAACGGTTAACAACCAACACGCAAAGCTGATATATACTCACCAAAAAAGAAACGCATGGGTGATATTGATATATGAAATTTCAAATGATATTATAATTTTCAAAATTAGTGTTAATTGTTATAATTTCGCCATTATAATGCACGTTTGTGTACATGGAACGAATGCACAGGGCAAAAACGCATCTTCGGAAACTTGCACGTTTACGTTCGAAAGTGTCAACTTGCATAAAAATGTCTTGGAGAAAAAGTGGTTTGCAATGTACACGCGCAGTTCTGAGGAATCCTGAGCTTTGACATTGCCTATATAAGGCAGTTTTGCTTTTAGACGGCCATTGGCATTTTTTTAGCTAAATGAAAGAATGTCGTTATGCCGGGAGTCACTGCTGTAAATAGAATCAACGCCATTGAACGTTTGGTGGCTGGGTAGTTTCAGTCTGCCGTTGCACGTCACCTCAGTGTTCACCAGAGTACCATCAGTCGTTTATGGGACTGATATCAACGAACCGATTCTACGCAAGTTCGGTCTCGCAGTGGTGGACCTCGGACTACACAGGTGTGGCGTGGTCAGATGGGGTTATCGTCAGATGGGGTTATCGTCGCGTTCCACATCATTGCACATATCATGCCGACGTTAATGCGAGTTCATGTGTGTCATGTCCAGCCCTGTCAGATGCAGTATGTAGACAGCATTCCTGCGTCTTTTGGTATTTTACGTTTGAAGGGTAATAGGTTTCTGACAACCAAGTGTTAAGGATAGAAAAGCACAAACAGTATGTAAGAAAAGATTTAATTAGTAATAGTATAGTAAAACAAAGTGATGCATTTAACAACAGACCTGATACTCGGGCCACTTCGTCCCCACTCGCCCCTTTCCGGACGGTCCCGAAAAGACACGGATAGTCACGATGGTTCGAGGTATGTTAACAGTGAGTAAAACGAGTGCTAAATCTGAAGAATAGAATATTTCTACACCATCTTGTGACAGGAGGTGTAACCTAAGCAAACCCGTCGCCAGGGGGCTCTCGCACACCCATGACGCAATCAGAACAGGAGACTTCCGGTTACCCAGCTTTGACCATTGCAAAGTAGTCAATTCTGGGATAAACCGAAGAACTTTAAATTAGGAGAGCCGGAAGTTACCACTCGTAGCCATCTTGTGATTTTCTCGGTACAAGCCGAATGACGAAATCTTCATTAGGCGTTTTAAAGGAACACATTCGGTATGACACAAATGGCCACGTTTGATATATTCCGAATCACCCAAAATATTAAACACTTATCGAGATGTGACCAAAGGGCTCACCAAAATTCCACTGACACATGACAGTCGATAATAGCCGAGAGGGAACGACAGATATCTCGGCAACGGTATCTGTCCTGTTCCCCCAGCTCAAACGGATGTTCCGATTGATGTTGCCAAGTTCGATAACTCCTACTGTGATAATGCATGCACTTGATATCCACGTGGTAAATATTCAGCTGTCGATGTGGGCCTCTGCTATACATGCACAGCAAATACTGCTACTCTAATGGTTCCATACCTGAGTGTTCTTTCTAAATATAAAAGCTAGAACTGACCTACTCGATATCAGTAAACTCCACAAGGACTAACACGACATTCATGAAAGGTGTCGGAGTACCGTGATGTGAATGATATCCACTACACAAGTTGTATAATGCTTTGTCACTATCAAACGTCTTCAAACATTCTACCCAATCAGTTAGATCAATATACGCTATAGCATAGCTGGAATGTACATCGTGTCAAGAACAATATCCAATAAGTATATAATTAATAAAAAATATAACAAATAACACACTAGTAGATAACAAGGGAAGTGTGCCAAGCATGTGACCAGGATATAACAGAAGAATTGTGCACAGAAACTGGTATGGTTCTACGCAGGGTTCGTCAACACCAATGACTGGCTTCAAACCGATGTGGGGAATCGAACCTTGATCTCTGATGCAGAGCGAACGCCTAACACACCGTACTACCCGTATTGGCATGTGGGACACGTGCGGTATATATGTTGAGTTGGTCGGTGTCAGGTCCCGTTTGTCATGTGTCGCTGTTTCCTGTGCACGTTTATCATTACGTGGTAGACTTATTAAAGTGGGGCTTGTGTATACATTGTCCATGGAGCGATTTCAAAGTAAACATTTTCGGCGCCGAATAAATAACCATTTTTAGTTCACCGGCAATATGGAGACCAAATTGTTACATTTTAATAACTCTGCATTCTAAAAAAGTGCACAAACAGCAGAAAAATATAAACAGCAACAGCAAATACAATCACCAGGTCATTCATACACACATATCTTGAGGAAACACAGTTGCAAGGAGAGTGCTTACTTTCCATCCAGCAACTTATAAAGGAATCGTTCTGTACGGGTGTTTCTAAACTGCAAGGAAAAAGGTTTTGTCATCTGAAGTCATTGGTTGGCATAAACTGACATCAGCTGACATTCCCTGACAAATCGGCCAAAGTTTGTTGTGCATTTTGAAAATATATTTTGTCGTGTTCAGTGGAGTTGAAATTCCTGTTTTTACTGGTTGTAATTCAGTAGAAGGTTCCAACAATGTCTTCCAAAAAACTGAAGTCGATATTTATTTAACATGGATATGTACATAACAAATTACATCTTGTACGGTTGTTAAATACCGGCCTAGCATGAAGCAAAGCGAAAAAAAAAAGCAAAAAAAAAGGGGGCAAACTTAAAATGAAGTTTGACGTCACTTTGAAAAGCACGAAGTTGACAAGCTAGGTCGGGTCATTTCTGTCCACGCATGCTGTCCAGTCGAGGGTCACGGCAAACAAACAGTCATTTGTTGTATTGGTTTAGAAGATATATTTTTGTGGTTTAAAAAAAGTCTGAGGGCTGTAATTATTAAATAAACGAAATGATTCAAAGTTTTCTGAGTGCTGATTTGTAAAGGAAAGTTTACTGTACACATATGTACGGTCCAAATATCACCCTCCGGTATTGTTACCATTGTTGTTGTGTTGTCCGAAATACCAGTATGCATTTTGTACAGTTAATCAAGGTGTTATATACTCTTAAAAAAAATAGGGGAATTTCATTTTTAATTTACGATTGAAAAAATTGGGAGATATATCGAAATCTATATGCATTTTGTACAATTAATCAAGGTGTTATATGCTCTTAAAAAAATAGGGGAATTTCATTTTTAATTTACGATTGAAAAACTTGGGAGATATATCGAAATCAATAAAAAACAACGTTGATACGATAATACTTAATGTTTTGAGAGAGCATCACCACTTGCACTTCATTATGACCATAGTTGTTTGCACAGTAATCGCTCTTGAAAGATGAAAGGTGAAATATGCATGTGTACGATTTTCATTTTCTAACCAAAACAAACCCGGTTAGAAACAAACACTAACAACTGCGCGATGCAAGCTGATTGTCAAAATTAATGCTCTACAGTGATTTATGGACCTTCTTGAAAACCATCAATATCAAGAATGACACCCCATGCACGTGTATGGGGGCTACTGCTTAGTGCACGTGCATCCCATGCGTTCTGTTTAGGGGTGGTGATAAAGACAAATGGTGGTGCGTTCATAAGATGTCTGTGTTTGAAAAGTTTGTTAACGTTTATACTTCCTATCTAAATTGAAAGTTCAGGTTCCCCTATTATTTATTAAGAGTATATATTCTACATATTCTACATTACCCGGTGTTGTATACTGTATTTAAAACATTAGACCCATTCGCCATCGTTGATTCGTTTCCCCGTCTCTTTTATAATTAACCTTGCAAAAGTATTACCTAAAACTAACAGCCAATCAAAATTTCTTTTCTGAGTTTGGCGCAAACCAACATTGAACATTTTGAACTCAAACTGCGTGAGACCCCTGTCGCTAAACTGTAAAAGATAGCCGTGAATACTGACACATGTTCTTATGTAACAAGACAAACGGGGTGATTTTGAGACGGCGCACAAGCACATGGTGAGTTTGCGTGTATATCGCCGATGTTGAATCAGTAAACGAACAACGGACGACCACTTAGGGCCGTGCTCTCCGAGGAAAACTCAGAACGGGGCGAATAGGTCCATGATAATTATCTTTATAGAACACAGATAACATACAATGGGCATTGATGATGATACACAATACCAGTGGAAAATACCTGTGTCTTCAACGAAATCGTGGCTACGTAAATGTTATATACACAAAGCGATTCTGTATAACAACGAGTAACGTGTAGTAATGATTCCATAGTAACAATATTGCATATACTTCCAAGACTTCCAAACAAATGGTTCCATTTTCACAAACTGTTCACTTTCACTAATGATGACTGCTCGTTAGGTATGACAAATGACTACAAACTCATCCAAGAGGTTGAACTTGTGGGATTAATTGTGTCGTGGTATGATGAAATGACGTCATGTGCTTTATGACGTACACTGTATGATGACGTCATCACGCTTCTCCGATGAGACCCAGAAGAATCTTCTTGTAATCGCCACTTGTGTCCCCTTTGATGAAGCTAGCCAACGTTTTACCATAGTTACGCTCAAATTCTTCCTTTATCAATCCCATATCGATCTGAAATAAAGAGGGATTAGGTCATTTCCAACGGTCAAACCGATTACAATAAGGATAGTTAATTTCATTCCACCTTCATCAAATATTCTTCTTTAACCAGAATTACACCCGTAAATTATTATTCAATATTTTTGTTAACCATTTAGAGCTCGTCTGTACAAACAGACACTGATAATGATAGCCATTCTGGAAAACCACAACTATTAAATAACGACCGCCATCTTCAGCTGTGATGCTGTTTCTAGTCAAAACGTCTTCATGACAGTACGTCACAATAAGACTCGAATGACGTCATACTGCAAATCGCAATACGATTGCTACTAATACGACTACACTTCCATCAACGCCAAAATGTTGAAAACAATGTAAATATTAGTTGATTATATTCATTTTTCAATATCAAAGTTAAATAATATGTTTGGAAAGGTAACCAAAGCCGTTTTCGTTAATAGCTGCATATAGGAACCATCTAACCAAAAATGTTAGAAACGGGTAGAACTTTCACCGGTAATCCATCCCCGTCTTGATTTTTCAACGAGAAAAACAATGTTACCTGACTGGGTGAATTTTTAAAAATCATATTGGGTTTAGGTTATTTTGCTCCGAACAAAGGCAAAACTTGATGCTGGGTTTACTGAGGGCAATACTTCCAATTAGAAGCCGGCAATATATGAGTGTTCTTCAGATAATGTCCACGTATGGGTAAAAGCCCACCTCGCAGCGGGACACCACAAGTCTGATGAGGTGTTTGTCCTTTGTCCCGGCGCCCTTCATACTCCTGTACAGCAGCTCAGCGTAGAAGGCAGGCGTGTTCCGAACCAGCTTCACTGCAAGGGAGACAACTCAATGTCAACTCATTTACCACATACCCTATTCATTACAATTAAAGTGTTTCCGCATCTTCACTTACAAAATGGGGCGGTGGGGTAGCCTAGTGGTTAAAGCGTTGGCTCGTCACGCCAAAGACCCGGGTTCGATTCTCCACATGGTACAATGTGCGAAGCCCATTTCTGGTGTCCCCGCCGTGATAGTGCTGGAAAATATTGCTAAAAGCGGCGTAAAACCAAACTCACTCACTTACAAAATGAAGGAAAGTCAAGGTAAAACTCATTGTACTTAAAGTGAGTGAGTGAGTTTAGTTTTACGCCGCACTCAACAATATCCCAGCTCTATGGCGGCGGTCTGTAAATAATCGAGTCTGGACAAGACAATCCAGTGATCAACAGCATGAGCATCGATCTGCGCAATTGGGAACCGATGACATGTGTCAACCAAGTCATCGAAACTGACTACCCGATCCCGTTAGTCGCCTTTTACGACAAGCATAGTCGCCTTTTATGGCAAGCACATGGGTTGCTGAAGACCTATTCTACCCCGGATCTTCACGGGTCCATTGTACTTAAACAGCCACAGGCATGAACGGAGTGGAAATCTGCTACATACATGTTCGTGAGGTTTTGCTCAAAACGAGCCAAAGTACTCCACTACAAAGATCAACATTGTAGCCCGATACGTTTCGGTGGTAATAAAATCATAAGAAATGATGAAAACGTATAACATGAGAACGGTTGTAAGTAACATGCATCAACACAAAGAGTCACTGATCGACACGGTGATGGATCTACAGGGAGTCACTGACCGACTGAAAGGTCTAAGGATAGTCACTGACCAACTGGGGTATATATATTCACAGAGTCACTGACCGACAGAGACATTCACTGACCGACTGAGAGGTCTAAGGATAGTCACTGACCAACTGGGATATATATATTCACAGAGTCACTGACCGACAGAGACATTCACTAACCGACTGAGAGGTCTACAGAAAGTCACTGACCAACTGGGATATATATATTCACAGAGTCACTGACCGACACGGTGATGGATCTACAGGGAGTCACTGACCGACTGAGAGGTCTAAGGATAGTCACTGACCAACTGGGATATATATATTCACAGAGTCACTGACCGACAGAGACATTCACTGACCGACTGAGAGGTCTAAGGATAGTCACTGACTAACTGGGGTATATATATTCACAGAGTCACTGACCAACTGGGATATATATAGTCACTGACCAACTGGGGTATATATATTCACAGAGTCACTGACCAACTGGGATATATATATTCACTGACCAACTGGGATATATATATTCACAGAGTCACTGACCGACAGAGAGGTAGGACTGCTCCAGGTGCCCGCTGGTCTCCTTCTTGATGGAGGTCTCTATGTCCTCCCCACAGGCCATCTGGTAAGCCTTGAACACCTCCTTCAGCTGGTTGTAGCTTCTCAGGCTCAAGATGCGGTTAAATACAGACTCGTCAGTCCCCAACTTCTTCACGCCGGCCTGCCAGTAGGAATACAGGGAGTTAGTGAGTTTCAGTGGTTAGAGCGTGAGTTAATGTGTTAAGGTGAGTTAGTGAGCTAGAGAATGTGTTATGTTTCATGTAGGTTTTAAGCTCCCCTTTTCATTCATGAAATATATAAATAGTATAGAGAAAGAATTTTGTGCTCATCCCTGTGTTCCGAATACACACAAAAATGTTCTGTTTATCCGAGACATTACTTAAATCATTTACAAGATCCAATAACTAAACAAAAACCAGTGAACATTTTTAGAAGTTCACTCCGAGTATTTGCACAAAGAGTCAATGTGTCTTTGTGTTATCTGGCCGCATGTGTTGACTGTCCCGAAAGTTTACCACCTTTGTAAAATCTACTAACATGCGTATGAACACGGATAATACTCAGGGTGGAATAGACTCGAACACCTGATAATTGGATCCTGGTACCATTAAGTGGGTTTACTCAAAACGCATTGTGACAGCTTTAGGACTACCATACCACGTTTCCATATTTCCTCGATTAAACGCCCAGACACACATTTTTGTTGGACAAACTCCATCCCCGTGGTTTAACGGAAAGGTCACGGTAATAATGGCGGGAAATCCAGGCATGAAATACCCGGCGTATAGTAGATACCCGGTGTATAATCTACATACGACGATGAGTTGAGGAAATACGGTATGGCAATATAATGACTTAGAATAATTGTACAGGATATGTTGTTTGCTTGTTTGTTAAAGCTACACTCGACAATATTCTAGCTATATGTCGGCGGTCTGTACATAATCGAGTCTGGACCAGACGATCCAGTGATTAACATCATGAGCATCGATCTACGCAGTTGGGATACGACGACGTGTGTCAACCAAACCAGCAAGTCTGACCACCCCTCTTACGACAATCACTGGTTGCAATTCTAAACCGCATCTTCACGGATGCAAGACGTATTGCGTGATAAAAGCGTTAATACATGAATTACTAGTATTTGGTGTCACCTTGACTAGTTCCTGGGCATCGATAAGGGCGTCGCTAGGGTTCACTTCCGTAGAGCTACATCGATTGGCTGTTACTTGTGACGTCAGAAAGCGTTTGAAGTGACCGCTTGTATCTGATTGGATGTCCTTCTCAAGGTCCTTTTGATACACTGAAACACACACGCTGGATGTTGTAAAGACATACTCTTCCCACATAAGCTCGGGCTAATTAGAGTTGCCAAATCATTCTGGACTGGAGTTGGATTCATTTTTTTTTATATCCTCCTGGGTTTCTAACAGACAAACCCTAAAGACAGGCATGGATTACGAGTGATCAATTTTGACATGAATCGTCACGCAAGACAGCATCGCATGGTGCAGGCAAACCAAGAACATAGGATTCGAACCCCGATACCACTCAAGGCACATAGGGTACCGTGTGCTCCAGTCTGAGTATATGAAAAAAACCTTACATCGTTTATACTCCGCCTTGATTTCCTCGATCTCCTTGTTAGTTCGGCAGCACAGAATCTCAATCAGCGTTGTCTCGTCAGTACCGGCTCCCTAAAGAGAGGAAATATAGACAGGTCACAGCATACACTTATATATACAAACAAAGTAAGGACTCGTGGACTATATGATATCATTATGATATCATTGTATTCGACGTCTCCACTTGCAAATCTAGTTTTTATGATCTAAAAACTATTTGGTTCGTTTTACCAAAGCAATTTGTCTTAGCTATATACTGCATTTGCTTTCCAAACAGAAACTCCATGAAACAAGAAAAAGTGACCATAGTGAATGGGTTCAACACCGATGTATAATTTTGTTATAATCAGACTTTCCATCTTAACATTGTGGGCATGTTTGACTTAACACAGCCTTAAATAGTTTTCAAGTTACATCAACGAGGCAACGTGACATGGTTCACACAAATACAGAATACAAATCGTAACGAACATCGGATTTAACCGAAGATAGCATATCCTAGCCCTAGTAAGGGATGCAACCCAGTACCGACCCAGTTCCCTGGAGATAAGCATACCTTTATTGCCCCTTTGAGTTCCTTGGCGTCGAATGTCCTGGGGGCTTCCAACAGTGCCAGAGTCACATCCTCAAACCTGCCGCTCAGTTCCGACTTCAGCTCTGCTTTTAAATCCTAGGAGTCATATAACATACATGTATTTCATACTTGGGTGGGGATTATTGCTGGGGACAGAATATTGGTCCTGTAAAAGCTTCAAGGAGAGGCCTATGTCTATTTTCTTCGAATATATCTGATTCAGAACATTTAGAATGTTAAGGCAACAAGTTCTATTCTTGTATTTTATGTGGTCGTGTTTCTCGATGACGGATTGGAACTTTTACTGCCGCAGTACAGAAAAAGAAGACAAGGATAAAGAGTTACTTCCCCTGACAAATTAAACATTAGGTTTCACTTGCATGAATTTCACTAGGGCTACCGGGCAAGCAAGGTAATAGGTTACCTTTCCAAACATGGTTTTGAACGTTTTCTCAATTTCCCGCCTCTGTCTGTTGTCGTGGGTCATCATTATGTTTATGATGGTTCCTTCGTCCGTACCTGGCAACAAATGATTGCAATTCAGGACTTGTCTAGATCGATGCTCATGATGTCAATCACTGGATTGTCTGACCCGCCGTCATATAGCTGGAATACTGCTGAGTGTGGAGTTAAAGAAACCAAGAAACAAGATCATCTTTACATTCAGCTGGTTTTGAATGTCAGTTATGTAATTTGGATCATTTTTTTTCTATGTGCTTCAACGCCGCTCTATTCCAAGTACATGACGGCAAATCCGGATGAGACAAAACTGTGATCGACATTATGAGCAACGGGGATACGCCGCCGTGGTACGATGACACCATCAACCAAGCCAAGTCATTCGATTCACAATGTCTCCTGGGGCGGTGGGACAGCCTAGTGGTTAAAGCGTTCGCTCGTCACGCCGAAGACCCGGGTTCGATTCCCCACATGGGTACAATGTGTGAAGCCCATTTCTGGTGTCCCCCGCCGTGATATTGCTGGAATATTGCTAAAAGCGGCGTAAAACCATACTCACTCACTCACTCACTCACAATGTCTCCTCATAATTACGACTGCTGTTTGTTGTTTAACATAACCGCCATCTATATGACGGAGGTATGTAAATAATCGAGTACAGTCAGCTCTCGTTAATCCGACACTCATTAATCCGACAATCACGTTAATCCGACAAAAAATTAGGGAACCATTTAAAACAGTGATAATTACTCTCGTTAATCCGACATTCTCGCATTCCGACTCCGACACACCAATCTAGCTACTGATTATTGTAAATACATTGTAAAAAACGTACGATGAAGATAACTAGATCTACCATTTCTGATATGCATGCAACAGTATGACGATCATGACATTAAGTAAACATTGATATTTTCACACAAATACATTAATCCCACATTTTCATTAATCCCACATTTCCGTTAATCCGACATATTTCTCTGCAACCACAAGTGTCGGATTAACGAGAGTTGACTGTAATTGCAACCAGACCTCGGTGTTGAGGGACTGTTCTAACCTGGAATCACAATAGGGATCTGTGTGAATATAACTGGCACTGGATTGATATGACGTATCTTTCAGTTCCGTCGGGGTAGGATGACGGAATTAGTAACACCTTCGAACGGAAAACAGTCAGACTTTTAAGCTGGGTCAATTAGGCGAATCCTTCTCCTTTTCCGTGTCGAAGACAATAACACCCCGAAACTCCGGACTATTCTTGTAGCACGTGATATGGAGCAGTAATTAAGGTGTATCGATAAGCACCCACCAGGTCGTATTACGTGTACATACCCTGTATAGCTGAAGGCGCCATCGTTCACTCAGGTAACTTAGTAATATGCATGTCATTACAAGTGTTTGAAGCGCCGTGAAATAGTTCGCGTTTACTCCCTTATCAAGTGTTCCGATGCAATAACAAAATATTCAGGATAAATTTTTGTGCAAAATCATATTTCTGCTCAGAATTTAGTCAGTGTTGACGATAAGCTTTCGACATTCCTGTTCAGTATTATTGACTGGGGCTGTGATAAGCGTACTGTGGTTTCGGATGAATGTCCGTCAGTGTCCGGTTTCAGATGAAATGTACATCGTCTTTACATTGGAAATTTCAAAATTGATAACATCGTACCGCAGCGACTTTAGTCTAGAATGTGTATGGGTTACTGAAGACTAATGCTAACCCGGATCTTCATGATCAGAAATCAGTATCGAGTTTTTACTTTTAAACATGCGAACTCATAATATCCCCCAATAAATGTCTTGAATATGCAAAATATACAATCGCTGTACCGGCCATAAGGTGCCTGACTCTGAGACTGTAGGGTCGAATCCCGGATGGGGCTCTACTAGGGTCTGTACCTCTCTAGGAAAGTGTCATCCCAAACATAACATAAGTTACATCTGACACCTTTCACCTTTCGGCCATGGGTGCCGTGACAACATACACTGGTCAGAGGTGTGGTAATTTGACTGTCATTTGTCAGACTTCTGTATGTTTGTGGAAGTGAGTCAGTGGGTTAGCCAGCTGACTTTGTGTGCTGGCGATTAGGTGAATGAATCTGAGAGTGTGGGTTCGAATCCTGGATAGAACACAACCAAACAATATGATATCTGTACTTTCCTGAGAAAGTGTAATCCCAAATATAACGTGTTACAGTGGGATGGACTAACAGAGCCACGCCACCGATAACATTTCACCAACCCAATGTCTAGTACAGATGGGACTCCTGTAGACTAGACCCGAGGAGTCTCCGACTGTTGCCAACAGCTCACCCAAGAGAATTATGAAAATGCTGATGACTACAAAATTACTAAATTAATTTCAACAACCTACCCAGACCCTTCATGGCTTTCCTCATAGCATCCGCTGCCTGCTCGGGGTTGAAGGGCTCCGTGGCGAAAACGGTTGGCTGAAAAAGAAGAAAGTTCTTGATAAATATGGAAAATGGAATAAAAAATGATCATGCATTTTGTGCTAAACGTGTGAAACAAAATTGAATAAGTTGTTATTTTAGGTAAACGAAAGAATTCATATTCGTTGGTGTGTACGGAGCGTAAAACATTACTCTTAAAGTCAGAGGAAGCGATCACCCGAGGGTAAAAGGCATATTCACCAGCAAAGAAAACAAATAGGTGTAAATGAAACAACACAGAGCATCAACTTGTATTAAAGGATGTGTCTTTATTAATTTCGATTCAAGTTTGATTTTCCATATTAGTTAAAATTTCACGGCGCATCGGCATTGTTGCAGCCATAAAGACCAAGTTTAAACATATACTCCATATTACTACATTGGCTGGGCTGGGAGTATCCCCCTAATTATATGTTCAAGAGAAAACTGTAAATACCTCTCTCTCTCTCTCACACACTCACACGCACACACACATACACACGCACACGCACACACACCGTGCAACTACAACGTGCTATCCCCCATCATACAGTACCTTAAGTGTGCAGGTCATGGTATAATTTGATCTGGTCTAGGTCTCCGTCAAAAATGTTACCAATCCTGAAATAAGTTTGCCTTATATATACTCGCATCTATTTATATACCTTTTAGACAGAAATAGATTCGTGACGTCACACATTCATTTATACGCAACGAGTGCGCGACAGACGTCACGAGATTTCGACACTGCTCGAGCTTTCTTACTCGCGTCATTGTTGTCATCGAGATCCTGTCAACTTCTAACAAATCTGCTACTTCCTGCTTATCTGCAAAATACCCTGCATAATGTTTGGTTGTGTTGGCCTTTCTGCACGGGGCAACGAGGGGACGATATCACCCGACTGAAATATTTATCGCGACATATCCGCAAATGTTTCTCGATATGAGTTATTCCCCTTGGATGTTCACAGCGCACCTTATTTCACGAATAAACCGTGCCTTATTCAGGTCAGGTGTGCGTCGTTTAGGGTGTGCCAGAAAACATTTCACAATTTTGTCATTTTGACGTGCGTATTCAGTGCAGTGAGCATTGTTCATTTTAAGCTTGCTGTTAAATATTGACATAATATGCATACGTTTCTGAGATGGCTGTTCTCCACGAAAATACCGACGACAAATTATATTTCATTCAGTTAACTACGTTATTAGAGAACACGCTTAAAGTGAACTCAGGGGATATAACGAACTCACATAACGAACTCAGGGATATAACGAACTCACATAACGAACTCAGGGATATAACGAACTCAGGGATATAACGAACTCACATAACGAACTCAGGGATGTAACGAACTCAGGGATATAACGAAGTCACATAACGAACTCAGGGATATAACGAACTCAGGGATATAACGAACTCACATAACGAACTCAGGGATATAACGAACTCACATAACGAACTCAGGGATATAACGAACTCAGGGATATAACGAACTCAGGGATATAACGAACTCAGGGATATAAAGAACTCAGGGATATAACGAACTGCGGTTTTCCCTGGCCAATAGCTGTATTTTGTTTTATATGACAAACTTCAGTTACAACCAGCTAAGATTGGTGGTCTTTGAGTTGGTATAGTCCGTTTGACTCAAAATCGGACCGATGAATTGCCATCTAACTCGAACACTACTAAACATATAATACTCAATGAAACACTGATCATAATCAAAACATCAGACCAACTCTGTGATTTTTTTTGCAGAATTTATGTCCTAAAAATAAAAAAGTTGTTTAACAAACTATCATCAAAATTTGACACAGTTCACTATTTGTTACGAAGAAGGACTGCAAAGAGATGAACAGCCAGGTTTACGCGTAGCACGTGCACAAGGGCCTACAAAGTCATTGAATCATTTACCTGTGCTGTGCTGTCTCCATCCTTTCTCGCACCCCTGGCTGTTCCTCTCTTTGCACCCCTCCCTCGTAACAACTAGTGAACTGTGCCAAATTTTAATGACAGTTTGTTAAACAACTTTTTTTATTTTTCGGACATAAATTGCAAAAAAATCACAGGGTTGGTCTGGAAACACTATAGTTTAGTCTATAGTTTATAGTTAAAAATTAGGTGGGGGGTACGTAAGGAACTCTTACCCATGATTAACATCATGCTATTGATGAAAGTACAACCACAAGGCTCTGTAGCTCTCCCGAATTCTGATGAAATATTTTTGTAGGTTCAGTGAAGCTATCATTCTACCTATCGTTCTATCTACCTATTTATCGTTCTGTCTAGTTCTATTTATCGCATTACCTACATATCTATCGTTCTATTTATCGTTATCTACCTATTTATCGTTATCTACCTATTTATCGTTATATTTATCGTTATCTACCTATTTATCGTTATCTACCTATTTATCGTTATATTTAGGGGATAACTGTACTGTGTTTGACGAATTGGGCACGTATACCGGTGGTTATATAGCCGCAAATTTAGTTATATCGGCGACGCGCAAGCGGAGCCGATATAACGTTAAATTTGCGGCTATATAACCACCGGTATACGTCCCCAATCCGTCACACACAGTACAGTTATCCCCATTCTAATTCAACTCGTTTTACGCTGTTTTTTCGTGAAAGAAATTCATTATTTAAACCAGGTCAAAGTTCCTCTAGGTCAAAGGTTAAACATATCACTCCTTGAACTTACACCATCGCCAGAAAAAGTAGTCCCTTTTCAAACTACACACGTTTATTATGTGCACACAGACTAAATCTGACAATGATGAATTGATCATAGTATTATAGATAAAATGGACGGAATTATGATGGAACAGCCTTCAAGTTACAGGAATGAGCGGCCCGCTGATTCCTCAACTACGGGCTATTATCAGTTCTGTTGTCAAATGACGTCACAGCAGGTGACGTCACGCTCCATAATGACGTCATAAATCTTGTTTCATGATCTAACATTTCGTTCTAAGATGCCTAGCGGTTAGAACAATCGAAAAAAAACATTATCAGACATTCTACCATGACTTCAGTAAACACTGGATTGTGATTGGTTAATTAAAGTCATTCAGAGGTATATAATCACGTTATACAGGTCTCTGTTTTCCGTGCGCAATCATACATGGTTTACGGTAATGCACTATTTTTGTCTGCCCACTAACATGGCGGACACCGAACAACCTACCGATGCATCGATAAATTACGGCGATTTTACTGTCGGAAATTACACATATGTCTTTAAAGATGGATTTAGCGATGACGGGCTCGACTCACTACTTGCGTAAATCACAGCAATAGGTGTTTATACATACAAAAGTACTTCGAAAGCATGGAAACAAATATTCAGTCGAACAAGATCAAAACATCGTCTGCTTTCCGAATAAAAATTCAGCAAAAACAAATATGTTTACGTTGATTCTATGTTATGTCAGAATAGATCCAGCAATAGACTGCTACAAAATTTCCGTGTTAAATTTATTATCAGCTTTCGTCAACGATATCGCCACTGATCTTGATCCGGTAACGGAGGATGCATTAACATCGAACGCCGAAGAAATTTTAGATTCTAATGCCTTCCGTCCACATAAATAAACAGTTGGGTTATCAATTCAAACAAAATGATATTTTGAAATTTGTACTGTTTCAAATTTAGCGGTAGTAAAACACAATTAGATCTACAGAATCTGCAAACCGTTCTGTTTAGCCCAACATATTTTTTTCTAAATGTATAATATCGTTGAAAAGTTATTTAGCTTAGTCATGATCCCTCTTATCCATTACACTGCTTGATCTAAAGTAGTCTATTAAAGTATAATTAATTACCTTACCGTGTTTATGCCAGAGGTACACCCTCGTGTCCTGATCCATCCTTTCGGAAATATCACCACAAATCTGGCTCTTTGTCAACAGACTCGCGAACATGCCAGCCAATCCGATTCAATTTGAATTCACTACACTTTGAAGCCACTAGGTCACAAAACACTTTCCAAAATGTAGAAAATAATATCCGTAGAATCGAATTTGAGCACAAAGTACACACATGAGTGTGTAAGAGTCACCACAGCTGTCGCACGCAGACGTAGAGGTGCGTGAAATCGTCAAGTTGACAGGGCGCAAAATTCAACAGTATCTAAATTCGGTACAACACGGACTTCTCGTTACAGCAAAAGCGCCCCTACTCTTAAATTTTGTACCAGTACCAGTAATTAGATATCAAAGACTATCTCAGTCATACAATCAGGTTAACCTTGCGCAAACTGTCAGTGGCTCTCCTGTCGCATCTTTCCAAATGTAAACAATGACTTCGAGAAAAGGTCAAGGCCATGAGGTTGCTGCCACTATTCTGGTGGGGAAAGGGTCTACGGTGGAATTTTCAAATGTGAACCAAGCTTTTGAAACTTATTTGATATATGTTTTCCAACTTATCAGTTAATGATTGGTGATTGATGCATTGAAAAAACAAAACGTGATTTGTTATTACTGAATCTGGAGTTTGTTAGTCATTGACGGTTTGCCACCAAACACCCCGTTTCGGGCGATACCACTTGAGATTGGAATGCGAGGCCGCTTCACGTATTGACTCGTAACCAAAGAAAGAGCTCCACCTGAAATTGTTCATAAAATTGTCATGGTAGAATGGAGATAAACCTACTGTGTTGGAAAATCAGAGGTATATAACGAAATTATAATAGCTCTAAATTGTTCATTTAAAACCTCACGCTACGCGTTCGGTTTTAAATGAAATTTAGAGCTATTATAATTTCGTTATATACCCTGATTTTCCCACACAGTAGGTTTATCTCCTAAATAAAGGTATAAAGGTTACAGTTTTTGATGACGTAACAATTGAATGACGTTATCCCGTCACTGCGCCATTCTAGTGTGCCCCCTCGTAATCGAACCATTTTACATTACGTCACAATGTAAGCGACGTCACGATGCATGTCAGTTGTCATCGCCTCGTACGGCCTCCTACAGTAAACTACACCGTTGCATCCAGTTTCTTGGTTGCTGTTGCTTCACGCAGCTAACATCACTGGTGGAAACATTACGTTTATGTTTTACGACGGTTAAAATGTGTCATTTCGACTCACAAGTTTTCAGCGACACGGTAACGTTCGTAATGTTTACATTCCCACAATGCAATTGTGGAATGTCGCTTGACTACTCAACTTCCTCTGGATGTACTGATCTAAACTTACGCTGGTAGTAGAAATGCAACGTTCATATTGCCCATATGGTTTACGTTAATTACAGTTGTAATTAAAATAATTCAGAGAAGATATTTAATCCGAAAGTAAACCGTCATCAAACTGTTATCATTTGTTTTTTTCTGGTAACGTTCGTCTTAACGTAGGGGGCAGACACATCAATAGAACAGCGCGCCAGTTAGCCCTGTGCGAGGATTCTTAATTTAGGTCACCGACACCGTCGTTTGTTTTCTGCCTTAAATTAATCGTAATTATCTTTAGAAAGTATTAAATTTGGCATCTTAGAAAGAAATACACTTCGTTTCTACCCCATGTATAGTGTAATAAAACACACTTTCGCCCTGAACTATTATAACGTTAAAGCACTCGGACGAAAGCGTCCTCGTGCTTTAACTATAATAGTTCAGGGCAAAAGTGTGTTTTATTACACTATACATGGTGGTAGAGCGAAGTGTATTTCTTAATTATCTACCTATTTATCGTTATCTACCTATTTATCGTTATATTTATCGTTATCTATCTATTTATCGTTATATTTATCGTTATCTACCTATTTATCGTTATCTGCCTATTAATCGTTATCTACCTATTTATCGTTATATTTATCGTTATCTACCTATTTATCGTTATCTACCTATTTATCGTTCTATTTATCGTTCTTTCGTTCGTCTTATCATTAGTTATGTGTCTCCGCTAATGGAGCTGTCTCTGCTCTGATGGCTCCCGACAAATAAATGTTTCGGAAACTACCAATATTAAAGACTAGCCCTGCCCTATTCGGCCGTCATTAGATGCAGCGCGGGCTTCTCATCCCGGATCCAGCAACACGAACCTGCACATTAATGCTCCCTGTAAGTAGGCGTGTTAAGAACCCATTTCCTCTCCTCGTCTTCACTCAGTCCGCCAAGTTGATTGTCCTGCCGGTATTTTAAAAGATCGACTTTTCTTAAATATTGAGGTGGCAGCCGTTGCCTGTTTGCCACACTGGATACGTCAGTATGTAACTTAGACTAACGCTTAGTCTCTGATTATGTATAATTTTGATAGAAACAAACAAACAAACAAACAAAACAACAAATGTTTTATAATGAAAATGGCCCGAAGTGATAAGGAATATTCAACCTTAAGAATCTGGACTTGCATTATTAAGAGCTTTACCACTGCAGAAAGGGCTGGACAGAAGGGAAAATATGCGGTTCAGGGACTGTGAGACAGACTACATGAAACGCTCCACTTTGTATTCGAATTACCAAGCATTCGGGACCACTCGGCTTATTCCGCTATCAGTTAGCCACTGTTTAGTGTGAGTTAAGAATTCACTGTTAATTTGTTAACTCCGACCCGTTCCAAAACACCTCTCAGACTCAAATAAATGAGTAACTCGAGGAGAGAAGCGCCTTGAGGACAATAAAACGATTAGACAGACTTGCTTAACACGTCATGCCTTCAGTGGACACCTGAGCAGACACCTGCTGAACAAGGTCAAATTAAAGGGGGACTCTGGTCCCATTTACAGTCAAGGTCAAGGCAAATAGTTTCACTCGTGATCCATGTAATAAGTTCATGGAAATTTCAGAATGTGAGTTAGTGGACTGATTAAGCAGTTGTTTAAAAAAGTCTTTAAAGTAGATATCAAGAGCCGTAAGATCGCTTGCGCAGGTGCTTCACATCCATTGTATAGTTCATCCAAATGCGATGCCAGGGCTAGTGTGTAAAGTTCTTGCAGAGTAGGTTAAAAAAATAATATGAATATTATTTCACTCAATGATGTGAGCATATTCCTCCATTTATCAGAGTGTGGTTCCAAAGAAAACGAGATCATATTTACGACGTAACGTTTATGTGCCACCCCAGTCTATTTCTAGCTCCTCAAACCTGCGGCCCATTTCTGGTGTGGGGACAGCCGTGATATTGCTGGAATACTGCTAAAAGAGGCGTAAGACCAAATTCACTCAAACCACTGGAATTACACCCGGTTATCAATATCATTTTCCATTCTGCATATCTAAAATAGGGACATGGACAAGTCAAAACATTGATTACACAGAAGTCTCGTTTCCTGCTGACTGGGTTCCGTCCTATTGCGCAACTTAGTACAATAACCAGTCCAGAATTTGAGACCAACTCATTCAACTGGATATATAAATATTAATCAGTATTATTTGATACATCTAATCACTTGTATATTGCAACACTACGCTCTTTCTAATCCTTGCAAACACGTCGTGCAGCGTGCTCTGTCGGACAGCATGCTGAGACAAACGGAAATCTGGAAATTGTGGAAACCTCAAAACGAGTCTCGGCCGCTAGAAAATTTTGGCGGTCTGGTACGGACTTTATATTATGTCAATCACATTGTACGTTTAAAAAAAATACACTTAATAAGCGCAAAGAACACATAACAGGTGTAACCAGTGAGCCGGATGAATTGTGAATCATTGTATGACCTCTTTAAACAGGGGCAGTCTGTGACGTCTTAGTTAACGACATGCTGCCTAAACCTCGACATAAAATATAGAAATACGATTTTTTATAACTTTCAAATTAAAATTCAATTGTAAATACCATTTTCTTAGGAAACAAGGACTTGGAATTCAGTGTAACCATAGTTGTTTGCAATGTCTCTTTTCACTTTCACACGAGAAAATTCGGATCGGCTGAAAAGTAGGTCATTGTCTGAATTGGTTTATATGAGAGCCATGTTTCGGTTTGCTGGATAATCGAGGTTGGGGGAACTGGAATACACCTTTAGTGGAATCAGCAGTAAAAATAGGACCGGCCCGTAGACGAGTAACACAAACTTGAAAAACACGAAAATAAAACCGGCGCTCTTAAACCACCTTCTGTCGTCTACATGCTGGCACTGTGAACGTCACGAGTTCACCGTTTTACATGGCCAGTGGGTAAATCTCCATGAAGAATGTCTATTTCAGTGACACTTCGTCTAGCAATCTAGGAACTTCATTTTCGTGCACGTGTGTCTGAAGTAGGAAATCCCTTTGAGTGCAGGGTCTGTTTTATGGAGATTGAACTCCGTCAGTCGCTGGTAGGTTTGATTAGCGGATGTCTCCGATGTGTGACAGGTCTGTTTCAATTGACAATACAAACAATATCATAATTGGTCTGGTCGTTTTAACCCATGTGGCTATTTATCAATCAGGCGTCCATTTCATTATCGACTTCCTTTGCACGTAAACCCTTTAATCTACCTAAGTCTTGCCAACTCTCGCTTCCATCTTAATCGTTTGTGCCGAAGAGGTGCCCTAAGTCAATCCAAATCCCGTATAGTCTCGTTCGGTTCGTGATTCTCGTGTCTGCTATTACATGCGTCTCGCAATCCCTTGTTGCATTCGTGTTACATGCAACGTCAGCCAACTTCAACCATGTTAAAGTAACACCACATTAACTTACCTCTCCCGGGGACTGTCTGATCATACACTGAAACATTGTAATCTTTCACCGTATACATAGGTATACATCTAGATCTGCCGCTAAACCGTTTCAAACGTGACTTCTGAACTATCACAGCCATTTAGTACAAATTAGCGCAGGCTGACTGATCTGTAGTTTATGGGAACCCCCGAGTTTAGGGAGAGATGCGGACGTCGACTCTCATCTACCCCCCATCTATCATGACGACCCACAATGGCCCTCCAATCGATCCCTTCCTCGCTCAGACTCCGCAATCGCCCATTAGGGTTACGATCACGTGATTTGATGAGAATCAGGGGACCATCTGAAAAGCTAAGAATACACTTTTCTATACACAAACATTACGTGACAATTACACCAAAGGGGATATTATGAAATGGACTCCATCAAAAGGCAGTGATGCGAAATAACATTACATCAATGGTTCTCCTAGGCTGTGGTCAGACTCTTTTATATTATTAAAAATATCTAAAATACAGATACACACAGGGACAATATACATAAAATCGAAATGTCGTTTTTAATTGGTGTTTTAATAAATTTGGAACGCTCCGGTGACTAGATTGAAAATATACCTAAGATTTTTCCAGTTTTATTTTGGAAATGGAGACTACTGCCAGTCTAGTTTTCTCCCCGATGACTTCCGTTGAAGCAGACAATTATGCCATATATGCTTTTAGTGTATATTGCTCCCTTACATTGTCCAATGATGTTTCGTTTCGTGATGTAGTTAATCACGGAGAAGTAACAGCCACCTCGATAAATCCACGTAACAGAGTCGTCTTGTCTTCAGAAACAGCCAGTGAATTCCCCTGTTAGACTGATGTATGTCTTTCATCATTCTCATGCTGAATCAAGACTTGCTACAGACTGCAGTCTGATTTTGTCGACGCACAGTGGAACGACGTTGAATGAGTGAGTGACTTATGTTCAACTCCGCGTTGAACAGTCCGATCTCATGATCGGCAACATGACGTGGGAGGCAGGCCCGGAGTTGCACTGTAGGAGACGCCTCTTTTGGCAATGTTCCAACATATACACACATTGTATCGAACCTGTGTCCGAGGTGGGACAAGCCGACGCTTTAACTATACTTGGCTATCCATCGCCCTACGTGACTTTAGGAACATCGCCGGGGAACATCAGCGATACTAGCTTATGGCCAGCAGTATGACTTCAAATGGGGAGGTAACTCCGTAAAGTTGGGACAACGAACCGGGTTATAGATGACTAACGGCGGTGCACAAACGGTGATGAGTTAACATGATTTAATGCCGCCTTGAATAGTATCAGGTTACTGTAGAAAGAAAGTGACGAGTTTCACCAAATGAGAAGAATATCACGATAACGGGTTTAGTAATGACCGAGAAGAACAACATAAACTAAACCCGGAATCGAACACACGACCCTAGGTCATTGACCGAACACAACTCCACTCAGTGACTTCACTTGCATTCCAACACAGGGCCACCTGATGTCAGTAACAACAAGATGGGCTTCGACCCAAGACTGTATTCATATTGAGCAAACACATTAACCCCCGGCCTACCAGTCGTCCTCCTAAATCACTGATGTAAGTTACTAGAACTTAACAACTGACGGGGCGGTGGGGTAGAATTGTGGTTAAAGCCGTCGCTCGTCACGCCGAAGACCCGGGTTCGATTCCCAAAATGAGTACAGTGTGTGTAGCCCATTTCTGGTGTTCCCCGCCGTGATATTGCTGAAATATTGCTGAAAGTGGCGTAAAACCAAATTCACTCACTGACTTAATAATTGACGTCGACTGTTTGGAAAGCTCGAGAACAGGCAAATACGTCCAGTCACGTTGCCCAGTCTGTTGATTGCCTCACAACAGTTAATAGGAACAGCGACTGCGTGGATAATGAATTTTAAAAAGAAATCATGTTCTGCAAGAAATGGGTTTTCGCACATGTACAGCTAAGCGCAATGCCTTCAGTCAACATAGCACCTGCTCCGTGCACTAACTGTGTGACGGCGTGGACCACCTCAGCGCTGGGAACATAAATTGCTGGGTCCCTCGGCTGATAATACGTTTGTCTTTATTCTGATTTAGAACTGAAGCCAGCTCCTTGGCAATAGACATCAAAGCTTGCTATGAAATATGCATGACGTTACAATGAAGCTAATAGACGTGGCCAATTACTGTACAAGCGGGAATAAACTCCACACACTGCAGCTGGCAGACTCCACACACTGCCTCCATGTAGGGATTAACCACCGTTAAAACGGATGCAATATTAACTTCCCTAAAGGTACCGCCGACATTGGTACAGGCGGTTAATGTCGTTAGTTTGAGATCATTATCTTGCAACCACAAGGCTTCAAACACGCCTGTAAATGAGAACATAAATATCACAAAGAAAAAATGTTATATTTCCCAGTCTGACTGCTTGAGCTCTCTGCTCCAGTAAGCGCTCACATTACACGTAGCCATTGCCATCTTTGGCTTATACAATTGGTTTTTTATATTGCAAGTGTCTGTTAGAAATGGTATTTTGGTGAAACGAAGTACCTCGCGCAAGCGTCCGTATTAGGCGCAAAGCAAAATAATTTCTACGGCAGCAGAATGTCTGTTTTACGTTTCAGCGTTGGGTATCGTGATTTGATATTCCGGTATTATGTTGTTTTCATACATCTTCGGGGGCACTTTGAAATGGTAAGGGCCTTAGATCGGGGCTTGTGGCTTCAAATACCGTATGTAATGATATCCAGCAAGAGGTCGCCCCTGGATTGCAAGTATCCGAGGTATATTTGTTACCTCTTCCATGGTGTTCCGAAAGTGCGCATTATTTGTGAGTACTCCTGGCATCATGATTACATGACAACGGAGACTTTGTACAACACTAAGTTTAAACAATTGTACGATCCAGTGTGGATACATATCTCCCCTGGACACATGTCAGCGTCTTGCACGTTGGAGATATGTGTTGGTATTGTTTCGAACCACTGTAGGAGAATTGTAGCGATATCACTGTGGAGAACGCTAGAAGTACGCTTCACACATGCCGGTTATCGAACCTAGGTCCCAGGCGAGATGAGTGAACACCCTACGTCAACAGGGGACAATGATGGTCACCACCTTTCTCCTCACACATACATGTTTACCTACTATACATGTTTCAAATACCTCACACACACACCTACTATACATGTTTCAAATACCTCACACATACCTACTATACATGTTTCAAATACCTCACACATACCTACTATACATGTTTCAAATACCTCTCACATACCTACTATACATGTTTCAAATACCTCTCACATACCCACTATACATGTTTCAAATACCCTCACAATATACATGTTTCCTCTCACATACCCACTATACATGTTTCAAATACCTCTCACATACCTACTATACATGTTTCAAATACCTCTCACATACCTACTATACATGTTTCAAATACCTCACACATACCTACTATACATGTTTCAAATACCTCACACATACCTACTATACATGTTTCAAATACCTCACACATACCCACTACTACATGTTTCAAATACCTCACACATACCTACTATACATGTTTCAAATACCTCACACATACCTACTATACATGTTTCAAATACCTCTCACATACCTACTATACATGTTTCAAAATACCTCACTCACATACCTACTATACATACATGTTTCAAATACCTCACACACATACCTACTATACATGTTTCAAATAATTCCTCCACACATACCTACTATACATGTTTTCAAATACCTCCACATACCTACTATACCTGTTTCAAATACCTCACACCCACTGTACATGTTATACGTGTTCAAATACCCTCCTCACATACCTACTATACATGTTTCAAATAACTCCCTCACACATACCTACTATACATGTTTCAAATACCTCACACATACCTACTATACATGTTTCAAATACCTCACACATACCTACTATACATGTTTCAAATAATTTCCCACACACCCTACTATACATGTTTCAAATACCTCTCACATACCTGTTTCACTATACACTATGTTTCAAATACCCTCACACATACCCACTATACATGTTTCAAATACCTCCTCACATACCTACTATACATGTTTCAAACACCTCCTCACATACACAAATACCCTCACATACCTACTATACATGTTTCAAATACCTCACACATATACATGTTTCAAATACCCCACACATACCTACTATACATGTTTCAAATACCTCTCACATACCCACTATACATGTTTCAAATACCTCTCACACATACCTACTATACATGTTTCAAATACCTCACACATACCTACTATACATGTTTCAAATACCTCACACATACCTACTATACATGTTTCAAATACCTCTCACACATACCTACTATACATGTTTCAAATACCTCACACATACCTACTATACATGTTCTCAAATATACATGTTTCTATACATGTTCTCTCACATACCCTACTATACATGTTTCAAATACCTCTCACATACCTACTATACATGTTTCAAATCCCTACATTCCTACCTATACATGTTTCAAATACCTCACACATACCTACTATACATGTTTCAAATACCTCTCACATACCTTCTATACATGTTTCAAATACCTCACATACCTACTATACATGTTTATCTACTATACATGTTTCAAATACCTCTCACATACCTACTATACATGTTTCAAATACCTCACACATACCTACTATACATGTTTCAAATACCTCACAAACAGTTTAGAAACCCATCAAAATTCAAACATTCAAATTTTACAAAACACCTTTTAATCATTTTTCAAGGACTAAAATTGCCAATATTGGGAACCGGAGAATAAATTGGCTTCCAATGGTAAAGAATAGATTACATGAAACGGAGATGTCATCTTTATAGTTAACCTGACACTGAAACAAAATCACCTAGGGACACCTTAACTGCCAAGAACAGAAGAGAATTATCGTTGATATCAGCCGGGTATTGGAAGAAGATGAAAAGAGCCCCTGCCTTACAATTTCACGTCGTTTCTCGCGATATCATCTCGTGATAATTATGCCGACATTGATGAGTGTTTGTTAAGTTACAACTCGGGCATTGACGCATTACGGTCCCGGCCAGGATACATCGTTCATCGCGGCCCAGAAAATCATGTCGGGGAACCACGAAGAAGTTTACACGCAAACTTCAATTATCCAGACGTGCAGCCTCGTTATGGTACGGGGTCCCGGCGGTATGGGACATTAACACCACACGTACAACAGCATAATAAGTCGTATTATCAATCCAATTAGGCGGAAATGAGTAATCTATATTAAAGCAGCTAATTACTAACAGTGCGTGGTACAATCACTGTCACATGTGTTCACGTTTGCCATCGACTACCTAGAGGAACCTACAGAAGTGGCTCAGTTCTACACCAACGTTCCATATACGGTGTCACCCGTGAAGATCCGGGTTACAATTAGTCTTCAGTAACCCATGTTTGTCGTAAGAGGCGACTAACGGGATCGGGTGGTCAGGCTCGCTGGCTTGGTTGACACATGTCATCGGTTCCCAATTGCGCAGGGGCTCCTTTCACGAAGCACTAAGGTGATCGTAAGTCACTAAGGTAACCTTAGTGCAATGTTAAAGACTGGGAGTTAAGGTTAACCTTAGTAAAGGTTGCTTCGTGAAAGGAGCCCCAGGTCGATATTCATGCTGTTGATCACTGGACTGTCTGGTCCAGACTCGATTATTTACAGACCACCGCCATATAACTGGGATATTGCCGAGTGCGGCGTAAAACTAAACTCACTCACCCATACAGGGTCTTTGGTAAATATGGAATGACAGCGGCTTTCGTCAAAGGTTGTCGTCAAATGACCCTCACACTGTAATTGTCTTTTGTCAAATATCAGTCACCAACATATTCGTCGTATATAGTGAGACCCGATTATCTCGAAAATGACTTTAAACCTGAAAACCTTCGGCTTGTCAGAATTTCCAGGAATATTTATTTCACAAAAAGATGAATTGTAGATGAATTAGTCGTGAAGTAATTGTCCAGGAATTAATTGTTAACACGTAATTGTTCAGAAGTCACTGTTGTCTCAAAATAATTGCTGACTTTATTGTCGTGACGTAATTGTCGCAAGGTAACTGTCCAGCAGTAATGTTTCAGACGTAATAGTCCAAAACAAATTGTCCAGTGATAATTGTCTAAATCAAATTGTCCAGATGTAATTGTCTAGGAGTAGTTATCCAAAAGAAATTGTTCAGAAGTAATTGTCCAAAAGTAATTGTCATGGAGTTAAAATGTCCTGATCACCGTTGTACAATTGATCGTCCTGTTTGCCATGAAACCCAAATTAGTAAGTAAACGGTACTCTTGGCGTTATGTACGTTACCTGGCAACAGTCACAGTCAGTTATTTAGCCACCTAGCTGCATTGGGTACCACTTTCTTCAAATCAACACTCCGAGAGAAGATTCTGGTCAGACATGATTTTCAACAACTCTTGCTTGTCGTTAGAGGAGACAAACGGGATGGGGAGGTCAATCTCGCAGATTGGGTTGATGAATATCATGGAATCGTATATCGTTGATCATGATGTCAATCACTCGGTGTCTGGGCCAGACTCGGTTATTTACAGAATCTTCTCTCGGAGTGTTCATTTGAAGAGACCCGTGAAGATCCGGGGTAGAATACGTCTTCAGCAACCCATGCTTGCCACAAAAGGCGACTTGCTTGTCGTAAGAGGCGACTAACGGGATCGGGTGGTCAGGCTCGCCGACTTGGTTGACCAATGTAATCGGTTCCCAAATGCACAGATCGATGCTCATGCTGTTGATCACTGGATTGTCTGGTCCAGACTCGATTATTTACAGACCATCGCCATATAGCTGGAATATTGCTGAGTGCGGCGTAAAACTAAACTCACTCACTCACTTGATTTGAAGAAAGGTGGTACCCAATGTAGATACGATGTAAAACACCACACATCCGATCACCACGTCAAGTACGTATATTCGACTGACGAGTACCTTATGCCATCGTACAGTTCGTTGCTCGTGATGTCAATCACTGGATTGTCTGGTTCAGGCCCGGTTATTTAGAGACTGTCGTCATACAGCTGAAATGTGTGCAACATTACAACCAAATCAGGGGCTTCTGGGGATGACCTCCACACATTCAACCCAAAAGGGGAATGGAACCCAGGTCTTCGGTGTGACCAGCATACACTTCATCCACTGGGCCATAAAGCGCGATTCGATATCTCTTCTTGAGTCAACCTTCAGTGAGTCCCTCAAACCACCAGCCTTCCGCTCCCTCCAAATGCAGCTTTAAGGAGTGATACCATCGAAGTATTGTTTCTCAGCAGCATTACACCGAACCCACTCACTCACTTTTGCATCAGGCCTGTATAGCATAGGGAAGCGGGAAACATCCGACAACGCTCAACATACATGAAAGCTGAGGTGAGCTAAGCGTGTAATCCGAATCAATTCACTCTCAGGTTGCGTGAATGAAATATTATTGATTCTGACTCCGAAAATTGTAGTGTTTATTTCGCTTGGGATTTAGAGTTATATTGTTATTCTTCAATCATCGACCCGACCAACCTGTCACGATGTGCCCTGTTAAACGCGTTCCTGTCATGTCCAGGAATAAAGCTTTGGGTGAGTAAACAAAAATTAAAAAATTTTGCCATTGATTGTGTTTTAGGTGCACGCCGTCAGTTTACATGCTTTGTGAGCACATCGGGGTCAAGATTTCAGGATGAAATACCGTAAATGTCATGTCCGCGTGAGTTTTAACGGGTTTTAATTATTTCCCACTTCCGATGGAAGTAATCGATTACAGATAACCCACTAAATCACGAGTTCACTTTGAAAGTCAACTACTTGATCCCTATGTTAACGCGGTTTATGAGACGCTCCGGACGGCATCTCCTGGAAACTAAAAGCCATGAGCTGTTTATTCAGTGATTTACGGTAGGCACTACTGCGTTTGGTTTCCGGGATGCTGAAAATAACATCGCCCCAATCTTCCTGAAAAAATCTTATCTGTTTTTCATGTAGGAATTTCAAAGAGCGGGGAGCCTTGGGAGCAAATATTCAGAAAAACAAAAAATACCGGAATACGTTATCCCCAGAGTTCGTACATTAGGTTTCGTACATCAGAAGTTCGTTGTAACAGGGGTACGTTATAACCGGGGTTCGGTATAAGCGGAGTTCGTTATAACCGGGGTTCGTTATAAGCGGAGTTCGTTATAACCGGGGTTCGTTATAAGCGGAGTTCGTATATGGATCGTTTCGGAATTCAAAACTTGCAACCTTCATTCCGTCTACGAAACTTACAATTCCTTTCGACTACGGGTCACGTGGATTTCAAACCTCGTTTTGGCACGAAGCAGAGTTTAGCAGGAGAGTTCAATGTCTACCTTTTCTTATTGCTGATCATCTGTGATCATTGATCGACGTAAACAGATTCTATGATAACTGTTTTAGAGCCATTCCATCAAGTTACGCTACAACTATCTGCTATTCTCTCACAACGTGGGAATGTGAAAAAAAATCCTTCGGGTGATTTTTCAAACTGACACTAATTACATTACCGTAAAGGCTGAAAACAGTGAACGCTGTCTGTAATAAATCTACGCCCCAGCAATAATACTATTGCCTGACCGGGAGGCCCAGCGCTACTGCTGGCGATCTAATCAGCCGGTACAGGCTGAGTGATGCAAGTGTGTGGCATGTACTTAAAGATAATCACCAACATAGGGCCCAGGAATCAATGCCGTTAGTGTACTGTGTAAAATAACACTTCATCGATACATTAATATGCTGACTGGCGTAAAGCTCGGGGAATGCTGCTTGAGGATGCTTCTGAGAAGTGGAGAGCTGGGTTAAGAGTTATATTGACGCCATGCTTCCAGAACAGCTGTTGGTTAATGAGAAGAGAGACCTGCCGTGCTTTCAGTTTTAGGAAGTGTTAATTACAGATATGATAGTTTTTAAGAGGCGTATTTATTTCTCAGTTTATCGAAGAACAGTATCAAGAGTTTGTGGAAATAAAATATAAATCTTTCATTGCATTTAAACAGTTTACTGAAGCAGTTTTCCTATTTTAATCTTTCGGCTTCAACTTAGTCAGGTGTTCAAATGTATTAGAATTGAAACTAATATATACAATCTTGGCTATTTAATTTGTTTGTTGTGTTAATATGCAATATTCCAGCTATATGACGGAGGTCTGTAAATGATCGATTCTGAACCAGATAATCCAGTGATTAACACCATAAACGTCGATCTACGCAACTGGGATACGATGACATGTGTCAACCAAGTCCGCGAGCCTGGTCACCCGATCCCGTTAGTCGCCTCTTACGACACGGGTATTTGATTTTGAACCACAGGAATGCAATCTGTGTATTATATTTTTATCTACTGATGCTATATACGCCCGACAATATATACCCATTTAGGTTTGTAGGGGTTGCTAGGCTGGGCCCCGTTTCACAAAGCTATCGCAGCGCTACGACTGTCGCTACAGTATAGGAGGTACGATTCCTACGAGAAAAGTTACGAGATCTTAGGCTTACGAGAGCTTTGTGAAACCTAGACTTTCGAAGCTCTCTTAGCGCTAAGATAGTCGTAAGTGCCATACATTAAAATTAACTTACGACGATCTTATCGCTAAGAGAGCTTCGAAAATCTAGGCCCAGGGCCCCGTTTCTCAAAGCTCTCGTAAAGCCTAAGATCTCGTTACTTTTTCGTAGCATTCGAATCTCCTATACTGTAACATAGGAGGTACGAATGCTACGAGAAAAGTTACGAGATCTTAGGCTTACGAGAGCTTTGTGAAACGGGGCCCTGGAGTACAAGTGTTTGGGGGTTAATGGGTGTTGCATACAGTATGAGGGTTGAAGTAGTGGTGGAATTGGGTTTAACGTCGTGCTTGAGAATATTTCGCTCGTATGACGACGTGCATGCGTGTGTATGTGTATGTGCGGCTGCTTGTACTAACCCAGACTGAAGCTGGTTTTATAGTGCTAGCCCACTGAGATACCATGCCGCAGTGAAGCATGAATACCCCACTCAGACACATTATACTGACTCCGAGCCGACCAGTCCTTGTTGTACCCATTAATGCCGAGCACCAGGCAGGGACCAACAAGTACCACATTTTAACGTCTTTTGGTATGACGCGGTCGGGGATCGAACCCGCGACCTTCCGCACTCCGGGCGGACGCTCTAACCACTACACCACTAAGGCGGTCTGAGGGTTGAAGTGCTACAGCACACTGCATGTAGTTGTCAAGTTACTCCTTTTCAAACAAGGGGTGTGGGTGTGGTGTGGTGTGGTGTGGTGTGGTGTGGTGTGGTGTGCGGTGCGGGTGCCGGCGGCGGCGTGGCGTGGCGTGGTGTGGTGTGATATATGGTGGTGGTGGTGATGGTGGTATGTTGGTGTGGTGTGGTGTGGTGGTGGTGATGTGGTGGTGATGGTGTGGTGTGGTGTGGTGTTGGTGGTGGTGGTGGTGGTGGTGGTGGTGGTGTGGTGTGTGTCCCAGTTGTTACAGAGCCACGCAGAGGACCCGGGTTCGATCCCCTACAATGTGTGAAGCCCACTTCTGGTGTCCCCCGCTATGAAATATTGCTAAAAGCGGCGTAAAATCATATTCACTCACTCACTTAATTATAGAGTTATTATGTTATATTCGACGTGTCATGCAGTGCGGTACCGGTTAGATAATTAATTGGCCTCCTAAAAACTGAATTCCGAAAATGACTGAAATACATTTTGTCATGGAGAGCTTCTTCAAAAAAAAGACCCATCACAATTGCAATGCTATGTAAATACAAGGTATATTTACTTATTGGCTCGGATAGATTTTGTTACAGAAAGTAACCAGCAACGTAAATGGTAAAACGCGAGGCACTGATGCCTTCATCGCCCCTGGCAACCAGACAATGGCCACTGTCTGGACCACATTAGGGTATGAGTGCTTCACATATCGCTCGGTGTCACACATAAATTATCTCCCGTTGGACACAACCATCACACATAATTCCCCTCGATAAACTAATCACAGCCCAACAACCACAAAGCAGGAACTAGGTATAGGTTTGATGTAATAAAAGAAGACTGGCGCCATGTTCTACTGTCATTCGGGAGCTGTATAATTCCTGTTCGTTATGAAATATCACATATACATGTCGGTAAAAAGTCTTCCAAGATTCCATTGACATTTACAGTATCGATTCCCTCGGCCAAGAGGAAGTCGTGTTTTCAAAGAAAAATCGACACACGATTCTGTTGATTCGAGACACATACCCATTAATGTTTGCCATATGTTCTGTACAATCATCTCGTGTACGTCATACAAATGTTCCATTGGCGTCTCGCGGTTTAGTTTTTGGATTGTCGGATCTATAATGCAATATCTCGTTGTAAGTGGAATTCTCCGGTGAAATCCCACCTCAAAGGAATCGTGTTCTGTGATAAATGACATAAGCCCCACATGGAATGAATTCATTGTCCATGCACTTATACTTCTGTAATGGTGACGTGCGGTTTATTAAGAAAACGCTTAATCTATATGCCTAGCGACCATGTTTTTACATAACCATGTTTGTTGTCGCTCGACCGATTGCGATTGCGACTGGACCCGGGTGAGTGAGTGAGTGAGAGCAACTACAATATCATAGTTATAGATGTAAATCTAGCATGTAACCTTAAAACTATTTTACTATTGAAGACAACACACTATTAAAATGGGCTATAGGTCACTAGCATCTGAGGAACTCTGGGGACTTACAATACTTTGGCTAAATGCACGGACCCTACAGCTGGATTTTCACCATCCCTTCGACCGTTGGCGATTGTACTCAAATTTAGCCATCACTTTAAATCACAAATATACTACGGTCAAACATCTGGTAAGCATAAACGTACCTCTCAGGAGGTGAATGATTTTACAACACTTTAACCACGAGTGAGTGAGTTTAGTGAGTACACGATGGTAGATATTGGGCCTTATACTTTGAACCCGGATCTTGGGAGTGAGTCGCGAACGCTTTAAGCACGAGGTAGTTCGCCTTACAGACCGTGAAACAAGACACCCAATACAGATTTTGCAAGTCTAGAATGTGTGGCTAGTCTAGATTACCTTGGTATGAGGATATGAGTGAGTGAGTGTGGTTGTACACCGCTTATATTCCAGCATTATCACGGGACACCAGAAATAGGCTTCACACATTTTTTATTTTATGAAGATAAATTAAGAACTTCTGTCTGTAAAACACGTTCATTTCAGAGATTAGATGTAAGTCTACCAACTCCATCCAGCGACTGGACAAAAAATGTCACGAGTTAAAATGTTCACTCCAATTCGGCCTTGTTTTGCATAGCAGCATAATACAACAAACGACGGAGATTGGCGAAAACACCCGAGTTCACCATCGATCATCTGGAGTGTGATGTAGAGAATCTCACGAGTGTATTTGATAACAACACGCATTATCGATGGCGTCTTGAGATGAAGTCCTGAAAACACTGCGTAGGGTTAAAGAGTAATTACCTGTCAGTGTGATTACGTCATATCCGGGTGTGTCTGCTTCACGTTGGAGGGTAGCCCGAAGTGATGCCCGGATGTCGACACTTTTGGTGAAACCCACGTGTAATGTACTGACAGACGAGGGAACGTCGTCAGGGGGAACTTAGGATTCAAACCCACGATCATAGCAAGGGGACGCAACTCTACACACAGGAATATCAGACAATAACGCAGGTCGTAGATCCAGCACGCAAGTGGCGCTGTCTGTTATTACAACTATGGAAACGATTCTGGGAGCCAACCCTATCCAAATCACATTACGACCCGCGGTTGAAGAGCGCTGTCGAGGTTATGTTGTTTCGCTACGATTCCTCTTCGTCAATGGCAAAGTTAAGACAGCCTCGAGTGAGTGAGTGAGTGTAGTATTACGACGCTTTTAGCAATATTCAAGCAATATCACGGCGAGGGGACACCAGAAATGGGCTTCACACATTGTACCCATGTGAGGAATGGAACCCGACCCTTCGGCGTAAACGTTTTAACCACTAGGCTACCCCACCGTCCTTGGTAGTGGAATATGACAAATGGTCTTCGGCGTGTCGAGCGAACGCTTTAACCACTAGGCTACCCCCGTCCTTGGTTACCCCACCGTCCTTGGTAGTGGAATACGACAAATGGTCTTCGGCGTGACGAGCGAACGCTTTAACCACTAGGCTACCCAAGCCGTCCTTGGTAGTGGAATATGACAAATGGTCTTCGGCGTGACGAGCGAACGCTTTAACCACTAGGCTACCCCACGGTCCCTGGTAGTGGAATATGACAAAACGGCTACCCCACGGCCCCAGGCCAGCTACGGGAATAGCCGCCTGGCATTTAAAGGTTGGTAAACATTAACTCCCTTTCACACAATAGGTTCAGAGTTAGGGAGGTACAGGCCACATTTAGCAATATTCCACCAATAAAACTTGTGTGAGAGCCACAGTGGCTCAGTTGATCAGATCACTGACTTTGTATGCCCGCGATTTGAGAGTTTGCGTTCGAATCCCGGTTGGACCTCAACCACGAAAGTACTAGAATTTGTACTTAACTAAGAAAGCGTAATCCCAAATATAACATTTATAATTAGGAGAGTCCACACGGCACCACTTGACGACAAACAGCCAAACATCCAGGCTTGCAGAAGCGGCGTATGGCTTGGATGTGGAGGCCATACATCTAATAGCGTCAGCAATTTGCTGTACATAGTCAAGTAATTGGCTGAGCTTGGCAGCACTGGGTCATCGATCTCCTGGCTCTCGGTATCTCTTTGTGATATCTCTAGCTGGCATCAACAACCTATGAATGGTCTCCTCGCTCCCAGGGCCAGGGGATAATCAGAGGCGTACCGTAAATATTTGATGACATTTCTTTACAGAACACTTAACTCGTACCATCATTATTAATACAGTGATGGCGGTAGATGCATCATGTCATCGGCTACTGATTCCCCAGTGGGTTACTTATTCAAAGCAGATCTTATAGAAACTAACATCTGTAATTACGGTTCAAGTGATTAACATGATTTCTTCGTATGCTGTAATTACATTTGATTATGACGGCACAAGTTTTAAAAAGTCGGTATAAAACGTGATCTTGGCGTATTTCAATATGGCGACCAATTCTAAGATTACAGCCTCAGTGATTTCCTGTTAAAGGCATAAAAGGTTTTAAAGATGTAACTACATTGAGTTTTTATCTTTAACTATGCTCGTTGTAAATAATTATGTTGGCTATGTATTGATCTATTGATCTGGGGATTTTATTCCAGAAGGAAAGGCTCAGATGTGCTCTAATATATTTGACTGAATGAAAAATGTGAACGGTGATTGGATGAAGTGTTGATTGCAGTGGTGACATCCGTCTTATAGGAATCAAACCCGTACCGCACATGCGGCAGTGGTCAAGCGCGTGAACATCGGGTGAGACCGGATGTGACGTCATGGGTCATAACAGGGTGTCAGCATCACTAACTACTGTGTTAGAAGTATTCAAACTCAACAGCCATTGTGACCAACCCATTTACATTCAAAACGACCTATGTGTGTGGTGTAGTGGGTAGAGCTTCCACCTGGAGACTGAAGGAAGGTCGGTGGTCTTCAAGGCAGTCGTCGTGATGTTGTGGTCAAAGCGTGTGTCGGAACGGGGGGTCGGTTGCTCGATTCCCTGGTCGCGTCATTTAAAGACGTAAAATAAATATACTTGTTGTCACCTTGCCTGGCGTGCGGCACGGACTAGAACATGGACTCGGAGCCTGGTGTGAGTGGGGTATCCATGTTGAACTGCATCAAGCTGACACTGTAAAACCAGCATTAATCAGGACTATACAAGCAGCTGTACAGAGACAAACATTCACACTGCAGTATTCCATATGTACGGAGTTGTCGCTTGGCCATGAACATGACGGATGCACCCTGCAGTCTGAAAGGAACAAGCCCGGACTGACGCAGGTCCAGGAAGTACATAATTTTTGTAGAGTCGACTTCCAAAGTGGTATCCACATCACGTAGCCATTCTGTAACCATGGGCTCCCTGTGATGCGCAGACCCCTGATGGTCCGGGTTAGAATATTGATCTTCAGTAACTGAAGCTTGTCTTAAGAGGCGACTGACGGGATCGGGTGGTCAGGCTCGCTGGCTTGGTTCAAGTGACACATGTCATCGGTTCCCTATTACGTTGATCGATGCTCATGCTGTTGATCACTGGATTGTCTGATCCTGACGCGATTATCCACAGACCGCCGCCATATAGCTGGAATATTGCTGAGTGCGGCGTAAAACTAAACTCGCTCACTCACTGTGATTCTTGGTTATCGCGACTACGTCTGGTAGCCGGTTAAACCTGAAACAGGTTTCTGACCACGTGATATCTCTCCAATTCTTCTTTAAGGGATGTTTCCCTACGTTCTTTACTCCACTGGGGCCGACAGAGGAAGATTTCATGTTTAGAAGATTTGGCGTATTTAATGAGAAAACGGTCAGAAATGAGAAAAGCCCCAGCACGCACTAGTCTCTAATAAAGATGCGGGAGGGAGATTAATCAGCCATAGTGCGGTGCCTCTCGGGCAGTCTCGCGTGACGTTAATTTTAGCCCGTCATACGGATGTCACGTGATCTACCTGGACAAATTCGTAAAGAGCAGAAAATCTATATATTGATGTGCGGGGCAGGTCAATAGCCTTCAGTAGTTGATTCTCCCGAAAGAAGATATTGGGATATCATGTTTAATTATTTTCGATTGGCACAGATGGTCAATTGAATAGGAAATGTGGATATCAAATTGAATGATCTATTTTGGTCTGAATACCGGACACGGGTTATATTGGACAGGAGTGATGGGGGGGGGGGGGGTCCTGAAATCATACAGCTGAGTGAGTGAGTGAGTGACACCGTTTTGAACGTTATCTCAGTCATGTCACCACGTGTTAGACTGACGTGGCAGTAAACTCAGAAATGGCGCAGGTCTCTGACGTATATAACCTCGGTCAAACCTAGGACACCGGATGTGGCAAACCAAGGACACCGGGTGTGGCAAACCAAGGACACCGGGTGTGGTGCCGACAAACCCAGTAGCATGACTGGGTCAAACTCGGTATTCAACCCATGACCACGGGTTCCTGTGTCCCCTACAGGGCGCAACTCGACAATAACCTCTTAATTAAGTGAAATAACGGTAAATGATCACATAAGTGTTCAGTGTATTTCACGCAGTCGTAACACTTGTACCCTGGTACAATCGTGTAAGTGTGGTTTTAACAGTTGCAAACTAGTAGTCATAGTCTTGTGAGTATGGTTTTAACACGTGTACCCTGGTACAACCATAGTCTTGTGAGTATGGTTTTAACACGTGTACCCTGGTACAACCATAGTCTTGTGAGCATGGTTTTAACACGTGTACCCTGGTACAACCATAGTCTTGTGAGCATGGTTTTAACACGTGTACCCTGGTACAACCATAGTCTTGTGAGCATGGTTTTAACACGTGTACCCTGGTACAACCATAGTCTTGTGAGTATGGTTTTAACACGTGTACCCTGGTACAACCATAGTCTTGTGAGTATGGTTTTTACACGTGTACCCTGGTACAGCCATAGTGTCAGTATGGTCTTAGGCCGTTCTTGCAATATTCGTTCCAGGGCGGGAGACACCAGAAAACAAAGTTTAACATGTACCCTCGTAGGAATTCGAACGCGGATGACGTCATGAGCTTACATTTCAACCTGGGCATATAATCAGTTTTCAATTTTCGAACATTCTGCCTTCAGAGAAAGCGCTATAATTTACGCGTTGTTTAGAGAGCTGACGTTTATGGGAATACGCCGTGGCAGTTAAACGTCGGTTTAACAGAGATGAGGCTTTTATGAATTGTTTAAACATTCATGAGAAATGACTGCTTTCAAGGAAGTGTTATAACGAACGAAGACAGGTTTTCCATCCTTCATTACAACAGATATAAGCCTGACCTGAGGTTTACGTCGCTTTTCGAAAAGTTGCAGAAACATCACCGCTTCATACACATTCTGCATATAGGGAATCGAACCCGCGCATTAGGCGTGACGAGTAAACGCGTTAACCACTGAGCCACCCCCGCCCTGCTGTAACACGTAATATCCTTTACGGAGCGTAATAGATTGGAAAATATTCCTTAACTAAGTCTAACCTCCTCGTAAAAACGTTGGCAACATGCGGCAGCCACAGCGCCATCGTCAGCGAAATTGAATTTACGTAAAAGGTTTTATTTCAGAAGCACAACACAGAAAAAACCCTACTATTTGTCATCATACAAACAGCTTGTGAGATAGTTTTCTGGTTTAAATGATACAAAACATTTTAAGTGAAGATCGATAATATCTGTGCCAAGTGGGACATGTATATTCTATTGGCGATGTTTGAAGAGTAGAGGGCGCCTGTGTCGTTGTCGACGGCGATGCAGCAGAAAAGGTCACGCGCAGCAAAAAGATGTCTGTTGAGGGATAGAAAAATATAATGGAAGATCGATAGTTTCCGTTAATCTCCGTGATGCTGTGTTTCCGAATGTCGATATTGTCTACTGAGTGGTTGATTTGGCTACGGCATCTGGAGATAACGCCGCTATGGCCTAGTGTTTCACTGACCTACTCTCGGACGGACATTAGGCGTGAAGGTATGCTGGTAACGCAGTCGGAAGGTTTCAGCACTGACAGGTCGGGAAGCCCATTCCTGATGTCCCCCGCCGTGATGTTGCGGGAATATTGCTAAAAGCGGCGTTAAACCATACTCACTCACTCACTCACTCACTCACTCAGCACTGGCAGATGTTGTCCCAGGTTGAGGGGAAGTCGAACTAAACGGACAGTCGACTACTACAGGATTCGATACACCCATTTGCGAGACTGACTGACTGAGTATGGTTTTACGCCGTTTCAGCAATATTCCAGTAATATCACGGCGGGGCCATTAGCAAGATGTGGTGAAAAATGTAATTATTCATTTTATAAAGCAATAAAAAATCCGGTTTTACGAACACTTGTGACCGGTTTTTCATGAATAATAAGGGTGGAAATTGACATATCAAAAATTCTATCCGCGTTGGGAATCGAACCCGGATCGATCTATAGTTTGACACGCCTCAACCACAAGGCCACTCCACGTGCAACTGATGTTCCCATGACAAATGTCAGTAACGCTTGTTCAGTATGTAATTTCAAGCGTTATGCGTCGTATCTAAACACTATCATTCTGCAGATGTTACAGTGCTACCAAAGTCTGTGATTCCGGGAAAACACCTGCTGCCAGACTCTGCCACGTCCGGTAATGGTTTGCCCAGCACTACCCTTATGATGGATTACAGCAAATCCGGATTCTTCCTATCGCAATAACTGTTTCAGGCTGTTTTCTGATTAAAAGCGTGGTGGGATAGCCTCGTGGTACAGGTGACGCGTCGTCGCGACTAAGATCTGAGTTCGATCCTACACAGCTTTAAAGAAAACGTTTCTGTCGTTTCATCAATATTCCATACTTTCACGGTCGATAACAGAAAGGTTTCACAAAATGTGTCCCCGTCCGGATTGGAAACGACGTCTTCGGCGGCACTAGGCCGATGTCAGTCTTCTTAACTGAATCTACAGATGCACTTTTAAATCTGGTTGTGAGAACACGTGTCCATTTTGAAACCAGTTAACAGAAGCCCTCAGAAACCGGTTTAGAGTAAATGACACCTCCCAAAAAGCGATACAAAGAAAAGGATATACCTATTTTAAACCGGCAACTAATTGAAATATATCGCCATGTAAGACTGTAATCAAGTCAGTTAGTGTCCACAACCAAAATCCCATGCCGGTTTATAGAGGGTGTTGATTTCCGGAGATGCCAGAGTATAGAGAATAATCGTAGTGGAGCCCCTTGTTTGCCAGATTTACCGATGGAGCTCCGCCATTGTTAGCATTTGGCCCAGCTTCGGAGCCTGGGAGTAATTGCAGATATACGTTGTATATAGTTGGGAGAGCATTGACACATAAGATGATTAATCACTTAAGTAGGTATTGATTCAGAATTACAACGAGGTCGACCACTGTGAGACCCACAGTGTTATTGTGAAACTCAGAAAGTAGTACAACAGGAGATATCAGCCGGTAGTAATATGCATACGGTAATTTTGAATGCCCAGAACCATTTTTTCCATAACTATTTTTTATGTATTCATATTCAAATGAATTGACTGAATGAGTCAACTATGCGTAAGTATGTCAAAGTAAACTGATACTTTTCCGCACATTCCGCCAAGCGATGATAACACAGAATTCAATTTCCGGTTAACGTATTGTGATGTAAATGACTCGGTCTGATCTATACATGGAGAACCTGCTTCCGGTCTTATTCACAGTTGTAGAAGCGGTCGCCATGCTGACGTCGACTGATTAAGTCTGTATGTTGATGCACTGCATATCAACAAGAATAACTACGGGTATAGCTTAGGTGGAGCTGGGAGGAGCAAGTTGTCATGTTGTCAGCAAGAGCCTAGTTATATCACGGTCTGGGAAGAAGTCCTGCAGTGAGGCGGGTGTAAGACCACGTCAGTCTCGCTCAATAACACGGGAAGGTACCGACAACACAAGAAACACAATGGGCGATCTTTTTTCAAATTATCTTCCCTTCACTAATCTGCTCGGTGCGCTAACCCGGGCGGTCCAACCTTAAACTGACAGTGCATGTCGTATGCGCGATGCGAACTGTTCGTGTTACCATTACACTTATAGACAGTTAACCAGTATAGCCTTCAACCAGTATAGCCGGTAACGTTCACGCTGGTGCGTGGACAGCATATCTTTTCCCTTGACCGATGATATATCAAGTGTTATGTCCTGAAATTTCTTTTCCATAATTCCATGATATATCAGGGATGACCATGACTGCTTATATTTCAATAACAAATCACCAGGTGACTGTGGCGAGGCGGTGGAATCAGCTGAGGATTCATTTTAGGTCATGTTTTGTTTTGCAATCGGTATTCCAGAAGTAGGGTCCTGGCACATCCAGGGGCTGCAACTCTACATGTCGAATTGCAGCATTAAACTTCTGGATGACTTAGATGACCATAATATGATCTATTTCGCAGTAAACAATTCAAGTACGATGAAACTTCATTACCCCTTCCACCCCCACCCCCACCCCAATGACACACCCTCCAGCGTCTTCTGTACGACGTACGACAGCAACTTCACCAATCGGTTTCAGCTTCACCGGTATCATCGTATATACGTAGGAATGTGACCTCAACATACCATAGGGTGATAAATAGCTGTTATCGACCTCCAAGATACGGTCTATGAGGGAAGATTAGATATATTCAGATGGGACTGTGTCCAGTCTAGAGTGTATTGACCGGAGATGTTACTGATAAGCTTAATACAGAGATATGCCTACAAGGTGAATGCAGACTGAATTCCATCTTCGCTGACCAAGAAACGTAACTACATCAATGATTCGTTTAAGTGTGCGTTTGCTTTCAGAGCAGATTAACTACCCAGCAAAGCAGCGCTAGATTCTATCAGAGGATCTGTATCCTGCAAATTAACTGTGTACATAGTTAGGCAGAGGGCTGATGGGATGGGGCGCCATGTGCCGCCTGCAGCGCATGGTTACTTGACTGCATGGTCGGAGGCAAAATGGCGCCACTGGAGAATGAAGTGCAGATTGATTGGCCCAGTGTCCCTGGACTGGGTCCTGGTCATAATGGCTGGTGTAAACACAGATGATACTCAAGCGTATTGGAAACTGTACCATATGCGTAGTCAATAGTCACGTACATGGTCCGTTAGCGCGTGTTTGCGCGACAGGAATTGACCAGATAACGAAGGGAGATTGGGGCCTGTTCCGCGAAGCGATCTTGGTGCCCTAAGGTGATCGTAACTCCCGTACTTTAACATAGGTTTACGATTATCGTAGCGATAACATCGCTTTGTTGAACTGTGATTAACCCCCATTTGCTACCCAGCCCATTCATGTCGTGCAAACTCGTGTTCAGGTGAGTTAGTGAGGAGATGCAGTTTTACGCCCACCTTTTCTGAAACCACATGGCGATAACTGACGTGGTCGTGCGCTGATGGCGACCGGTGACGTATAATCATCCATGCTTCACATTTCTCGGCACCACGCCCATATGTTTATCAGTTTCGGGCAGTCGTGATGTTCTAGCTACATGGGGGCGGTTCATCAGTCCCTGAACCTCATTATTTTCCCTTCTGCCCAGCCCTTTCTGCAATATTAAATCCTCAAATAAAGCAAGTCTAGATTTCCTCACGTTCTCAATCTTCCTTCTCAGTGGGAATCCTTTTTAAATTAAAAGCAAATATTCCTTTCTATCACAATTATACATATTCAGAGACTAAGCGTTACCCTAAAGAGCGAGCTGTTGGGTCTGGATCAAGCCCCAAGCCGACGGAATAGAACGGCGGGCGGACAGTCAGACCAGCCTGACCACCCGATTTATGTAAGGCGAGCATGGGTTGCTGGGAGCTTATTCCACCCCGGGTGAATCCACCTATTTGTGGATAGATGAGTGAGTATGGTTTTACGCCACTTTTAGCAATATTCCAGCAATATCTCGGCGGGGGACACCAGAAATGGTCTTCACACATTGTATCCATGTGGGGAATCGAACCCGGGTCTTCAGCGTGCCGGGCGGACGCTTTCACCACTAGGCTACCCCACCGCCCCTGACAGGTGATGAAGACAGAAGGAAAGGACAGTGTTGTAGTGTACGAAGTAGGCGGTGTATCGTGATGGGGTTGAACGGCGAGCTCAAGATTATTGCAATTGTAAAGCGACAATCATGCACGTGTGTGGCTGCCTGAACTGGTTGGGACTCATGTCGGCGTCTTAGTGCTGGACTTAAGCGGCACCCGGCCTGATGGCATTTACCGCCTTTGTGTCATCCTTCATAACGGGTATTGCGAGGAGGATCTTATCGGGTGTTTCATGAATTCGAACCCAGGAACACTTTGCCATGAGCAAAAGAACACTCAGCTTTCGACAATATTGCATCATTATCATATCAAAGAACGTCCGAAGTTGTGTCTATACGTTAATACGTTAATACTTTCCGGAGAATCAATCATTTGTTATAAGCGTATCAAACACATTACCCATTTGGCTACTTAGATGTTATGGCGATACAATGGACTCGCCACGTGGAGTGTATGAGCAGTCGGCGGCCTGGATGTCCGAGAGTCAGCTGACCACTGACCCTCCCAGCGTCCGAGTTGACATACGCTATGGTAGTAGGCTACTCTATCACATTAGACAGCAGATCGATGAGCTCGAGTCGTGGCCTGGTCAGGTGGGTGTAAAGTGAGGGAAGCAATGAGTGATGGAACAGATGCGGGGGGATGAAGTTGACGAAGTGGAAGACGCTGCTGCTGTGGGCGTGGGTGTGGACATCCAGGGGGAATTCCGGGAGAAATATTGGAAAGGTGTTTGGGTTGTCAACTACCGCGATTTTGTAGTGGTCTGAATCAAGTCGCAAAATGCATTTGCGTCTCTTAGCCGTGTCCCGATCTAATTATCGTGGGTTCGAATCCTATAAGCACCTGATCAGTCCCGACATCATTTCCTTGTTTAATATAGCTGTTTACAGAAGCGTTTAACCAAAGCTGCACCCTCACACTTATTTGAAAAAAAATATACAGACTTTTACTTAAGTGTCTTGTTATATCAAATACATGGTGTTATCAAACGTTTACAACGATAAATTTGATATCACATTAAATGACGGGGTGGGGGTGAGAATAATATTTATCATGCAAACGAATTCCTTTTTCAGTTTGTAAATAACCATAGTCGTGGGTGCAAAGTCTACAGCTATTAGAGGTGACTATTGAGTGGGAAAGAACTATTGCGATAGCGATAGTCTATTGCTACCAACTATTGCAATACTATTGTTTTCTCTCACCTTGAATTGTCTCATTTGAAGCCATTTCCCGAATGAACGTATAGCACGTATAGTTTCAGTCTCTTTTGATAACTGACAAGAAACTTAAAACCCAGATCAAGAAAACAGTTAAAACATAAACTTATTGTTATTCACAGTTTCAAACTCCGAGTCGCATGCCCTGTTTGACCAAAATGTTTGTTTAAGAGGTTATAGGGGCGGAAAACAGTAAATCAAAGTGACGGAATCTGGTACTTCCTGTATTTTGCGCTGCGCATTTCAATCACTAAACTATCGATAGTCACACATACTTTTTGTTTCTACCATCGATTAATTGCTATCGGAGACTCAACAATTGCAATCCATCGATAGTTCGATGCATCGTTACAGCACTAACAGCTATCTTGCTTCAGGGGCAGGTTAATAAGTGATTTCTGTTCATTGTGACGTCACAGTAACCGCTGACGTCAACAGGGTGTTCAAAGCACAGTGAAGAAGTTTCATTGGAGCGATCTCTAGGATTTATCAATTGTTATCTCCTGTGGAATTATATAAGTTTATGCCCATTTACTTTGAAATGTGACCACATTCTTGTCCAGATTCATTCCACCGCACATGAATGTACGTGTTTAATAAACAGTGTAAGGCCACGATGGACAGTGAGCAAGAAGTATCCTTAGCTCTTCAAGTGTCCTACCATCCTGCCAAAGCTGCCGCCTTTCTGTTGTGGTGGACAAAGCGTCTTCCGTGAGAACTAAAGTGGTCCTGGTGCTCGGGCTCTGACGAGGTTAATAACTGATCCGCCTGTAGGGGGCGCTGGCATCCCAGGCTTGACGGAAACAGCTGAACTTGAGAATGTTCAGGTTGCCCCAACAGCATACACCCTTGATCATAACATCAATCACTTGTTCGTCTGGTCTGGAATCGATTATTTACAGGCCAGATTAACAAGTTTTAAAACAAATCCAAATTTGTCGGAAGGGAGTTCGCGTCAACCACATTCTTGTCCCTTCTTTACATCGAATTCTCTAAGCTCCACTCATCGCTTTAAAGTGTGCGCAGAGTTCGTTTCGAACAAAGGGAGACAATGACTGTTGGTATGAATTCTAAAGTTTCTTGCAGAAGACTAATGCCCCCCAAACCATGCGTATTGGTCAAGTAGACTTAAGAGGTCTTGGTGCTTCTAAATTTGGCTCAAATCACCTCGTTTCTCCTATCAGTTGATTACTTGACCTGTGGGAAATTGGTAAAAGTTCCAATTGATCTAAGTCGGTCGGTAATACTCATTCTGGAACAAAGATCTACATGATCAAAAGTCTACAGTGACTTTGTTCAATCGCGTCTATGTCTGTCCTATTGATTATAAAAAAAAGTAGCATTTGAAAAAGGGGATATGGATTTCGAAATCCGGATTTGAAAGAAAAAAAGCTTCTTTTAACACTTCGAACATCAAGTGAGGAATGATGCTGTTTGTCTTCTAATCACAAGTCCGTGTCTCCGTAGAAAACTTGAACAAACATGTCACGTGCCACACGGGGTCACGTGTCAGAGAGGCACGCATGCATCAGTCGCCTGAGGCCCCAAATCACCGGAATATCTTGTGCGTGTCTCAATCCAAACGCTGTGGGTTTGAATCCAAGAAGTTTTACGGAAGTGGAGGTGGTTGTCACGGAAGTTTAAGACATGCAACACATCAGGCTGACAAACCAGGATATAACCGAGATACAGCTGTGTTAAATACAACCCCTTCTCTCACGACAATCCGGTTATGGTTACGTCATAGAAGCCACAGGGAACATGGTTTCAGAATGCCTCAGACTCGCTGTTTATCTCCGCCAGGACAGACGGATCCTAGACTAACGCTGAGTCTCTGAATATATATCATTTTCATAGTAACAAATAATCCCATTTAGATTAAAAAACAGCCCCAGTGAGATGTGAGATTCAGAGTAAATATTGGACTTGCCCCATTTAGGGCTTTAGAAATGCAGGGAGGGCTGGGCAGTAGGGGATAAAATGCGGTTCAGGGACTGTGAGACAGACTAGGGAGCTACGTGCACGTGACAGCCATGTGACCTAACAATACATCGCTGCAGTGAGTGAGTGAGTGAATGGCAGTGTTTCGGTTATTTCACATTACATATTGTGTCCTTGTTCAGCGCTACACTGATGAAGGTCTGTCAACAATCGAGTCTAACAATCCAGCGACCAGACAATCACGTGACTAGCATGAGCAACGATGCACACGCATCTGCGACACGGTGACATGCCGCCCATGAAGTAAGCGAGACTGAGCACCTGGGGCGGTATTCATAGAGAAGAAACTAAGATTTTTCCTAAGTCCAAACTTAAGTTTTTTAAAACTGACTTAGCTAAGTCTGAGACTTAAGATGCTATTCATAAAGCTACTAAGTCAGAAACTTAGCTAAGTTTCCAAAGACAAACTAAGTTTTTTTCGTAGTGCATACCCGCGTGATCACTAGGGTGAATCCGAGTTATTTTTAAACTTCCGGCGGAACTCTTTTATAAAAAGGTGTGAAAATGGCTTTCGTTGGGATCTCCCTTTTGCTATTTACGGCAGACGACACATTGATACCGCGGTAATACATTGTGAAAAATATGTCGGAGTCTGAGATAAAGAAGAGAAAACCTAATTGGACTAAAGACGAGGTCCTTCTTTTGACAGAACTCGTGAAAACAAACGCCAGAGTGTTGGAAGGAAGTTTGGTCCGGGCGTGACGTCGGCGAAGCGGCAAGAGGCGTGGCAGGTAATGTAAACATTGGGTCCGACTGTCAAGGTGTAGTCAAGAATACAGAAATGTCTTAGACTACGTGCCACACATAGTTTTCATTTGTTTTGAATAAGTACGATTTTCTGTTCTCTTTTCTGAATTACATTGGTACGCCTATGAAACAGCCCAAAATGCATCAAACACTGGAAAAATGTAGTGAGTGTAGGTGATGATTAGCCGAGGTCACACGACGAAGGAAAGGAACATGTATGAACGAAAAAGTTTTTTTAAGCGAACATGACCTCGTACAAATAAATAGTTTGATGAGGCTACAGCATGTAGTGTCAGGAATATTTGTAAAAATTCCTGTGTTTTGTTTACTAACAATGGAAAATTTTAAAAAATAGGAAATCCTACTTTATAATTTTTTTTAGGAAATCCTAGTTTATAAATATATGACTAAATATGAAAGCTTTGAGTGATATCTATTAAAGGTATTATCATCATAAGTGTAATCAACTTTAGAACAATTGATTTCAAGAATATATGGGAAATTAAAAAAATAGGAAATCCTACTTTTTATAAAAAATTAGGAAATCCTATTTTATAAAAATATCCTTTCTCCCAAATGCTGGCGACGAATCTAATGCCATTCCCATCTAGACGGTATCGCCGAATTAATTCTTCATCGCTGTATTCAACGAGACTTTGTCTTCTTTGGTGAAATGAACGACGCCTCAGCGCTACGGCAGCCATATTGTTTACTGACTTAAGTCAAACACCTTCCAGTTAAGCCTACCCCTGCCCAGTCTTAAGATTTAAGTCGGAAATCGCCAAAACTTAAGCCTAAGTTGCTTTATGAATATGACTTGAGTAAAATCTGAAAACTTAAGTCAGAAAAAGTGAAAAACTTAGTTTTTTCAAAAACTTAAGTCATATTTCAGACTTAAGTTCTTTTATGAATACCGCCCCAGATCCTCCTAGTTGCCTCTTACGACAACCTAAGGTTGCAGGGGACCTATAACCTTACCCAGAATCCCATGGATTCTTTTACAACTTTGAACTCCACGTTCATCCAAGGTCCCGTTCCACAAAGAGTTCGTAACGTTACGACAAGTCGTAACTCTATAGTTTGTCTTTGGCTTACGAATGTCGTAGCGCTATCATCATTTTGTAGATCGGGACCATCGGGCAACAGCTGTGAATCCTGGGACAATGGGGCGAGACGCCACCATCATCCACGACGACCACACCCGTGTACTCAGCCCATCGTGTTGCTCTATAGTGATCGAACATCAACATGCCAAACTGCCAAAACATTACTAAACAGTGAAACACCCTTAAGTGAACCCTGCAGACCGGACACCCTGCTTTCTGGACAAATAATGTGGAGACGTATTCCAAAGGACTAGGGGAGCCTAGTGGTTACAGCATTCGCTCGTCACGCCGAAGACCCGGGTTCGATTCCCCACATGGGTACAATGTTTGAAGCCCATTTCTGATGTCTCACGCCGGGGTAGTACTGGAATATTGCTAAAAGCGGCATAACACTAAACTCACTCACTCAAAGGACAAGTTTCTTTAATATAAAACTTCGTCAAACTGATGTCCAGATTACTGGTCTGACTGTACTTCAATTGTTGTTCATCAGCTTTGGGGAAGAGCTTGTGGACTTAAAGTAATGACATTTTCCCCACAAATATATCTCTAGACACATCTGTATAAAATATTGAGAAGACCGCATATCAGCCAAGAACACAAGCTTCGTGGACCGCGTTAAGGGGAGCAAAGCGTATCTGAAGATACATGTATATTGATTCTGGCAATAAATCATACTTTCACGTTCCCGAGAAAGATATTTGATAGTGGCCTGTATCATTATATACTGCTCAGTATTTGCTAAGGACCAGAACAGTCAGGTTCAGTCACATGTGTGGTCCCCAGCAAGTGTGGAATAGTCCATACATCGAGTGGTATGGCCTCAGAGAGACTTTCAGTGACATTCCGCCGGCAGTGGCAAAACCGAAAGTAGCGCAGTTCGTAGAGGTATACCATTTTTTTTAAACCCAGGAATACGGGTTTGGTGGATACAGAACTATAGGATTCGAGCTCACGATAAGCGGATCAATGCACTGATAAGGGACGCAACTCTGCACTACTGTTCCAAGATAAAGAAACCCAGTAAAAAAGTGAAAAAGTCTCAACTTTGAGTGGGCGTGGTTATATAATTAGATTATAGTTATGGGCTCTTTGAATGAGAAGTGTACTCCCCTTCTCATATGGATATGATTCGCATTTCTTTACTGAAACACTGAACAAAAAAGTTTGTGATCATGAATACTTTCGGCATATCTTTGGTAGAAAGCACCGAACACACAATTTCATAAAATTATCCCCAAAATGTTGATGATCCTTAACTTGTCACAAGCAAACGTGTTAACCACAGGGCTCCCCCACTGCCCCGTAAGAGGGCTATGAATGTACATAGGTTGGGAGAAACACATGGGCTGGTCGCACACATACCAAGTAAATAATGTAATATTAGCTTAGGTTATTTTGATTACCTAATAGGTTGTGATCTGTTTTTTTATAGTGAGAGCATCAAATACACAAATGATGTCTACTTCAATTCATCATGCAATGGGGCAGCCATACTATCAGAGTTCAATCACAGGCGAGAGTCCATTCCGGTACCCCAACCCGTGAAGCCATACACAATGAGAATACACCAGAGCACACAACCGTATCTCAGATATTCGGGCACCGGAACTCCACCAAGTCTAGGGGAGTATGAGAGGTCATTTTTCCCCAATAACCATTACGGGCACATAAAGCACTTCAAGCTGAAGTCAAATCTGAAACAGGCTTCTCCACAGCGAGAAGAGAGTTTAGTGAAGACTGGATTGCTAGCGTCTCATCTAGAGCAATATCGACATAACTGTTCCATATCTGACATCGACCCGAGGCTGCCCGACTGAAGCCCGATGGGTCTATAGCCCTACCGAAAAATATAGCTGATCTCTCTCGCCTTACCATCTCCGATATGCATCGATCTGTGGTATTTTTAGTTGGAGTGGACCCTAGGCTAGTCTATAGCACTAGGAAGCTAGGGTTAGGTGAACTTAGGTCGGGGTGAGGGTACTGGGAGTCTATTGTGTTCGTTGTCGTCTTCTTGTTCGTGAAGTTTAATTGACGACGAACCGGTGAGGTGAGGTGAAATTGGGTTTAACGTCGTGCTTGAGAATATTTCGCTCATATGACGACGTGCATGCGTGTGTATGTGTATGTGCGGCTGCTTGTACTAGCCCAGACTTAAGCTGGTTTTATAGTGCTAGCCCACTGAGATACCATGCCGCAGTGAAGCATGAATACTCCACTCAGACACAGTATACTGACTCCGAGCCGACCAGTCCTTGTTGTACCCATTAATGCCGAGCGCCAGACAGGGACCAACAAGTACCATATTTTAACGTCTTTTTGGTATGACGCGGTCGGGGATCGAACCCGCGACCTTCCGCTCTCCGGGCGGACGCTCTAACCACTACACCACGGAGGCGGTCGACGACGAACCGGTTTCTGGGAATAGTTTGTAGTTGTCTGGTGACGGTTCACTGGAGAAAGTGTTGACAGGTAATGCGAACTGATATGATATAACTGAAATAAAACTCAGTCACCCAATCACTCACTCACTCACTCTAGTGCCCTCACTCTATCTCACTGTACATTTCCTGTACACGTCGCTCTGTACACGACCTCATAAAAAACCACACCACGTGTTTAGTTTCATTTTGTCAAATGTCCGTGTACATATGAATACAATATACTGCAGTCATCAATGTTATCTGTTCCAGTATGGGTTTCGACGTACAAAGGACAAAGTCCAAGCCGTGTTCACTTTCAACAGCTGTTCATACAGGACAATGGTCTGTGTGTGAAAAACTGCAACAACTATGTCTGTGTTTGAATGCATTCTCCATCGAAATACAATCACGACATATTTCGGAAATCTGGGATACCATGCAGCCCATCACGACTAACTATGGCAGAATATAATCCATAGATCGACTCTATGTCCTGGATAATACAATCCTTATCACGACGTATTGCCTAACTATTGGATAATATGATCCCTATCTCGCCATATTGCCTAACTATAGGGGAATATAATCTGTGTCATGCAATGTTGCCTAACACTAAGATAAATACAGTATCTCGACATGTTGCCTATCTCCAGCTAACATAAGGTCCCTCAAGTTGGTTAAACTCACTTTAAAAACATGTCAATACACGATATCGTCTTGCCACTGTACTAGGTAGACACGCTGGCCCGGGTTCATATGCATATTCAAATTCAAAGCAATCAGTCACGAATGTTGAACTGTTTGATGCGCATGCACTCTCACGTCAAAACTTGAACATATTCACCGACGCGGAGGAGTTTTTGCAAATAAATGCCACCATCGTAACCTAGCAACAACATTCTCCTATCAATAGTTTGTACACATGTCTAAAGATGTCCATTTTTCACTGCTGTGATCGGATTTCAAAGCGGTGTTAACTTCATTTAAAGGGACTCTTCGGGCAGTAATAAATGCCTCCAAGTCCTTATATGTTGCGTCAGTGTATGATCTGACTCAAATACTGCATATATCCCCTTCCATAGTGCAACCAGGTAACTGCATATCATTAAACATATGTATTGTGCTGTACACGTATCAGATCAACGACCTCCTTTAAGATACTATAACGTGCCATGGCTGTACCGACTAGAGTCCGTGCTATGTAAAGTGCATGCCCATGTTGGATTCAACTCGACACTGATGATTGACAGCTTCCCATTTGGTACTTGCAGCCATGCGTTGCTCGACATGAGAGCGCCATAACATTCATCCTCGTCATCTGGCCACCACGGATGTGTCGTTAGGTCTGTTTCATCGCCTAATGGCGGGTCTGTGTAGTTCCGTATTCCTACTCAAGCGACAGGTCCAGCTCGGTCGGATCACACCCTAATCGCGTTCAGCTTCCTCACGTGCGGCTACTTTAAACAGAAGTCGATAATACGATTCACTGGGGATTATGGGAAAATGTTAGATGTGGGGTCATTCAGATGATCTACGTATTACTTTCTCGTGATTTGTCGTGCATAAAGTATATGCAGGCTTCTTGCCATTTGAATGCAATGCTGGCGTAGATTGCAGCTGTATATTGTGGGTGTGTATTGGCTGTGTATATGGCTGGTGTATATTGTTGGCGTGTATTGGTTGTGTATATTGCAGGTGTATATTGTGGGCGTGTATTGGCTGTGTATATGGCTGGTGTATATTGTTGGCGTGTATTGGTTGTGAATATTGCAGGTGTATATTGTTGGCGTGTATTGGCAGTGTATATGGCTGGTGTATATTGTGGGCGTGTATTGGTTGTGTATATGGCTGGTGTATATTGTTGGTGTGTATTGGCAGTGTATATTGCAGGTGTATATTGTGGGTGTGTATGAGCAGTGTATATGGCTGGTGTATATTGTTGGCGTGCATTGGCAGTGTATATGTCTGGTGTATATTGAGGTGTATATTGTTGGTATGTATTGGCAGTGTATATGGCTGGTGTATATTGAGGTGTATGTAGACTGTCCCATCACATCGGACGACCACGTATCCAAACCCACAGGCCTCGTGCTCCTGTGTTTTTTGTGTGTTGGGGGTACCCCCAGGTGTATATTGTTGGTGTGTATTGGTTGTGTATATGGCTGGTGTATATTGTGGGCGTGTATTGGCAGTGTATATGGCTGGTGTATATTGTGGGTGTGTATTGGTTGTGTATATGGCTGGTGTATATTGTGGGCGTGTATTGGCAGTGTATATTGCAGGTGTATATTGTGGGCGTGTATTGGCAGTGTATATGGCTGGTGTATATTGTGGGTGTGTATTGGTTGTGTATATGGCTGGTGTATATTGTTGGCGTGTATTGGCAGTGTATATTGCAGGTGTATATTGTGGGTGTGTATGAGCAGTGTATATGGCTGGTGTATATTGTTGGCGTGCATTGGCAGTGTATATGTCTGGTGTATATTGAGGTGTATATTGTTGGTATGTATTGGCAGTGTATATGGCTGGTGTATATTGAGGTGTATGTAGACTGTCCCATCACATCGGACGACCACGTATCCAAACCCACAGGCCTCGTGCTCCTGTGTTTTTTGTGTGTTGGGGGTACCCCAAGGTGTATATTGTTGGTGTGTATTGGTTGTGTAAAGGCTGGTGTATATTGTGGGCGTGTATTGGTTGTGTATATTGCAGTGTATATTGTGGGCGTGTATGGTTGTGTAAAGGCTTGTGTATATTGTGGGTGTGTATTGGTTGTGTATATTGCAGGTATATATTGTGGGTGTGTATTGGTTGCGTATATGGCTGGTGTATATTGTTGGTGTGTATTGGCAGTGTATATGTCTGGTGTATATTGAGGGATATATTGTTTGTGTGTATTTGCAGTGTATATGGCTGGTGTATATTGAGGTGTATATTGTTGGTGTGTATTGGTTGTGTATATGGCTGGTGTATATTGTGGGCGTGTGTTTGTTGTGTATATTGTTGGCGTGTATGGTTGTGTATATGGCTGGAGTATAATGTGGGTGTGTATTGGTTGTGTATATTGCAGGTGTATATTGTTGGTGTGTATTGGTTGTGTATATTGCAGGTGTATGTTGTGGGTGTGTATTGGTTGTGTATATTGCAGATGTATATTGTGGGTGTGTATTGGTTGTGCATATGGCTGGTGTATATTGTGGGTGTGTATTGGTTGTTTTTATTGCAGATGTATATTGTTGGCATGTATTGGCTGTTTATATGGCTGGTGTTTATTGTTGACGTGTATTGGTTGTGTATATTGTTGGTGTGTATTGGTTGTTTTTATTGCAGGTGTATATTGTTGGCATGCATTGGCAGTGTATATGGCTGGTGTATATTGTGGTAGTGTATTGGTTGTTTTTATTGCAGGCGTATATTGTTGGCATGTATTGGCTGTCTATATGGCTGGTGTATATTGTTGGCGTGTATTGGTTGTGTATATTGTTGGTGTGTATTGGTTGTGTATATTGCAGGTGTATATTGGTTGTGTATATGGCTGGTGTATATTGCAGGTGTATATTGTGGGCGTGTATTGGTTGTGTACATGGCTCGTGTATGTTGTTGGCATGTATTGGTTGTGTATATTGTGGGCGTGTATTGGTTGTGTATATTGTGGGCGTGTATTGGTTGTGTATATGGCTCGTGTATATTGTTGGCGTGTATTGGCTGTGTCTATGGCTGGAGTATATTGCAGGTGTATATTGTGGACGTGTATTGGTTGTGTATATGGATGGTGCATACTGCAGGTGTCTATTGTTGGCGTGTATTGGTTGTGTATATGGCTGGTGTATATTGTTGGCGTGTATTGGCTGTTTATATGGCTGGAGTATATTACAGGTGTATTTTGTTGGCGTGTATTGGTTGTGTATATGGATGGAGCATATTACAGGTGTATATTGTTGGCGTGTATTGGTTGTGTATATGGCTGGTGTATATTATTGGCGTGTATTGGTTGTGTATATTACAGGTGCATATTGGCCCTGTGCGATGACTTTACCAAAAATGATTGGCTATACACCAGAAGCTTGAAGGTTGGCAGATACATTACTTAAGGGTACACAGGTATATTCATATACTTAGACAGATTTGATTCAATAAAGAGGCCTTGGGCCCATGATACATACTTTCTTTGTGATATCCAATAAAAAAAAACCTGACTGGGAATATTAAGAGCTGAGCAGGCACAGATATGACAATTTGTATTGTAATACATGCTGGTAGAACAGCCAGGTAATCAACAAGCGTGTGTAGTGAAATTTCAGTAATTTTAATTTCACACATGCAACTCGCAAACCTGGCTGTTCCATTTCTTATCACTTGGGTCCCCGATACTGCCTAAGACTAGACAATGGAGTGTTATCAGTTTCCTGTCATGTGACAATAATCATACACAAACAGTCACAGATTTCATCTACACTTTTCATGCAGGATCACAGATAACGTTGGCAAAAACATAGTCCATATCTATTTCATAACAGATCAAGGAAAGTTTTCATGTGTATGGATTTTCTGTAAAATGTTTGCTATTTTTAGCTCAGCTGCAGAATATTTGAGGGGCAATATTTTAATTCTATATAATTACGTCTGAAGCAGCATGAATGTGTGTCAACAGCAACGGAAAGAAAGGTTAAACGACATGAGGGACTTGAACCGACTCAGCAAGTTCTGTAGATTAACACACAGTCGCCCAAATATGGTGGTGATCGGAAAGAATGTAAGAGGGAAAAAGTCACAATTTTGGCTAGGAAAAAAGTCACAACATCAGAATTCTATTGGGGTTGTTGGCGCCGTTATCATAAATCAGGAATGGTTGTCTGTCGGTAGTAGATGCAAATTCTTCTGGAGTGTCACCAAGGTCACTCAGGTTAGGGGAACTGATGGTGTTGGTCGTTGGTATCTCATCGTTCTCCTGCAGTGTCCTTGAGAGGGAAGCATGGCTCGTATTTCGTCGCTGGTGTCTGCCACAACCTGGGGAAATATCTGGCTCGGCTTATCCCTGGTGTCGGCTGCTTGCTTCTACATTTGGGGTCGAACTTTGGTCATTTCAATCTCGGCATAGCCTGTTAGGTGACTGTGTGGCTGTCCAATCTCAAGATTTTACAATAGCACAATAGTTCTGCTGAGGAATCCTCGTATCCTAAAAGTCAAAATGTTCCTCTTTCCTAAAAAAGTAAGGGTCGCTAAAGAGGAGAGGTGATAAAAAATTAAGAAAGTGAAAATGGAATCGAGGTAGATGTTTCATAAACAGTATCCTCTCAGGTCTGTTAAGGAGGTTCCCCCCGGAGAGCGGAAGGTCGCGCGTTTGATCCCCGACCGCGTCATACCAAAAGACGTTAAAATATGGTACTTGTTGGTCCCTGCCTGGCACTTGGCATTAATGGGTACAACAAGGACTGGTCGGCTCGGAGTCAGTATAATGTGTCTTAGTGGGGTATTCATGCTTCACTGCGGCATGGTATCTCAGTGGGCTAGCACTATAAAACCAGCTTCAGTCTGGGCTAGTACAAGCAGCCGCACATACACATACACACGTCGTCATATGAGCGAAATATTCTCAAGCACGACGTTAAACCCAATTTCACCTCACCTCACCTGTTAAGGAGACTATTTTTCGAGGGGCGTGTCGCGTTTAACTGTCCTGTAGACACCTTAACTACAGAACAGAAACAAGCAGAAACCTATGGCACAATGATAAATAGAAGCGAGCAGTTTTTTGTTCGCTTTGGGACCGAGGACAATCAATGGACGCATATGAATCTCGCCGTGAGCTTTACAAGCGGCAAGAACGCCCAACTGGAAACATTTAGCGAGAGGCATGACTGAAGGTAAACAGTGTTCATGGCTTTGTCGCTGAACCCTAATCGATAACAGTACCATTCAAGTTGTCCTTTTCAACATGGTTTCTAGGATGGTTAAACCTGTCTCTAATATACGCAGGGCTTCTTCTGTCGAACGTTGATCGATGATTTTTTTACGGCTACCAGAGTAGTCAGCAATTTGAGATCGGAAAAATGCGGTATACTTTATAGATATACAGCAGGGTGCCGTTGAGTGGAACTTCCGATTTTGTCGAAGTAATTAGTGGAAGTAATCCCTTCAACTTCGACCAATCGTTTGCGTGTGAGTGAGTTAGTTTTACGCCGCTTTTAGCAATGATCCAGCAATATCACCGCGGGGGACCCCAGAAATGGATTTCACACATTGTACCCATGTGGGGAATCGAACCCGGTCTTCAGCGTGATGAGCGAACACTTTAACCACTAGGCTACCAACCGCCCCTCGTTTTTCGTGTGAAAGTTACGTGGTTCTGTGCAGATACGAAGCCATATTGACAAGCTAGTTCCACGGAAATAAATGATTCGTCCCACATAAAGAGACAAAGACTCTCACCCATATTGGTTGAGGTATACCTACCTGTATTCAAACATGTAGATATGTTAAAGGTACACAACCCTTCGCACCATTTGGTTTGTATGTAATCTCAAATCGTATAATGCATATCGTCTAGTATTCAATGATCTCAGCACAAGGTAGAGACAATGCAAAGAATAGGTTGTCTTTAAGAAAGACTCCGTTGTGAAGAGTGAATGAGTGGTTTTACCCACCTTTTAGCAATATTCCAGAAATATCATGGCGGGGACACCGGAAATGAGCTTCACACATTGTACCCATGTGGAAATCGAGCCCGGATCTGCGACCTGTAGCCCTAACGATGTATGTAGTATGTATTTATTTGTTTCCCATCCTGGTTATTTACTCACGATAGAATACGTATATTGTTATTTCCGCCGAAGCAAAGTCTAACGCACTGGCTGCCCGGTCCAGCAGACATGGCGGATATGCAGATAAATGATATTTGTCGGACATCATTGCAGTCATCTCTCATTCCGCCATGTCTACCGTGCAGGAACGTCGGTTATGAAACCAAGTGGTTGATGGTATCTGACAGACACTAGCGCAGTAACGTCCCTGTGAAACTCACCCTATAATCGCACTATTTTAGAACCGAATGGGGGAATATTTGGTCTATTTTCAATGACAACGTTAAGACAGCCTCGAGTGAGTGACTGAGTTTGGTTTTACGCCGCTTTTAGCAATATTCCAGCAATATCACGGCGGGGGACACCAGAAATGGGCTTCACTCATTGTACCCATGTGGGGATTCGAACCCGGGTCTTCGGCGTGACCACGTGACCACGCTTTAACTACTAGACTACCCCACCGCCCCTTTCATGATAGATATAAAGCATAACACAAACGTCATGAATGACATGACTCGCTTGACTGCCACAAGTCCGGTAAGCCTTCACAAAAACCTCTGTCATGCAGATTATATTGCGGGTGAGAAAAATGCACACTAGATAAGATCAAAGAATGTTTTTAAGACTCTTACATGATGTTTCGACACAACGTTTGGGGTTTCCACTGAAACCTCTCAGGGATTTTTGATTATGAAAAATATCCGTCATCATCACCCTGAATGACCAATCACGGAAAACGTGTCATGTATTCAAGGAATAGCCAATCACGAAACAGACAATCACAGAGTAGGTAATCACGGAATAGTCAATCACTGAGTAGCCAATCACAGAGTAGGCAATCACGAAACAGCCAATCACAGAGTAGACAACCACGGAATAGCCAACCACTGAGTAGCCAACCACGGATCTGAACTTCGATCTCAAACACGTTCGACAAACTAGTGAAAATCCGAATGAGAACTGGACTTCTGAAACCCATGCTTGTCGGGAGAGGCGACTAACGTCAGCGAGTGGTCAGGCCTGCTGACTTGGTTGACATGGCCATTGTATCTCAACTGCGTTGATCGAGGCTCGTGATGTCAGTCAGTGGATTGTCTGGTCCAGACTCGATTGACAGACCGCACTCATATAGCTGAAATTTTGCCGGGTGTAGCGTTAAACAAGTTCGATAAAGGTAACTGAAATGGGTTTCTCATCAACTGGTGTGTTAGAGACGGGAACCACAAACAAATGATAACTAACTCGTTTCTTCCGTTCCAACTAATTTCTAGTTTTCGATTCCCTTTAAAGGGAGGAATCCTGTCGATAGGCCTGATTGTTTCAACACTTTCCTCTTTAATCACAAAAACATACATTTCCTAGCATTTGAAACAGATGACTATATAGACTATCAAACACATATCTCATTTTCACACTTGAGATACTACACTGTACACAAGGATGGAACATTCGACGTGTGTGTCGTGGAAATCAAATCAACCGTTATGTTCCCAGCGTCAAGCCTCGTTGTGCATGCAGCACAGTGTTGTGTTGGGCTCGAGTGACAACGATGTGTTCTCGGATGACGCTATAAGATTAGACGCCGGGTTGAGGTTATACGCTCGTGTGCAGACTGTGCCGATTAGAGTTTATAACAGTGGAATGTGTTTGATGTTAATGATGTTAATTGTGTTTCAAGGATCATCATGCTAAAGGTGTTGAGAGTATTGGTGAGTGGCTAGGGCACAGAAAACACTGCAACATTCACAAAGTCGTATTAGACATTTACGATCTGAATATTTCTGGAGAATAAGCTGTTTATATCAATTGACGGTTTAATTTAATAGCAACTGCCTCTTAGAGGACAAGCTGTTTGTATCAATTGTTTGTCTGTAAATGAATGAGACGAGGCGAGCCATTTTATATGATACACAGGTAAATCTCGCACTAGAAAAAACAAAGGCGGAATAACTCTTTGGAAATCTAAAAGAAATCTCAATCTCATTAAATCTTATATTTCGCTCCTGCTAGACAAAGACCCCGAGACACCCCATTAGCAGTCACGACAGAACGAACTTTCATTTCAGCGTTGCTCACTAAATCAGGAAAGTTACAATCAGAATTTCTTTTCTAATCATGCAACCTCGAAAACATTAACACGAGTCAGTCCGAATGACATTTACGGCCTGGATGACTCATACCGTCAAAATCATCGTCTATTTCTCATTTCAATGTACGACAAATATATAAACAGACAACATGTTTCAAATCTAGTGGCACATACTCCCACACAATCTAGGTCGGTAACAGGACATCCCCACAGTTATTTTGCTAAAATTCTAAATCGCTAATTTTGTCAAAACTTTTTTTCAGAATCTAGTCTGGAAAGGAAATCCACAGTTTCAAACTACAGCCGTATATAACTGAACTCATCGCAAGTTATTGATGAGGGTCAGTGGTCCAGTATCTCTACTGATCAGTCAAAGTTCGCGCAAGGTTTTCCTGACGAGAACTGTAATGGCACGTCGTCAGATCATGGTTTAACAGTAGCGAGAACTAAGATCGGACTTTGAAATGAAGGAAATCTCTAACTCTTGCGGCTATTTTTTCAGCACGAGTTTATGAATCATCACCAACAGCAGGTGTTAACGAAGAAGTGAGCGTATCCTGCCCCACCGGTGGCCCCCTTCACAAACACATGCAAAGCCAAATCAGAAACATGCAGTAAAAGTCAATACTTACCATAACATTTAAGTATCTAGGGCTACTATTGGAATTCTCTCTCACTATTCAAGTATGATGAGACCATATATCTATCTGTAGACGCACATGGATTAAAGAGGTCATGCATACCTCAAACAGTCACGTGGTGTAAAAGTTTTGCATTTGTTTTTTTTCCTCCACGGAGCCATATTGAAAGTGCACGGACCTCAGAGAAGACAGCATCGAGACCAACTGTATATATGAACACCACAGGCTTAGGGTTTCATCAAACATATTTACGCAACGGACTCAGAAGCTGCACCATGAAACAAGAATTGTATGTCCATCTTTTCGGAAAATGTGACTTTTCTAATTTTCTAATTTTTCAACATCAGGAGTACGCACTCCATATTCTTTCGATACGGCCCTTATCTGGAGCCCTGCTAAAGTAAACTTCAACTAACGTGTGTTGAAATAAGTAAACAGTCAATGTGTGGCAGATAATCGGTAGGCCCGCTCCTGTCCCTGTTGTGTAATACCATGTCGTAACAGCTGATTTAGTTTAGGATATCTGGAGTAGGGCATTGCAGGCGGTTCCGTGACTCTGCATACACGGATAACACAGGGGATTTTGAAACACAACTCGGAGACTGATAACAGAAGATTACGTATACAGTGATTTGTGAACTAACTGGTCTAACCAAATGTACCTCCAAGCAGCCATGTTGGAAATGCGCGGACTTCGGAGAAGACAACATCGAGATGTACTGTATGAACACCATGACCTCGTTATGAAACAGAACACAACAGGTTTAGTCTGCGGAAAGAGCAAGGGATTCACATCCACTGATTCGGAAGACCAATATTCTTGTATTACGCATTAGAGCCACGCACATCGTACTGAAATACTGTGGAGGGGGGAGACAAGAATATTAACTCCGTTAATCAGGATGCTAGAGTTACCAGTTACATAGTCGGATTAGCAGCAGGGCTCCAGATAATTTTTCAACATCAGGAGTACGTACTTCTTATTTTTTCAATATAGGAGTACTGGAAAACCTTAAGAGTACATTTAGGGTATTGAATGGAATTCAATGGAGTATCAGTAATCTTGTGTTGCGTTTCATATATACACCACAACATTGGTACTCTTGTATAAACAGGTCAATTAACAATAATTTTTCAGATGAATACGTCTGTAAATGATTCTAAGACCGTACACCATTGCCGTGGTGCGTATCTGCTACGTTTTCTAAATTATTTCCAACCGTATCGTGCATATTTTTTATCCGTGCATACGCCGATACGGCCCTTATCTGGAGCCCTGGGCAGTTTTACAGATAAACGAATCGTTTGGACAGATTAATGTTCTTAGCACACATAAAATAAATATAGCATATATAACAACAGTATTCATCCGAACTAACCGCCTGACTGTAAAGGAACATCCGGGTTGCGGCACATGGCAAATAGAGGTTGTATTGACATTTGCAGAGATTAATTACACTTACGAGAAGTAGAGATGCTACTTGTGCGGACACTGTATGTGAAAATTTAAACTGACAATGCAGGAAATTTGTTCTGTACCTTACGATAACGTACAGGATTATTTCCTACCTCTTAATAATATAAAGTTACAACCCAAACCGGTCAACGGTCTGCAGTTGTATATCATACCGGTTGAACCAGCTTCATGATATACGAGCGGCAGCGCTGAATCTAACTAACACCTACTCCGTCTCTTGCAGGAGTATTTCCCGGATAATGGCGGGCGTTGTATATCGTGTCTGATAGTGTATTGTAGAGTATTAAGGCTGGGTACACACGTGCCAGCTGTATCAAGGGTTCACTCCCAAAAAGACAGACCTACCAAAAGACAGACCACCCATAAGACAGACTCAATGAGTACACTAATTAACTGAGCCATGCTGTCCACCCCTATTTAATTAATGAGCTTGCCCAGAGTCACTACAGAGTATAGCAACAACACTCAAAACTTATTACTAAACCTAATTAAGCCTTATGCAACTATAAAATGTGTTGTTTTAAGCGGCCTGTCTTTTGGGAGGTCTGAAGATGCCGTATCAAGCTGCCTAACCAAGCACGTAGCTAATTGCCGCAAATAGTCAAAGTGTGTCGGTGTGTCGTGACGATAAGTATTTACTTTGCAGGTAAGGTGACTGTAGGAATATATATATAATATTATTTAGCATACATGTATTTATTATTTCCGCAGGTCACAGCAACAGTTAAACTGCTTAACTCAAGGCCAGTTTCAAGTCGACATTGTTTCCGTCTTCTACGGACATTCTAATCCCTGTGCCGACATGCTTATCTGCTCGCTCCTCGTCACGACCCGCCTGTCTGGGTCCGTACTTTAGACACATGAGTCATATCCCCTGGTGTGTCACCCCGGTAATTTCAGACCAGCTGGAAATGGTTGGGTACCTTGTCTTTCACGCTGGTGGGATAACATGTTATCACGAGTCCGACTATATCATGCCTTGTCCATACATGATCCGACATCGCACTCTCACGACACAGTGACGCGGTCACTTGTGGACCTCACATGGTACAATACTTGTATCAAGACACTCACATGGTACAATACTTGTATCAAGACACTCACATGGTACAGTGCTAATACGAAGGCACTCACATGGTACAGTAATAGTACCAAGGCACTCACATGGTACAGTGCTAATACCAAGGCACTCACATGGTACAGTGCTAATACCAAGGCACTCACATGGTACAGTGCCAATACCAAGGCACTCACATGGTACAGTGCCAATACCAAGGAACTCACATGGTACAGTAATAATACCAAGGCACTCACATGGTACAGGGCTTACCAGGCTTTTATGTGACACATGCATGTATCAAGACACTGTCGTGGTGCCGACATGCGGGCTCGAATGTTTACAGACTGCATACGGCGCAAACACAGCAATGTGGGTCCCCGGCACATTACCTCACCAACAGCAGGGGAGGGTTGCTGTGGGCTCTGTGTGTACAAACAAGTAATCTGCCAGTTGGACTGCGTAGACCCACTGGCTTTACTGTTAAAACTCGTCATTGCGGCACGGTGAAGCGCCGCGGACTTCTGCTTCTACGTATTTAACTGCCAGACAACTCTTGCTAAAATGGCAACACGATGTGGTGAAGCATGGTGAGTGAGTGAGTGAGTGAGTGAGTGCAGTCAGTCCTATTATGTTTAACTGACTGACTGAGTTTAGTTTTTCGCCGCTTTTAGCAATATTCCAGCAATATCACGGCGGGGGACACCAGAAATGGGCTTAACACATTGTGCCCATGTGGGGAATCGAACCCGGGTCTTTGGCGTGACGAGCCAACGCTTTAACCACTAGGCTACCCCACCGCCCCTATTATGTTTAAAGGGGGCGACAGCTAGCCCATAGGGAAACGTGTTTCCTCGTCACGCCGAAGGCCCAGGTTGGTTGACCACACAAGGACCGAATTCGGCTGTTCCCCGCTTTCATATTGTTGGAACATTGCTGAAAGCGGCGTACAACAATACTCATCACTATATTTGTCAGCGCCTGTGCACGTGGGTTTCACCAGGGGGCTGTGTATCACATCTAGATCAGTTTGGTCTTTAATCCCACATGAAGCCACACACCCACACCTTCACACACCGCTCCTACTCCTCAGAGAAACATAAAAACTGAAAGTAGAATCAGTTATGCAGTTTCAGAAGAGGTTCGTTATTAGAGATATTATTATGACGTCACGCTATCGTTGCTTTTGAACCTTGAACTTCATGGCCAATCAGAACGTGTACTATAACAAATATAAGTTTCAAGCTATTGTGCAGAAGTATAGGGAATGGCTTGTGTCGGAGAAATCACTGGAATCTCTTCATTCCAGGAGTAATATCAGGTCGACCCAGTCTGCCATGAATACGGTGTGATTGGTGCGAATTGGTTCTACTTCCGGGCGAAACATTCCAGTGATTTCACTGACATTACGGAAACTGGGCATATATTGGACTTAAGAATATTTGACACGTGTTTAATGGTTTATATCCCCAGCTGAAGTAGAAGAGGGTAAAGCAGCTAATTTTGTAACTACATCCCGGCGTCCCTTCCAGTGTGACAACACGTCACTCGGAATGGTTACAAGCTGTTTGACATTAGAACTGTCACACAATGCTCCATTTCCGATGAAATTCTCTTTGATTCTGAGGTGTCGTCACATTCCGCTGAATGTCATCAGTTCATGAGAACTAGCATTGCAACACTGAGATCTTTCACCAGGGTCAGTCTCGCCATTGTCTGGTGGTGGTTTGAGTAATGTTCGGTTTCACAGATGTATGGGTGTTGGGAATCGTCTGTGTGACCTTCACTTCTGGACAAAGCGCTAAGGGGCGTGGGTGTACGGGGGAGGGTGGTTTGAGATGGGGTGGGTGGGTGTAGGGTCATACATGGGGGAGGATGTGTGAGTCATATCTCGCGGTGTGGCTAACTATATTCTACAGAACTACACACCACTCGTGTGTGGTGTGTGGAGATGGATGGTGGTTGAGGTCATAAGGTGGGCAGGGTTTGGTGGTGGGTGGGATTAGGTGGTGGGTGTGGTTTGGTTGTGGGTGGGGTTATAACGACGACAGAGTATGGGGTGGGAGGTGGGGTGAAAATGACACCTTCGATCACCTGTATTACAAAGGCAGAGAAAGGTGGGTGTGGATGGGGGCACAAAAGGAATGATATTTTGATATTTACATTACAACATTCAAACTTCGTTTGAGTCACACATAGATAATTACTCGATTTTAACGAGGGTGAAGTTAGGTGGTAGAAGCATACACAGTCCCAGCGCGTGTTTCCTGGGGGGGGGGTGTGTGTTTATCACAGACAAGCAGTGCAGATTTGCAAGACGCCTGTGATTATGGGTTCGAATCTATGGCCTTGCTCTTGGGTTCCTCTAAGTCCTACAATCTCGGACCTGCATCACGAGATACTTTCCTCCCACCGCAAGCCGATCCACCCCGATATAACCGAAATACTGTCCACATCGGCATCAAACCGAACTCACTAACACGGAAACAATACTGGGGTGCAGCTACACTCGTCGTGAAGTCAAGACGTGGGTGGGAAGCACTGGTCATGTGACTGGTGAGGGTCAGTTGAAAGAAGTGACTGTCCAGGGAGAGGACGAGGAAAAAGCGCCTCTCTCAGCTTGAACCGCCCGCCATTTTTTATGGTCTAACCTGATCAGCCTAATTGAAAACTGGAGACTATCTGACAGTGATAAAATATCGAGTTTAACTTGGACACGGCGATATATTGCAACTTCTCCCTGCGGTGTCCACGCGATGCTCAACAGCCGATAGAGGGTGATTGGATTGCGATGATAAATGTCGAGATGCACATGTGTTTTCATATACACTTGGATTAAAGTAGGCCCATCTGGTAAAATGAGTGCCCCAGCTTGTACCTGGCCGGACACACAGAGACACAGACGCAGGCCAACACACACAGAGACACAGACCAACACACACACACACTCTCTCTCTCTCTCTCTCTCTCTCTCCATGTATCAACTGTTCACAGATCATGTCACGACTTACACGAGTTCGTTGATACCGCCTGTATGTTCCTAGTGGGTGTTTCCCCTGTATATTACAAAAATACCTCGCTCCGCTCTACTAAATTCGGGTCTTATGAACATATTCGTATTTCTCTGCTTATTCATGACCGAATTCCTCTTGAAGCCAACGATATTGAGTGATATTGATTACTGTCCCCGTCAATCACACCTGACGACAGTGATGATTGCGCGAGACAGGTGATAACAACATTATCCACGAGGTGTAATATAGTGGCATATACAACGGTTGTACTTACCGCTGGTGCGACGGAAGCCATGTTTGGTTATGTATGTAAAATCCGGTATATGTACACAAGTATTCAACGTGGGGAGCAAGGGCGACACACACTTTAGTCCACGACGACCGAGACCACTCTGCAACAGTTTTCTGACGGGAAGCGACTGAGTGTACACACGACCTTGGCGTATCAATGAGGCCCGCAATGGTGGGGGCTAAAAAGCGTCTCTTTTATATCTTGTGGTAAAAATCAATAGTGTGACTTGTGGCGAGCGTGGAGTTGTGCCTTTGTTGATCATGGGTTTCTGAATTGGAGGAGAAACGCTATACATCGTCAGTAACAGACTTTTTGGATAATATCCAAACAGATTCCACATTTATACGGATGTTTTCTCATTATTCTGACGCCGATACATGCATCCTAAAGGGACATAACTCTGAAAAGTGAAAAGCGAGCCTCAGTGTTCTGATAAGCCATGGGTGGTATTATATGGAACAGTCCTGTTAACTCTGAAAAGTGAAAAGCGAGCCTCGGGTTACGTCTTCAAGTTAACAGGACTGTTCCATATAATACCACCCATGGCTTATCAGAACACTGAGGCTCGCTTTTCACTTTTCAGAGCTATGTCCCTTTAGGATGTATGTATCGGCTTCAGAATATTGAGTTCGAATCCCACATTTTTACTATGATCTTCTGTCTGCAAGCAACTTACTCACTCTTACAGCTTTTAATAAAAATAAATCGGTTAGAATTGGTCTTCACTACCCGTGCGTGTTCTCCTTAAGATCCGGGTTAGAACTGGTCTTCACTACCCATGTTTGTCGTAATAGGCGACTAACGGTATCGTGTGGTCAGGTTCGCTGACTTGACTGATGCATGCCATCGGTTTATATTGCGTAGTCGATGCCCATTATGTCAATCACTGGACTGTCTGGTCCAGGTTCAGTCACGAACAGACCGCCGTCGTGTAGCTGAAATATTGCTAAGACAAAAAACAAACAATAAAGTGGCTTAAGTATCACTTGAACGAGATCAATTGACTGGTGTGTGTATGTATTGTGGAATACAACTCAAGCGTTCATAGATATGTATAACATTGTTGACAGAAACGAGTGTTTAATATTGGATCGTCTCCTTTCACATAAAACTCTCAACTGCCATTTTGACACTACACAACATTACCTTTCAACAAATAGTTATGAAAATAGTATTTCTGATACGAACCCGACTCCTGGTCACCCTCCTGACCACGGGCTAGTCCATTAAGTTAAGAGGGGTCCACGCAACAAGATTAACGACTTCCCGGAGAAGGGAATTCTCGAGAGGTTTATACATTAAACATTGCTATTGACGCCTCGACCACGTGTCACGGTGTTCAACAAATAGTTATGAAAATAGTATTTCTGATACGAACCCGACTCCTGGTCACCATCCTGACCACGGGCTAGTCCATTAAGTTAAGAGGGATCCACGCAACAAGATTAACGACTTCACGGAGAAGAGAATTCTCGAGAGGTTTATACATTAAACATTGCTATTGACGCTTCGACCACGTGTCACGGTGTTCACGATGTGTTTCGAGACGTGATTACACCTAACTTTGTTGGAATTCTGTCTCTCAGCTCAAACGTGAGAGGCATGAGACGTATATTGGATCAGGGATAAAAATCGAAGACGGAAATGGCAAATAACACCCTTATCGCCCCTTGTTTTAACACATAGACAGTTGAACATAATGTTGCCACCTGAAAGAATAATAATATTTGATGTCAAATTACACTCAAGTATAAATGTTTCAACGGATGTGTCTCATTATTAAATAAGTATGCTGAAATAATTTAGATTATTGCGCCGTTTTCAAGAAAACCTTTACAATTTTCAAGCTATCAATATTCATAGGTTCTTGTCAGTTCACTCGGCCTTGGCAGATATTGTTGTCAGTCGTAATTTAACTTCAAAGCAAGCGTTTAAGTATATATGAGTTACTAGTAGTTACACTTTTTGGCTTAACGTGTTGAAACGTGGGAGGATTTTGATTCTATTGTTGAGTTTTGTCAAGGTGCTTGAATTTCCGAAGCTCTCTAAAACATCTATACTTGGGCGAAAATATGTTGTTTTTGTAATTAAACAACTCTGCAATTGTAATTTAGTAATATATGAAATATAGCGATATCTATTAGGTAAGCAGTTTGCATCGACCACTTTGGCCACATTGGTTTTGCTGAAACGACTGCAGGAGAGATCATAGAACTGACAATGTGTCGTAAAATTTAAATCTGTGATGTGTACTTCTTTGCGTGAAACTGTGACATTTATTCAACTTCACATTGAGAGTCAAAGATGAAGGACCTATGCGTAGTGAGTGAGGTAGATATTGTCGGGGAGGCTTAATATTGTTTAAAACCATTCCACATGTATCCAGCAACATCACAACGACCGGTAAACAAACACATCTTGTCTAAGCAAACTAGTGATCGATAGCACGAGCACCGGTCGTCACTGACGGTTTGTGTTGACACACAATCAACCAGGTTGCCCGATTTTCACTGACGAGATGTGTTGACACACAATCAAACGGGTTGCCCGATCTTCACTGACGGTTTGTGTTGACACACAATCAAACGGGTTGCCCGATCTTCACTGACGGTTTGTGTTGACACACAATCAAACGGGTTGCCCGATCTTCACTGACGGAATGTGGTGACACAATCAACCAGGTTGCCCGATCTTCACTGACGGGATGTGTTGACACACAATCAAACGGGTTGCCCGATCTTCACTGACAGGATGTGTTGACACAGTCAACCAGGTTGCCCGATCTTCACTGACGAGATGTGTTGACACACAATCAAACGGGTTGCCCGATCTTCACTGACGGTTTGTGTTGACACACAATCAACCAGGCTGCCCGATCTTCACTGACGGAATGTGGTGACACAATCAACCAGGTTGCCCGATCTTCACTGACGGGATGTGTTGACACACAATCAAACGGGTTGCCCGATCTTCACTGACGGTTTGTGTTGACACACAATCAACCAGGCTGCCCGATCTTCACTGACGGAATGTGGTGACACAATCAACCAGGTTGCCCGATCTTCACTGACGGGATGTGTTGACACACAATCAACCAGGTTGCCATGTCTTCCTTGTGATGGGCCACAAGTCTTGGGATGCGGATCGGACATCCAGGTGTCACAACCTATTCCATAACAGATGGAGGTGACAGTAAACACAGTAAAATACAGTAAACGATGTTTATAACGGACAAGCCTGACGGATATTACAAACACACGGATATTACAAACTGACGGATGTTACGAACTGACGGATGTTACGAAATGACGGATGTAACGAACTGACGGGTGTTACGAACAGACGGATGTTACGAACTGACAGATGTTACGAATAGACGGATGTAACGAACTGACGGACGTTACGAACAGACTGATGTTACGAACAAACAGACTGATGTTACGAACAGACGGATGTTACGAACTGACGGATGTTAAGAACTTTATGTCCCGGCCACTTTCAGTCGAAATGCGTGTAACGAACTACGACTATACCGAGCCAATATTTTCAAACTTAAAGAAGCAAGTACATGACCTCGCCTCGTAACTGAACCACCCATGAAAAAACCGTGTCAACTTCAGGTTACATCTGCGCCCCGGGAATATCACTGCGGGGACATTAAAAATGGGCTTAAGAGGTGAAGAGGTTGACAGGTGAGTCCAAGATGAGGAGGAAAGTCTCGAAGATGATCCCAAAACAGAAAACCTTCCCATTCCACCACTCCGTACAATGTTGACACAACACATGATACAGTTGTGGATGATTCACGCCTCACCACCCACCACGTGGCCAATACAGGACACCAATGACCAGAGCACGATAAAATTCCACGTTCACCGAGTCGTGTAATAGATCGGACCGAGATCTGGCGTTGTTGGGCAACAATCGTACACATAGTTTTGTATGCTAATTGTGAGAGTGGCTTGTGTAACCGATATACTCGTCGCCAAAGCTTGATAATTAGTGAATCATAATATACTTTTCACAGCAACTTTGCCTTTCAGACGCAATAAAATCTGCTTCCACAGATAGTCTAAACTCTATACAGTACTTCCGGTGACAAAACCGCCATATAGCTGGAATATTGCTGAGTGCGGCGTAAAACTAAACTCTCACTTCGGTGAGAAAATGGCTGTACAGTTCTGTGGCTGTGGTACGTTATGTAATGTACAGTACAACCAGAAATTATTGACAATTTAAAGATTGTAATTATTTTTATTATTTTCACTCATTACTCACGTATTAATGTGAATATTAGCAGAACATAACTCCAGATTCAAAGACAGGTGAACAGTTAGTATTTTGTCAAGTCACCATGGGCAGGCTTCAATGCGGCGGGGCATACTACTGATCAAAGAAGTTAGAAAGTCGTGGTCCAAGCTGTCCCAATATCGGACCACCTCTTCTTTTATTTCAGCAATATTTGTCAGATTTTTCTTATTGACACTTTCCTTCACAAGTCCCTAAACATTTTCTATTTGATTTAGGTCAGGGCTATAGCTTGGCCAATCTAATAATGTCATATTTTGGGTCCGAAACCAGGCCTGTGAATGCTTTGAACGATGTTTTGGGTCGCTGTCCTGCTGGAAAATCCAAAATTTTCATAGAACACGTGAGCAGATGGAAGCAAATGTCCCTCGAGAATATCTGTGTACCGCTCACTGTTCATATTCCCTTCAAATACACAGAAAGGCGGTGCCCCTAACACAGATATGCCACCCCATACGTTAAATTTCGGACTGTACTTTGGGCGCTGATACAAAGGTTTTTCAGTTTGTTTGGTCCAGAATTTCAGTGTACCAGGAAACAGTCACACAGAACTTTCATCTGAGAAAATCACATTGTCCCAGTTAAAATTTCTATGCTGTAAGCACCAGTTCAACCTTTGCTTCTTTGTTCAGGTTTCATGATCTGTGATGGAATTCCTCGACTTTTCTGCCAACTCATTGCTTGCAGCTCAGTTCTAATTGTCTCCTTACAGACATCCACAGTTCCTCTATCAATCATATCCAGCCTTACGTTTTCTAAACTCCGTCGTTTGTTTTTAGAAACAAGAATACCAAGCCGCCTCCTGTCACTGACAGTCAATTTTCTGGGCCTACCTGCGCCTCCCTGGTGCTCAATGCCATATCCATTTGCAATATTTTTCAAAACACGATAAACAGTGGACAAAGGGATGCCTGTTCTACTTGAAATCACTTTAGCTGATCTGATGTCCTTGTTATAATACTCTAAAACCAACTTCCTCTTCTCTAAACCAGCCATACTGAGGATCACTGAAAATGTCGTCTGCTAGCCAGTAAACAAAGGGGGGTAACTCTTCACTAACTAATGAAAAAGGATTAACAGAGTTGTCTCTCTTGAATGAAACCAAGCACTTGATAGCTGGTCAAGGTTGTTTATACTAGAAATCCAATTAAACATATTCCTAAAATTCTCAATAATTTCTGGTCATACTATATGTTATGACATGTCATAAATATTTCATGTTTTTTAAGTAATATTCTCAATGTTTAATATCTGATTCGCTAGAACTCCTCACCGCAATCACATTAATCTGGAACCAAAAAAGTCAAAACACATATCATCGTTCATTCTGCAAAGGTAATATTAAAATCTGTCAGTTTAGATGTCAAAGCTTTAATTAAATCTGAACAATTTATTCTCTCATTTACTTTATGAGCCAGTGCCATCAGTCAGCTTGTAAGCATGCGCCCCTTTCTAATGGAAGCCTGACGGTATTTGTATTGTCCTTCAGATCTGGGCGGTGGGGTAGCCTAGCGGTTAAAGCACTCGCTCGTCACGCCAAAGACCCGGGTTTTATTCCCCACATGGGTATAAAGTGAAAAGCAGATTGATGGTGTCCCCCGCGGTGATATTGCTGGAATATTGCTAAAAGGGGCATAAAACCGTATTCACTCAACTAACGCAGATCTGACGTAGAAGCAAGTATTTTCCCTTAACCATGCCAGGATCCGATGTACGTGGGTTCCAATCTCACATTAGAAATCTCACAACAGAATTGTTTTACAAATATGGAAATACATTAGGCTTTTCCTACCGAATAAAATGACTGGTTAAAGAAAAACAAAATTTGCTGACTCGCCATTCACACCTGCACAGGCTTACTTCATTCTTATAATTAATTCTTTATCGAAACACAAATTTCCTTCAGCAAGCCAGACCATCCCAAATCCACATTTATTGCCTGGCATAATCAAAACAAAATTTGATACGAAGGAAATACGAAGATATTCACAGAATCGATACGACTGGAATTGTCTAGCTACGGCGAAAGGCGGCCGCATTGCTTTACCATAACATAGTTTGTAGCAGATGAAATACAACATCCGCTGTACGATCGATAACGCGGTCACTGTCATGACATGGAATATGAAACGCGTTAAATGGTTATTGGTGTTTTATTATCTCGACGAGGGCCCGCCTCACTCGCATATCGGCCCTAACTGTGTATTTTTGTGCTTATGTGCGACAGTTACTTTCGATTAGAGAATCTCCTTTAAACTATTTCTTAGCGGTGTTGGTCGGATCACTGGTTAATGTTGGTGATGACGGATACGGGGGCGGTGGTGTGTTGGTTACCACGGCATCTTCCAGATATAGGAACCCATCCAATCTGCGCAAACGTACGCGAGCACACTCTAGTTTGCATGCATGCACGCACGCAAGAGACATCTGCAAGATATATCACAGAAGACAGGACTCATGTACAAGATACGTCCACAGGAGACATCCACAGGAGACGTCTACAGGAGACATCCACAGGAGGCATCTACAGGACACATCCACAGGACTCATGTACCAGATACGTCCACAGGAGACATCCACAGGAGACATCTATAGGAGACACCTACAGGACTCATGTACAGGAGACATCCACAGGAGACATCCACAGGACGCATGTACAAGATACATCCACAGGAGACATCTATAGGAGACACCCACAGGAGACATCCACAGGAGACATCCACAGGAGACACCCACAGAAGACATCTACAGGAGACATCTACAGTAGAGTTGAGTTGAGTTGAGTTGAGTTGGGCTTTACGTCACATCGGCATTATTCCAGCCATATAGTGACAAGAACAAGTTTGCAATAATAAACATTGTAAGTACACATTACACAGTTACAATTTATGATACAGATCAACTTCCCTCAGGTAGTTTACTCAGATGAGCGCTCACGCGGGAGGACAGCACATCCACAGTAGACATCCACAGTAGACATCCACAGGAGACATCTACAGGACTAGTGGAAACAGGAGACATCCACAGTAGACATCCACAGGAGACATGTACAGGAGCCATCCACAGGAGACATGTACATGAGACATCCACAGGAGACACGTACAGGAGACATCCACGGGAGACATGTACAGGAGACATCCACAGGAGACATCTACAGAAGACATGTACAGGAGACATCTACAGGAGACATCCACAGGAGGCATCCACTTGAGGCATCAACAGGAGACATCCACAGGAGACATCCACAGGAGACATGTACAGGAGACATCCACAGGAGGCATCCACTGGAGGCATCAACAGGAGACATCCACAGGAGGCATCTAACAGGAGACATCCACAGGAGGCATCTACATGACTCATGTACATGTACATGATACGCCCACGGGAGACATCCACAGGAGACATCCACAGGAGACATCCACAGGAGACACCCACAGAAGACATCTACAGGAGACATCTACAGTAGAGTTGAGTTGAGTTGAGTTGAGTTGGGCTTTACGTCACATCGGCATTATTCCAGCCATATAGTGACAAGAACAAGTTTGCAATAATAAACATTGTAAGTACACATTACACAGTTACAATTTATGATACAGATCAACTTCCCTCAGGTAGTTTACTCAGATGAGCGCTCACGCGGGAGGACAGCACATCCACAGTAGACATCCACAGTAGACATCCACAGGAGACATCTACAGGACTAGTGGAAACAGGAGACATCCACAGTAGACATCCACAGGAGACATGTACAGGAGCCATCCACAGGAGACATGTACAGGGGACATGTACAGGAGACATCCACAGGAGACACGTACAGGAGACATCCACGGGAGACATGTACAGGAGACATCCACAGGAGACATCTACAGAAGACATGTACAGGAGACATCTACAGGAGACATCCACAGGAGGCATCCACTTGAGGCATCAACAGGAGACATCCACAGGAGACATCCACAGGAGACATCCACAGGAGACATGTACAGGAGACATCCACAGGAGGCATCCACTGGAGGCATCAACAGGAGACATCCACAGGAGGCATCTACAGGAGGCATCTAACAGGAGACATCCACAGGAGGCATCTACATGACTCATGTACATGTACATGATACGCCCACGGGAGACATCCACAGGAGACATCTACAGGATACGTCAACAGGAAACATCCACAGGACTTATGTACCAGATAGGTCCACAGGAGACGTCTACAGGACTCATGTACAGGATACGTCCACAGGAGACGTCTACAGGAGATGTCCACAGGAGACATGTACAAGATAAGTCCACAGAAGACATCCACAGGAGACATCCACAGGAGACATGTACAAGATACGTCCACAGAAGACATCCACAGGAGACGTCTACAGGAGACATCTACAGGAGACGTCCACAGGAGACATCTACAGGAGACGTCTACAGGAGACGTCCACAGGAGACATCCACAGGAGACATGTACAAGATACATCCACAGGAGACATCTACAGGACTCATGTACAAGATATGTCCACAGAAGACATCAACAGGAGACATCTACAGGAGACATCCACAGAAGACATCCACAGGAGACATCCACAGGACTCCTGTACAAGATACGTCCACAGAAGACATCCACAGAAGACGTCCACAGGAGACGTCTACAGGACTCATGTACAAGATACGTCCACAGAAGACATCCACAGGAGACATCTACAGGAGACATCTACAGGAGACGTCTACAGGACTCATGTACAAGATACGTCCACAGGAGACATCTACAGGAGACGTCCACAGAAGACATCCGCAGAAGACGTCCACAGGAGACGTCTACAGGACTCATGTACAAGATACGTCCACAGAAGACATCCACAGGAGACATCTACAGGAGACATCTACAGGAGACGTCCACAGGAGACATCTACAGGAGACGTCCACAGGAGACATCTACAGGACTCATGTACAAGATACGTCCACAGAAGACATCCACAGGAGACATCTACAGGAGACGTCCACAGAAGACATCCACAGAAGACATCCACAGGAGACATCCACAGAAGACATCTACATGAGCAGATGTTAATGCTACTTCTAAATATACCCATCTTTGATTACTTGGCAGGTATATATTTATAACATTTTAAAACATATAACACAATCTCTATTCGTGCACCGCGCTGGGTGATTTAAGACCGCAATTTTCGGGTGTAGCATGCCAAGAGATCATGTTTAAACAGTGAACTTGACTTCTTGGGAAATATGTATAAATATCATTTGATACTGCAAAACCAAGACTCCATCTCCGCGCGTGTGGTCGTATAAAACAGGAAAGATCATATTTCATCCGGTGGTGTAAGCAAGTAGGTCTTGTTTCACGAGCTGGTATGGAAGAGTGAGTGAGGTTACACACCCGTTTAACGACCCATCCAGCTATACCGACCTAAGGGCCTTGTCATACTTCTGCGTATCCTAATTCATTAAGAGAGTTGCGCATTGACATTTCTTTCATACGCAGTCGTACGCACAATACGCACGTGATATGCATGTCAATCGTTTTGTGTAAGTTTTATGTACGCCGCCATTACGGGCCAATACGCGTGATAGTTTTGGGCATGCACAAACCTACGCTGCGTACGCTGTTACGCAGGTCATACGTTATAAATACGCATTGCATCGGTCCCGCATTGGTCGAGCGCAGTACGAGTCTGCTATGTGTTCTTGTGGGATAAGCGGTTCATACGCGGCAATACGCTGATCTCCCGGAACGAGCTATGAGCCGCGTATATTGGACGTATACCTAGCGTACTTGCAGCACAGACACAACGCACGCTGAACGAACTCATAGCGAATGCCAACGTATTGCACGAATCAGTACCATTTGTCCTGCGATCGGACAGCGCATTGTACTTATTTGTTACTTATGACAAATGCACCTTATGACAAATAGCGTACTTGCCGAACATCCAGGGTAACTCGAGATTTGGTATAAATACGATGGCTCGATGGCAAAGGTTGATGTTCACGCTATGGAATCTGCACTGGTAACGACAACAGTGGGAAACAGCCGCCTTATTAATAAATCGGGACTACGCTCGGAATACGCCTGGCATTCGTCGGAAGTGCGTCAGGCATGCGGCCGGCATAAAATGTGTGCGTCCGAAATACCCTCGGCAGGTGCTCTTCATATGCAGCTATTTGTGGACAGAAAAATAGTGTTACGCAAATCATACGTACCTCATACGCAATGGATACGCTGAATTATTTATATATTTATACGCTAGATGTGCGTCATAGATAAGTCAAAGTAATCGAAAAATCGTGACTGACATCCTCTGCACGTGTGTGGTACGTGCAAATAATCAGATGTGTGTTGATGAAAGGTCCTATATACAAATACGTTCTTGAGTAGGATATTTGCCGTCATCACTTGCATCTGTTTAAATACATGGTGTCAACACACCTATGTCATGATCCCCAACATATTTAGATGAGGATATATAGCTTACAAACCATTGTATTTGGGTCGACATTAAACAGCCGCCCTTTTCCCGGACATACTTGAGGTTCATCTAGATCCGGAAGTGCGCCCAGTTTCAGTTGTCGCACCGGAAGTGAGACGTCAGCCATCAAAGTTAATGTTCCCTTGTAATGGGCAGTTTGTGTGGATACCTATAAATATTTAACAGTCAACGACGTGTGGCTTACAAGTCGATATCATTACTAACGATAAAACCTTCTCTGTATTCATTAGAAATATCTCCTAAACCAGAGTCCATTGTACGAATCCGACTAGATCATTTGTTAAGGAATCACTGTCAAAAAGCAAGTGTTCGTGAAAAGGTAGGCGTATTCCGCCCGATAGATGATATATACCTAAAGACAAAATGAAACTTTCACAGCTTACTTGTATTCGGCCAGAAGGTGGGGAAGGTTCTTAAAGGGGAAGGGGATTGACTGGTTGTGGTTGTTTGCTGTTTAACGACGCACCCACCAATGTTCCAGCTACGTGACAACGGTTTGTAAATAAATAATTCAGCGAGCCACAAGACGGAGCCTGGTCATTGCCTCTTACAATAAGCATGGCTTTGCGAATACCAATTCTAATCTGGACTTTTACGGGTCATTACGTCAATGTCAGCAATGGCGGTATGTCCATTTAATTATCGGAGCCTTGATGGCCATGGTTGGTACCATCTGCAGCGATAACTCCTTACAATAAAGAATACAGTCCGTCAACTACATAGTGTGTTCGAATCCCGGGTGGGAATTCACCAAAAACAGAGTTAGAGAGTTTAGTTTACTAGGAAACGTAAACATACATCCTAAACATACATTACATCGAACCACCTTCTGAAGAACGTCTGCATTGTCTGGTCCAGATTCGATTATTTACAGACCGCCGCCATATAGCTGGGATATTGCTGAGTGCGGCGTAAAACTAAACGCACTCACTCTAAAGTACGTTTATGTATTCACAGTCCTCCAGACTACACCCAGTGCCTGCTAAAGAAACAATAATAGAAAAACACGTAAAACCCATGACATAATACCTATTTTGCAAAACTTAAATCAGTTTCGTCACCACGCCCATTTCATTACCTGAAAACTCCATTCTACTAGAACGGGATTGACTCGAGTGGTTGGGAGTGCTTCCAACCACGAGTGCTTCCTACCAGCTGTTACCTGGCTTTCACGTTAAATGTATATATGATGTGAAGAGACGGAGCCCAGCTCAGAATAATTGTAACCTTTACTGAGTGTTATTATTACGCGAAGGCGTTTCCCATGCCGTGACCCCATCACGACACTTAACATTTATAGTCATCCGAGCAGAGGAGTCATCTGTTGGTGACATTTACAACAATATGGTGGCATGCTGAAGGTACCGATGGGTATTGATTGGTTGTCCGTGTGCCTCCACACTGCAGTTCATTAAGGGTTTAATGAAACACGAACAATATACCTTCTTCAAGTGTATCTTCCCATCATCTCAGATCCATCAAGGTTTGGTAGTTGTATATGGAGAATAGCACCTTCGTGTCGGTCAAAGTCAAACGTTGTCTACAGTTGCTAGAAATTTAAATGTACCCGATCAGAAGACATTGCATTACCATTTCATGTTGGTTTAATCTTTAGCCCAGTGGTTGAAGCGTTCGCTTGTCACGTCGAAGGTCTGGGTTCGATTACCCATATGGGTACACTGTGTGAAGCCCATTTCTGGTATCCCTCGTCGTGATATTGCTGGATTATTGCCAAAAGCGGCGTAAAACCCAACTCATTTACTTTAGCCACTATCGAACATAGATGTATAGTTTCTTTTCTTGTCGCCTGTTTATGTCAATGGAAGGTGACAAGAGGAGTAGGGGCGGTGGGGTAGCCTAGTGGTTAAAGCGTTGGCTCGTCACGCCGATGACCCGGGTTCGAATCCCCACATGGGCACAATGTGTGAAGCCGATTTCTGATGTCCCCCACCGTGATGTTGCTGGAATATTGCTAAAAGCGGCGTAAAAACCAAACTCAGTCAGTCAGTCAGACAAGAGGAGTAACAACCAGCAATGACCAGCTTCAGTGGCAGAGGAATAAGTGATGTCATTTCATGGTGGCATGTACTCATGCTCAAGTTACAGAGACGTATATTGTCATGGTATGAGGTTAAACAGGACAGATTCAAAGATGATCAGCGTCATTTATTCTAATTAGGGATATTGATAAACTATCACTTGCAATCAACGAAGAGATTGTTTGAGTAAAGTATACAAAGTTATTTCTACTGTAGCAAGACGTCGAAACGTGTCGGCCTTGATAGAGAAAGTACGAGAATACAGACACTTGTGGGTGCAAGTCTCCAATATTAAGAATAGGAGAAAAACACAGGAATGTAACATTGGTATGGGTACCATGAACTACATCAAAGTGTTTTGGCTGCGCCACCACGCGGGTCGACAAGGGAGATAATTCGTCTAGTGATACTGTCAGTTAAGCAATTCGCGTCCATCTGGTCCCATGCTTCGTACCCGTGAAGGTCCGGGTTAGAATGAACCTTCAGTAACCCATGCTTGTCGTAAGAGGCGACTAACGGGAGGCTCGCTGACTTGGTTGACACATGTCATCGGTTCCCAATTGCGCAGATCTATGCTCATGCTGTTGATCACTGGATTGTCTGGTCCAGACTCGATTATTTACAGACCGCCGCCATATAGCTGGAATATTGCTGAGTGCGGCGTAAAACTCAACTCACTCACTCACTCACCCATGCTCCGACCAGAGCATCGCCTAAAGCTGCCTGACAGTTTAGTGGTACTGGTCACTGACAGGGCGCGCTATACAGTCCCAGGCTTCACATGAGGTCTTTCCGATGACCGTGCCAATCTGTCAACATCCTTTGCTTGCCACAAATCATCAAATGGCTTTGCGGGGTCGAACACTGTGGTCTTGCAGAAGGAGGTTGTTACAATACACCCTGTGAGCTTGTGGACGACTGGTGAGCTACAAAACCTGCCTCTTGTCCGCTGACTGAATTCTTGTGTAGCAACAATTCCGTTTATCCGTTATGATGGATCCGTCACAGACAAACACAGATCCACCACCGTCGCGTACATTACCTACGACACAACCTCACTGAACCTTTCTCCAGACAATCTGTGTCCTCGTCCTCATCCATCTTCTCTGATGAGAAGAAACCTAATCTCATCTGTAAAGATGACATGACGTCAATGTTGTAAGTGCACATTCGGGTGATGTACGGCCCACAAAAAACACAAACGCCCGTCTGTCAAATATGTTCGAAAGAGAGGTCGTCTTGCCCTATATCTTGCAATCAAGTCTGGCGTTAACTAAAAGGTCCCAACTGTCTGTCGGTGTTGTTGCTGACAACGTCGATTACGTCTTGTTAGCTACATGGTCAATACACGGTCATCACGTACTCCAAGGCACAGCCGGGATGCTGAATCGGGTCACCGACGTTTTCCTCTTTAAATACTTTTGATTCTCTGAACCGTTATGAGGCTAACGTTGAGCTGAGGCTGAACAAGTGATTTGTTGCAACCATTCCAAGTCGCCTTAAAGGTCACATGCAACCAAGAAATCAAACATATATAAAACACAATTATCACTTATTCATGACATATAATATACATTGCTGGTTATGAAAAAACATATAAACAAAAATTATAAGCGTACAATCGCAAATCATAAGTGCAATATTGTGTACTTCGGTTTACTTCCCAAGAAACGAAGCAGCCGGGATACTGAACCCAGTCTGAGCAGGTGGGTGTGCACTCAAGTGTAACGGCTGGTTCATTTGCAGATGCTCTCACGGCTCATTGTGTGGGTATATAGAGAGATGTTGGGTTTTGTAAATACATGCTCATTTTTTGTGTATAACATTTTGCAATCAACAGACATCATAACATGTCATGTGTTCAAGTATCACACCTGCCTGTCTGTGTAATTACATAATGTGTCAGAGACCGAACTCAGGCCATAAATCAATGCGTTTTGTTTATGGTGTATAGCCTGATTGGTGTTAAGTTCAAATTGCATGTGGTCAGTGATTGAAATTGTGTATTGAATATTGTCATTAGCAGACAGGCAGGCAGACACACAGGTGTCAATAAAACAAGACATTGAGTTTTGTCTGTGACAACGACATATCTATATCACAGTTAGAAATTCTGTCAACGCTAAATAATGACATTGCTTTTAAGTATCGAACTGAGAAAGTGACTCGGTAAGAAGAACGTGTGGTGAAATAGACAAATGAAATTATATAAACAGTTTATTTACTGTCATAATATAAAAAAAGCTCGCGCCTGTGAGATATCAACAAAACATTAGGAAAAAAGCTCACACCAAAGCCATCACCGAGTATTCACCGGACAGCCCGCTTCCAAGTTGCGCGAACCTATTTCACTGCGCACGTGCTATGAGCGCAGCCCAGCTGTTGAAACCAGTTTTCCCCCGAAAAGTCGGGGGAAAATTAGTGAATCGTTTGAACTCCGATTTCGCGCGGTTTTTTTCATCGCGTTATTTTTCAACTTTATAAGTTGAATTTGCATTTTTGATGATTTGTTTCGGTAAGTCCATACCGAAAGGTATCAGAATCTGCAAAGTTGTGTTTTACGTTGCATGTGACCTTTAACCATTATGTTTGGTATGTGAAATCGACGAGTTGACAATGTATGAGACGGGTTGTCAATGTATGAGGCGGGTTGTCAGTGTATGAGACGGGTTGTCAGTGTATGAGACGAGTTGTCAATGTATGAGACGAGTTGTCAATGTATGAGACGGGTTGTCAGTGTATGAGACGGGTTGTCAATGTATGAGACGAGTTGTCAATGTATGAGACGGGTTGTCAATGTATGAGACGGGTTGTCAATGTATGAGACGGGTTGTCAATGCATGAGACGGGTTGTAACTGTATGAGACGGGTTGTCAATGCATGAGACGGGTTGTAACTGTATGAGACGGGTTGTCAATGTATAAGACGAGTTGTCAATGTATCAGACGGGTTGTCAATGTATCAGACGGGTTGTGAATGTATGAGACGAGTTGTGAATGTATGAGACGGGTTGTCAATGTATGAGACGGGTTGTCAATGTATGAGACGGGTTGTCAATGTATCAGACGGGTTGTCAATGTATGAGACGAGTTGTCAGTGTATGAGACGAGTTGTCAATGTATGAGACGGGTTGTGAATGTATAAGACGAGTTGTCAATGTATGAGACGGGTTGTCAATGTATGAGACGAGTTGTCAATGTATGAGACGAGTTGTCAGTGTATGAGACGGGTTGTCAGTGTATGAGACGGGTTGTCAATGTATGAGACGGGTTGTAACTGTATGAGACGGGTTGTCATTGTATTAGACGGGTTGTCAATGTATGAGACGGGTTGTCAATGTATGAGACGGGTTGTCAATGTATGAGACGGGTTGTCATTGTTTGAAACATGTTGTCAATGCATGAGACGAGTTGTCAATGTATGAGACGAGTTTTCAGTGTATGAGACGGGTTGTCATTGTATGAGACGAGTTGTAACTGTATGAGACGGGTTGTCAGTGTATGAGACGGGTTGTCAATGTATGAGACGGGTTGTCAATGTATGAGACGAGTTGTCAATGTATGAGACGAGTTGTCAGTGTATGAGACGAGTTGTCAGTGTATGAGACGGGTTGTCAATGTATGAGACGGGTTGTAACTGTATGAGACGGGTTGTCAATGTATGAGACGGGTTGTCAATGTATGAGACGGGTTGTCAGTGTATGAGACGGGTTGTCAATGTATGAGACGGGTTGTGAATGTATAAGACGGGTTGTCAATGTATGAGACGGGTTGTCAATGTATGAGACGAGTTGTCAATGTATGAGACGGGTTGTCATTGTATGAGACGAGTTGTCATTGTATGAGACGGGTTGTCAATGTATGAGACGGGTTGTCAATGTATGAGACGGGTTGTCAATGTATGAGACGGGTTGTCAATGTATGAGACGTATTTGTGATGACTGTATCACAGACCAAGTATACGAGCACCGTGTGCCACTTTCCACGTGTTTGAACCAATGAAGTCATCTGTTGACGTAATCGCTATGTTGTTCTTAGCGTACAACTTCTCTTCGCGACATATCAAATATAGAAGGTGACAATAATTGTGAGCATGAATGTATGTAACTGGGCAAGACGGCTAATATGAAGAGTGTGACAGCGGATATTACACTCTTGAAACAATGGCATTGGATATTTTTCAGAAATAAAGAAAGTCCACATTCTCATTTTCTCCTATGCGTGTCCGTTTTTGGTGAGTGCTTCTAGAACCAGGGGTCTAATTATTTGCACATTGGCACTGAGTAATGTAAAATAAACCCAAATATTAACTTCGTGCATGTAAGTGTCATTGTGATATGTCAAAAGAACTTCAAGTTTTCCAGGTACTGTCAAGGGCCCCCGTTCCAAAAAGCAATCGTGGTGCTAAGGTCAGTCTAAGTAAACTTAGGCTCAGTATTATTCGTCACACTGCTATTATGTGTATGTGTATAGCAGCCTAAGGAATAATACTGAGCCTAAGTGGGTGCTAAGGTGATCGTAACTCCCATACTTTAACATAGACTAACGACAGTCGTAGTGCTATGTGGAACAAGACCTAGAGTTTCACAATCAGACAGGCGGTCATACGGAAGGTAAATGCCCATATAAATGTGTTCTGCACACCGTAACCTGTCTTGTCGGCATCCAAGAAGAGTCCATTCAGGCACATCCTCGTCGCCATCTGTTGGCTACGTGTACCAACACACACTTGTAGGACTCAGCAAATCTTCACCTAGCTTCTTGAAGGAAAATATGTTTTGCATACGAATCTTTTACGATTGACCTAATTTTGCGGTGTGAGGTATTACGAAGTGTATTCAAAGCATCACACCACCCAGATTTACATGGAATCACATAGACGAATATGCACATTTCTGGACAGGGTTTCACCGGATCATACCGAATTTTAAACCAGCTGGCACAGGAACATTTAAGCTGTTGTAGCTGTGAAGTCTTACATTGTGCATTGTACTGACAGCGCAGTAGGTTGTTAAGTCGTGTATTGTCCTAGGTAGTTCATATCACCATATTTCACGTATTGGCTGTTAAGCTGTATATAGGGGTCAGATGGACAGTTGGTGTATTGTTCAGTAGATATTACACACCACATCTAGGTAATGCTTAAAGTCCGTGTTGAAGTAGGTTAGACTATCAGGTAACGCATTGTCTTGTCACTCTGAGATTATGTTTGGTGTCGAATATAGTGTATTGCTGTTATCTGGTGAATGTGCACCTACCACGTCCATATATTGCTGGATTGTTCCCAACACGTCCTATATCCATACCTACTTGCTGAATAAACACGATGTGTGACAAACAGTTTTAACGTAGGAGTATAATGTTGAGAATGTTCAGTTCAGTCTGGCAAAGCAGATCCAAGTCGGCAGGGAGATGTATGCATGGTTTCTGTTTTAACATGTATACACGGCTAGACACCCTGCAAAATATCCATCATCATCAGCAGCAGCGTCCCCTTCTTCTTCTTCTTCTGTCCATTGTATAGATGTGGGATTCGAACACGGTCCTTCAGCGTGGAGAACAAACGCTCTAGCCACTAGGTAACTCCACCTTTCCTACACGATGTCACCTTGACCCTTGAATTTCAGAACAAAGCAATGTAGCGGTGGGCGTTCTGCTTCTCTGCACTTGATGGATGTTACTATTTCATGTTTATCGATTAGTAATCAATATGTGTATGTGATCTCAATACATGGCTGTAAAAATTGTGTGTGGCAGGAATTGACTATATTAATTGTCAAGGAGTAAACATTGTAGAATCCGTAGGTGGTAATAGCGCCGGACTCAACAGACGTGGCAGAATGATTGGATTTTGATGATAAATATCGAGATGCACATGTGATTTCATATACACTTGGATTAATGTATCTGGTGGAATATATTAAATTATCAGTGTGCTGCACTCGTGTGAAGTCTGACACATACACACACACAGACACTCTCTCTCCAGAGTTTAGTGGATCAGACAATGGCAGGGGTGATCCAGTGTTAGTGGATCAGACAATGGTAGGGGTGATCCAGTGATTGATTGGTCAGACAATGGCAGGGGTGACCCAGTGATTGGTGGATCAGACAGTGGTAGGGGTGATCCAGTGTTTAGTCGATCAGACAATGGTAGGGGTGATCCAGTGTTTAGTGGATCAGACAATGGTAGGGGTGATCCAGTGATGGGTCGATCAGACAATGGCAGGGGTGACCCAGTGATTGGTGAAACAGACAATGGTAGGGGTGACCCAGTGATTGGTGGATCAGACAATGGCAGGGGTGATCCAGTGTCTAGTGGATCAGACAATGGTAGGGGTGATCCAGTGATTGGTGGGTCAGACAATGGCAGGGGTGACCCAGTGATTGGTGGAACAGACAATGGTAGGGGTGATCCAGTGTTTAGTCGATCAGACAATGGTAGGGGTGATCCAGTGATTGGTGGGTCACACAATGGCAGGGGTGATCCAGTGTTTAGTGGATCAGACAGTGGCACGGATGATCCAGTGATTGGTGGATGAGACAATGGCATGGATGATCCAGTGATTGGTGGATCAGACAGTGGCACGGATGATCCAACGATTGGTGGATCAGACAGTGGCACGGATGATCCAATGATTGGTGGATCAGACAATGGTAGGGGTGATCCAGTGTTTAGTGGATCAGACAGTGGCATGGATGATCCAATGATTGGTGGATGAGACAATGGTAGGGGTGATCCAGTGTTTAGTGGATCAGACAGTGGCACGGATGATCCAACGATTGGTGGATCAGACAGTGGCACGGATGATCCAATGATTGGTGGATCAGACAATGGTAGGGGTGATCCAGTGTTTAGTGGATCAGACAGTGGCATGGATGATCCAATGATTGGTGGATCAGACAATGGTAGGGGTGATCAAGTTTTTAGTGGATCAGACAGTGGCACGGATGATCCAACGATTGGTGGATCAGACAGTGGCACGGATGATCCAATGATTGGTGGATCAGACAATGGTAGGGGTGATCCAGTGTTTAGTGGATCAGACAGTGGCATGGATGATCCAATGATTGGTGGATCAGACAATGGTAGGGGTGATCCAGTGTTTAGTGGATCAGACAGTGGCACGGATGATCCAATGATTGGTGGATCAGACAATGGCACGGATGATCCAATGATTGGTGGATCAGACAATTGTTTGGGGGTGATCCAGTGATTGGTGGATCAGACATTGGTAGGGGTGATCCAATGATTGGTGGATCAGACAATGGTAGGGGTGATCAAGTTTTTAGTGGATCAGACAGTGGCATGGATGATCCAACGATTGGTGGATCAGACAGTGGCACGGATGATCCAATGATTGGTGGATCAGACAATGGTAGGGGTGATCCAGTGTTTAGTGGATCAGACAGTGGCATGGATGATCCAATGATTGGTGGATCAGACAATGGTAGGGGTGATCCAGTGTTTAGTGGATCAGACAGTGGCACATGATCCAATGAATCAGATCAACAGATGATCCAATCATTGATGGGTGAATGGATGGGTCAGACAATGATCCAATGATTGGTGGATCAGACAATGGCACGGATGATCCAATGATTGGTGGGTCAGACAATTGTTTGGGGGTGATCCAGTGATTGGTGGATCAGACATTGGTAGGGGTGATCCAATGATTGGTATGCCAGTCAGACCCTGAAAGAACTAGTTGAGTCACCGGACACAATCTCATGGAATCAATACTACAGGAATGTCACATCACCAGATACAATCCCATGGAATCAATACTACAGGAATGTCACATCTCCGGATACAATCCCATGGAATCAATACTACAGGAATGTCACATCACCAGATACAATCCCATGGAATCAACACTACAGGAATGTCACATCTCCAGATACAATCCCATGGAATCAATACTACAGGAATGTCACATCACTGGATAGACTCCCATGGAATCAATACTACAGGAATGTCACATCTCCGGATACAATCCCATGGAATCAATACTACAGGAATGTCACATCACCGGACACAATCTCATGGAATCAATACTACAGGAATGTCACATCACCGGACACAATCCCATGGAATCAATACTACAGGAATGTCACATCACCAAACACAATCCCATGGAATCAATACTACAGGAATGTCACATCACCAAACACAATCCCATGGAATCAATACTACAGGAATGTCACATCTCCGGATACAATCCCATGGAATCAATACTACAGGAATGTCACATCACCAGATACAATCCCATGGAATCAATACTACAGGAATGTCACATCACCGGACACAATCTCATGGAATCAATACTACAGGAATGTCACATCACCGAACACAATCCAATGGAATCAGTACTACAGGAATGTCACATCACCGGATACAAACATTTTGTTGTCTTCCCTAGTGAACATTCCATGAAACTTAATGGCGGTGTCTCTTTAAGGCTGACAGCTGGAAGGTCAAGACCTGCCTTGGGGCATCTTTCGTTGCTTCATACAAAAGATTCAATTGAGTCACAAAGACATTCTTTAAGACTGTAAAAGGAACGCTTTGGATATTCTGTATGTGAAATAATGGAGTCTGTGCATCACAGAAATTCTGCCACTTGTATTAATGTTGCCTAAGGCAACTGTTGGCAATATGCTGTGAGTACATGCAAGTGTTGCTGAACATGGCAGCAATATTTTGTGCATACATGTATGTTGCTAAACGCAGCACTTGCCAATAATTCATATTGTGTGGAACCAGTGTAACGAAGATCTGCCATATTTCAAACATCAACCAGTGACTGACGGCACGAGCACCACCAATCCTCCAAGCCACAAAGTCAAAACCTGAAATGTATTAAACACACCTGGTTTCAAGGATTGCACGTTGTCACAGTGGCTGAATATAACATGAAACACCAACCAATACCAACCAACACAATATCTACAAAACAAGAAACAACATCACATGGATTAACAGGATATTTATTAAAATATATATTTGCACTTTTAGTTAAACTTTTGTACAAAGATGCAACATTTCATGTATACTTTACAACCGGACCATCATTTTTTCATTAATATACACTTCATCACATCAATATGAAATATTCATATCTTTCTGATATTCTGACACCACACTCCATTTTGCTCACATTTTACACAAGCCATTGAATTCAGCACCACTGATAGGGAGATATAGAAAGGAGTCTTTCTACATCTATCTTTACTTGAATGTCCACACAGTTAACAGGCCTCTCTAACATTCACCATGCACCAAATCCACACCAATCCATGCTCAGAGTTCTATATTTTTACCCAAGTCAATGAATCATTTCTTGAATTTTCATTATCAGCTCCCTGAGGAATGTACAACCCGAGCTGTCTCACGAGTAGCTGGAGGGTGAACAGCCACACTGCCATTGAATCCTACTGGGTACCCATTTACTGATATGTGCAAAGAGAAGGAGTGACCAGGAGACACCACATGTAGTCTGTGTCTGGACCAAAGGCTATATAACTCTCAGAATCATCCATTGGATACCCATCTAGTCCAGTCCCTGTGACAAACTGCTCTGTGACTTGTGGGCTGTACAAAGGACCACATGCCAACATACATTACCAGTTTTTAAAACAATAATTACGATTATTATTACTATCATTATTGTAACATTCTGTTTTCTCTGCGCTATATGACAAGGCGGGTAGAGTTACTGGTAGATTAAAAGATTCCACATTTTGGAAAGTACAATAAAACAAATTTAACACAAAAAAGTCCGGTGTAGTATCACAACATCCAACTGCACCCATTTGAAAGTTCCGTTTCTCATGATAAAGAATTGGATTCTTGCACATAACACAATGTCATAAATCCTGAACAGAACCTGTCTCCAACCCGAAAAATAACCATATCAAACGGTACACTATTTTAATGGTCTTTTTAGAGAAAGGGGGACCCAAATGAATACGAATGAATCAACCATATTTGGACCAAGGACACCAAAAGGAGAACTAAGCCCAGACCAATAGTTTCCATCGAGCTAACAGAGTCCCATGAAATCAAATAAGGTTATGGTTATTTTGTTTGCAAAGAAGTTGGGCAAGGTGAAGCTATGAAAAGAATGACTGTGGATCAATAAGATTCACAATTTGTATACACCAGTCTCCATGGATACCACAGTGACACTACACTCTCCACAGCCCTGATGATCATTACCCAATTAGTGAAACGAGTTTGGAATGTGAAATTCCCATACTATGAAATTCATTGTGATACTTAAAGAGACTTAATGAAATCTGTACATTAAGTCACATTTAACATTCATAACCGTCACTACGCTGTTCTTGCTGTTCCCCCAGCACTAAAAGAGTTATTTGCACATGCAGATTGTGAAGCACCCCTAATTCCCATAAAGAGACTGCTCCCATCACTGAACGATCAATACCAATTACCTCCCCTTGACTGAGTCATCAATACCAATTACCTCCCCTTGACTCCCTGCCTCATTACCATAACAATCTGATGTTCTCTTCTTCAGCAGCTCACAGCTGGCTGACGATGAAATAGATGTCTGGTTTACACAAAAACTAAACAGTTAGACGTGTGTCAGAGCTCTGTGTGATGACTGACAGACGTGTGTCAGAGCTCTGTGTGATGACTGACAGACGTGTGTCAGAGCTCTGTGTGATGACTGACAGTTAGACGTGTGTCAGAGCTCTGCGAGATGACTGACAGTTTACTTCACCCTACATCTTTTGATACTGAACATATCAACATAAGAGAAAGCTTTTACTGAAGGGTGTTCATACACTTAATAGCAGTGAGTGAGTGAGTTTAGTTTTACGCCACACTCAGCAAAATTCCAGCTATATGGTGGCGGTCTGGAGTCTTGACCAGACACACGTAATAGCAAAAGAAATTAGGCTAGATTCCATCATCATCATCATCGGAAGCCAGTTTTGGATGATATGTAATTATATAAAAATGGTTTCCATGAACCTTAAATGATTACATTTAAAACTGAAAAAAAGGTATTGAGATTTTTCATGTGTAACTCAACAAAACAAATAAAAATTCCATTACACAAAATGGTAAGAACTCCCATAATGATGCCATCATAGGCATAACACAAGTTTCTTCAAGGAGTCCTTGGATGGTATTATAACCAAATATTGCACATAAACAGAGTTGTACTGCTGCTAAACCACCTGAACTACATAAAAACAATTTGGTTACCGTAACAAAATGAGATGCTGCAAAAATTAAAGCTTAGAATATTTTATGCCTATGTCCTTTAACAACTAGTGTAAATACATACCGGTACAATACACATGATATAGCACTGTTAGATATCCTCAACCTTATACAGCATACAGTTCATGTCACACCTCTTCATACAATATCTGCACCTGCGTACATGTGTTAGTGAGTTGACGTGTACACAGATCTACCTTAATGCTGATCATGATCTGTATCTGCACCTGCGTACATGTGTTAGTGAGTTGACGTGTACACAGATCTACCTTAATGCTGATCATGATCTGTATCTGCACCTGCGTACATGTGTTAGTAAGTTGATGTGTACACAGATCTACCTTAATGCTGATTATGATCCGATACATGCCCCACAGCTGTAGCCAGAGAGTGAGTATTGTTTTATGCCAGTTGAAGACTCCAGCAACACCTTGAGACAGTCAACCAGAAGTGTGTTTTCCACACATTGAACCATGCAGGGAATCAAACCCAGGTCGGCATAATGAGTGAACACTTTAACCACTGGACTACCGATCACCCCAAAGAGAAAAGAGACAAAGTTGCTTTATGTCTCAGTTTGCAATAAAAGATTTGTTTGACAGTGAAAGGGTTACTTGTGTGTCACAGACATGGACCCACAAAAATTCCACAGTAAATCACAATCCTGTCAGTCCTCTTTCAACAAACCAAAAGACCTAAGGCAACAATGAAATAATTACTAGACTTTATCATTTGTGTTCCTTCTTTCTTGAAGCAGCATTCTTAAAGTGGATGTGTGGCTCTATTCTTTAACTTGAATGTAAACCACAAAATCCACAATTCAGGTGAAGATTCCTCTTCTAGTTTGTTTAACAAAAATTAAAAAAGGTTCCTGCTGCCCATGACACTGTATATGAAAAATAAATGATAAATTCATTGTTGTCTGTGGCACAGAGTCTGCAGGTCTGACTGATAGGAAAATCATTATCCAATCAGAAGACAATTTGACTAGAATAATATATATATATACACACTGATACAATGATATACAAGATATATAATGATATACAATTGTAACACTGATATACAAGACATGAGTCACGACAATATGGTACATATCACAACATGAGGTACAGCACATTGGCTACATACTCCCATAGATCCACAGCCTATCAAGCTGTCATAGTTAGTGAAATCCTGTAAACCTGGACAGTAAATGTCTGGAATAACAAGTTTCCATGGTAACACATCATTGTTACACATTATGTTGGTGAATGTAAGAATGGGATAACTCCAAGAGAAGTGTCAAGGTATCATATCCCCTGATATGCCGCTGTTGTATCAAATTAGCAATACTCCTCTAACAGTCTAACAGACGGTGTATCTCCTAAAGTCGGCACTTCTTGAGTTCCCTTCAGTACACACACATTTTCCATGTACACATACACAATCTCAATCTCTTGTTATCAAACAGATCAACATGAATCAAAATTTAAACTACCATTGCAACAAAACACAAAACTGAGATTCTATATACCAGTAACTCTTCCACCTTCCTCAATCTTCTATACAGCAGTAACTGTAAAAACACAGATAACCCTTTTTTGGTGGCGAGAGATTATTGATGTTATGTGATCCTGACATTATGCAGAGATGCCAACCCTATTTTGGGCCTAAGTGTAATACTGGAGGTGAAAAAGTGTAATTTGGACCTAAAAAGTGTAATACTAAAAACACTTACTTAGTGAAAGGTATTACCTTTATAAAAATTACTTTTTAAAATGATCATTCACATGAATAGGAAAGATTCTAGACAGAAATACATGTGACCAATCATTATGAATTTCCATACATAGAAAATTGTTGGTCAGGCGACACAAATACTTAAATTCCTTGCAAGTCAATTGGAATGAGCTCGATGCTAAGAGTAAGCGATTCCAATCGGTGTAAGGCCGTTTCTGAACCCCTTCACCTGTGCGTTACGAAAAAAATTCCCTGTGAAATTTTATCCACTTTATTGATTTTTGCAAAACGAGTGGAAAAGCCTAATTTTCGCAGATTAAGTGTAATGGCGTAATTTAATGGTCAAATCGTCATAATTACGCCCAAGGCGTAAGGGTTGGCATCTCTGCTTATGGTAAAAAGATGACACCAAAATGGTCTGCAAGGCATTGTGGGATCATTTCTTTACACAAATATCTCCTGTGGAACCCAGTTTGGGATGGTTAATCGGGTTTTAACATGATCAATGTACTTTGATCAATGTCAATATTCACTGAAACAAAAACATTCATCTTAAACGACTGGCTGTTGTCCCACTTGCAAAGACTTTAGACCTACTTTAACATCTTAAAATATACAAAATCAGTATGACTTTTGTAATATATTAACAGAATAAAAACTTTCGTTCTATATTTGAGATTAATCATAACCACATAATATCTACCAACAAATTATAATAAAAAGTAAGATTCTTTCAGATATCATATTTTCTATTTAAATGGATTAAAGTGAGCAAGTGAAACACAGGTTTTTCGCTGTTCTCTCAGTTCTGGAAGTACAGAACATATCAACATACAAAAGATGAGAACTATCACGTGGTCACTCATCACCGACTGACTACACCAACACAAATCACCTTCCATAGCAGGAGGTCGCATAGACATGGAGGAGTTACCTCCCCTACATGTAAACACGCTGACTTGAGGAACATTGGAAAAGGTTCAAGGAGTTAAACTGCGGAGTTCTCATGATTATCTTCTCATCACACAGTTTCCAAAACCAGATACAGGGGTGGAAATAACCCACTGCCCAACATCCCAGTCCAGTGTTTTTTTCTGTCAGGCAAGCAAATTTGTATATCACGCTGTACCAGTGTCCAGTTGACATTCCAATGTTAATTATGTTATTATTATTTATATAATCAACAAGAAAATATCAATGTTTTCTTTTGTTTATCGGCCAGTTCTCTTTCGTTTTGGTGATAAAATATTTCACAGTTTACCTTTCTTAGTTCTTAGATATTGAATTTAATAGGTAGTTTATTATTGTTGTTTAAACTGTTATACTGTGTGTTACTACACACTGTCCATACAGTAATGGTCATCGTCATGTTGTATCAATATATTTTACAGGTACAGTGGAAACATTATCAGGGCAAGTGAGTTTACGTGTGCCACTGTACCAGAGTACACTAGCAATTTTAAAGTTACTTCCACCCCTGCAGTTACCTCATCAGCAAAGTCTTCACCGATTGTTTGCCTTGTATGTATGTCCTGCATGACAAACAGAAGGTTCTGTCTGAACACACCATCATACATTACGCATGGGGCACCTTGGAGTACATGATAGGTTATTCACAGATTTGAAACAAATGGGGTTCTGACCAAAGTATTGAAAAGTGTTTACTTGGCACCCACAAATATTCCAGCTGTATGATATTGTGAGCACCAGCCTATGTCACCGGGGCAGGATGCAAAGCAAGCAATCTTCTTGTCAGCCAACAAACAATACGCTCACCTCTGTCTTCAGCACAATACTGATTTACACAGAGTTACGGTTAACACAATTTCAATGTATAATATACATCAAAGCTGAAATCCAAATTGCACTGGTTCATAAAGCATCAGTTACCATAGTTAACCACAAATATATATAAAAACATTGGGTATGTAGGTACTACCGATCTGTTTCATATCCCATTACCGGTAAAAAATAAAACACAACATTTTATCATTGGGGATATCACGTGGACTCATACCAATGATAGGGATATTTGTATCTAAAGTTCAGCATTATTTGATTTAAAATAAAAATCTGTGACGATGTTGTGACGTTTCTTCTCTTTTTATGTGTTTATGACACGTTTGTTAGTCTTCTCTCCTTTTCCTCTTCTCTGTTTCCCCTCTCTGTTTCTTCATCTCTGTTCACAGCACGCTGATTTCCCCCTTGCAGTGGGCACAACAGTTGACAGTCAAGTTGTCGTAGCGAGCATCAGGGTGGAACCTCTCGACACGTGACCCGGGGCCAAACAGATTCCCTGATACAGACTTATGTACAGGATCCAGCTTAGTTTGTCTTGCAACCAGCTGAAACAGACATCGAGCCATAGATGCCATCATTTACTGGCTTTAAAATACATGTTTAAATGTCCCCGACACCACTGAGTTGGAGTGACTACCTAACTACTGATACACTGCAACTGTTTGCCTTAACAATTGTACGATATCCCTAGGAATTTAGCTTGCATAATGATTTATAATATAAATAGTTGCAGTTGGTTATATATAACACAAATTAAGCTTCAGAAAACTCATTTTGTACAATTGTGTGTTGATAGGCAGGGATTACAACAATGTCCAACTAGAGTTACTTCCCTTGGTTTGAGTAACAACTGAGGAAACATGGTGGTCAGCAATATTGACTACAACACTAATTAATATAATTTTCATGATGGTTTGATAGCTTTGCAATACTCTTACAAATAGTTACAACTATTGCAATTCTATTGCAATGGCGTTGGGTACTACTGTTATAATAAACTAATATTATCTCAAAATGCAAATTGAACCACAAGTCGCCCCCGTTGCAGACCAAACAGCTGGACAACTGAGCCAGGAGACACCCATGCTGCTCGTGTAAGATGATCCAGCAGATTAAACATGTCTCTAGGAGTAAGTAATTGAAGAAGTATGGTTTTACGTTGCTTTCAGCAATATTCCAGCAATATCATAGTGGGGTATCAAACCCGTGCCTTCGGCTTGACACTTTAACCGCTAGGCTACCCCCCGCCCCTGTCTCCAGGAAGACAGTATCAACACTCACCTGGTTGGCGAAGCTCTCCGCGTGGGTCATGGAGTTGTCCAGTTGGTCCTCGATGTTGATGATGGTCTGGATGTTGAGTTTGCCGGGTAGGAGGCGGTACCGGATTGCCTCCGACAACTGTTGGGACATTCGAGCCAGGTCGATGACGTTTGTAGACAGTAGATTTGTCGACTTGTGAGCATTCAGGGGATCGAAGGCCCCTTTCACTTGCTGAAGACACCTGCGAGGATTAGCGAGTGGAGTTAACAGCATAACAACACAACAGAACTTGGAGTTTTAGAGTACGCACAACAAATCTCCAATACAATTACACAATGCCATTTAAAATATGCCATTGTTGAAGTCTCGGTGGCTGAGCGGGTTAGGCGGCTGACTTTGTGTGCTGGCGATCTGGTGCCTGACTCTGGTGGTGTGGGTTCGAATCCCGGATGGGACTCAACCCAAAATGTACTAGAATTTGTACTTTACTAAGAAAGTGTAATCCCAAATATAACATATGCTGCAAATCTCCAATACTCGTTCAGCTTGGAGCTTGTGTATCCTTTTCAAGCGTTGTACCTTGATGTACTGTTCGAAGGCTGGCACAGGATGTACATGAACTCTACTCCAGAGAATAATGAATAAAAGAGGCTCATCGTATCACTGATTGTTGGTAAGACATGTACATCCCAATTGTTAGTTAATGCATCATGTTACACACTTGGGACAACTCAATTATTAGAAGTCATCTGGAACAACAGTGTTAAACAACAATACAACATATAAGGGAGATAACTCACTTCATGGTTTCCAGTAGGTTTGCCCGCAACTCATGCCTCTCTGTGAGCAGCTGTTGCAGTGCATCCTGGGACTCCTGGTATTGAAGCGAGTAGAAGGCTCGGGCACTGGCCAGCTCGTCAATCATCACTCTGGCAACATGTGATCAACACAGACTGTACATTCACCATGTCCTACATAGGGAAAATGCTATACTACCACCAGGATAACTAATGTTATCTTATAGTATTCAAGCCTTGTAGAAGTAAAGGTCATCAGAGTGAAGAGAAATCATTGTTGATTCAGACAGGACACATTTTGCTCATCATCTGACCCACTTCTGCCTGGCTTTCCGAGTACGGCTAATCTAGGTGTTGTGAGTTCTTCCAAACTCCATTACCAGTAATCATTACTTATTACAACTGGTGGATATTAGCAATAATGACTAGGTGGGAATGATCCAATCATCAGACATTTTCCAATGTAATGTAGAAGGTCCTTTTCTTTAAGTACTGAGACTCTTTCAACAGGGTAGGTGAGCTTCCCCGTAACTTCCCCTGTAACCATGGTAACAAACCTGCTAGCAAGGAACTTGGTGCGCCACATATCGGCCTGGATGGACACCTTGTCCAGGTTCTCGTAGTCCTCCGTCACCTTCCTGGTGTAGCCCCCGACCTCCATCGACAACTCGGCCTTGTCTCTACCCGCCAAGAAAAACTCTGTTAAACTCTCTGTTGAACACTCTGTTAAACTCTCTGTTAAACCGTTAAACACTCTTGTTTACTGTTACGAGAGTGTGTTTTTTTGTCATTTGTAATATCATTGATTAAGTGATAGTTATTATGGGTCACAATTTTTAAGGTTTTGAGTGTGGGTTGCAGCTCACATCTTGCATCATGCATTTTCAATGGCAATAGTATTTTTTAGCTGTACACCTTTTGAGATAGTGCTCCAGAGTTGCCTCCCTTGGCTTTATTTTTGTTTTGACCGGTCGTATGTTTGAGAAAATCGCATAAAGTTCTGAGTGGATAATGATGCTACCAAACTTTACTAGAATGCTCGAGAACTGTGTTGGAGCTATATAAAGGCAGCTTGTTGTGTTGACACACACACACAGAATCACACACTGACTTTCACATCAATGGATTTATATACATCTGTCTGCCTTCATCTAGCTGACCTACATTCAAGACTGTATATCTGCTCTCACTGTAAATGTCTATCTAATTTTGAATTCGTACTGATGGTTTTTTTTTTTCCTGCTGAGTATATTATTGTATATTTTAGACTTGTCAGTGTTTAAGTTTTGCTGGTTCATAGGGGACTCTTATACCTTTTGTCACGGCAAATTATTTAACTGTAACATTACTCTCACACTATCATTCATTTTGTGTGCTGATGACTGTCTGTGGTACTCACGTTATCTATCTCCATATGAGTTCAAGTCTGCTGGGTATTTTTAAACATGTTCAACCAATGTACGAACAGTTGTGAAACAAGATTCAGCTTAACTCGCTGTTTTAGGCAACTGCTAATTTGCATGTCAGTGTCATTTATTGTAGCAATACTGGACAATTGGAATATCATAATCAATGATCAATATACTATAATATTTTGTCCTTCATCAGTTAATGTACTGATTTAGACCATTAAATGGCCCTTATCTGCATCCCGGGGCAATATTCCAGTATGCATGCTGCGCTTACCGAGCCAGTCTCTCAACACGCCTCTCCAGATCCTCTCCAACAGAAGCAATCAGCAGCTTCTTCAGCTCTGTATTCACCTGGAACAAACACAACAACTTGTTTGTTTGATTGTAGTTTTACACCGCAAACAGCACACAACACTGAACAGTTTGACAACTACAAATATCATCAGCTACGAGAAACCTGTTCCATCATGTCAATATCATCCTGACTGTAGGAAGCAACGTACGGATACATGATCATGAGTATCTATAGTCACTCAACATTTCCTTATGAACAGGCTGTAACAATAACATTTGAAATTGTCGTCCCAAACATGGCCCTGCTCATTTAATTAGATCTTACACTGTCCACTATTACAAGAAGTTCAACAATGTTTAGTGGCTAAACAAGCTGAACGTGCATTAGCAGCGGTCCGCTACTTTCCAGTAATTATGAACAAAATTGATCTAAACCGGGACCCCGAATTTCGACGCTTTATTTGCCTCAAAAGTATTTATTTATGGTCCGATTTTAAAAAGGAAAAGTGATCTGAAATCAGTAGAATGTCAGCTATCAGACAATGTTATTTATATTCAGTTATCTGCAATATGAAAAAATCATGTGGTATAGCTAATTTAGCTGCAGGCTGTCATGATACTAGCAACAAAGTGATGCCCCAACCTTGTGCTGAACATCTAGATCCTGTTTTAGCTGCTCGTTTTCCTGCTTCAGTCGATCGTATTCATCCTTGCTGGGCCTGACCACTCCTAACTCTTGTTCAAGTTGGAGAATTGTGGAGGAGGGGCTTGGCACAGTGAAACGGCTCTCCCTTGACAGTGGAGTACCGCCCGTCACAGGGGCTATCACCTGTATTGGTTTTTGTGGAAGTTGAATAGTCTGGACTGTGGTCTGTACAGCAGGTGCACTCACTGCAGGTACTGGCCTGACAATACCAGCACTCTTAGTTTTAAAGTCATGCTCAGCAAAATGTTGCACTTGCTGTTGGTTGTCAGATAACTCCCTTGGCTTGGCTACTATTGTCTGTGTGGGAGGTGCTTGGGAGGTGATCTGATCTGGTTCTGGTTTTGAAGTTATTTGTTTATTTGTTTTCTTGGCAAGTTTTTTCCCTTGGAAATCATACTTGGGTCGTGGATGCCTCAACAACACAGTTTCTTGTGGAGATTTTTTCTTTTGAGCTGCTTGCATGATTCTGTTGAATTTCTGGAACAAATATGTCTGGAAAATGAACATACTGAACGCGTTTCAATGGCAGCTGATAATCAGCCAGGGGTTTGAACCCACCTTCTATTAATAAGGTCCATCATTACCATGTTACCTTGTGAAACACCTAGCACAGTATCAGTTTTTATTACAGATCTAAGAGAAGCAAATTCATGCTCTTGTCATATTTGTTCTTCATAATATTCATACTTTGAAGGACTCTTCACCACATTAATAAAGAATATAAGGTACTTCCTCACGCCAACTGCTCATCTAATCATGTTAAACATGATAAAGCTACATATCCATTATGAAAGTACTTAAAAACATATTTCAGTTCACTATTTATTACGAGGCAGGAGTGCAAAGAGAGGAGCAGCCAGGAGTGCGAGAAAAGATGGAGACGGCACAGCACAGGTAAATGAATCAATAACTTTGACACACAGAGAAGTGAAATCACTTTTCCAGCTGAGTTAACCTAATTAGCCAATACCCAACCACTGGACCATGGGAGCTATGACAATAATTAGTGCTCATTTAGAAAGTCATCAGCACCTGATTGTTCACTTTTCTATGCACACACAGTGGCCCTTTTCTCTAAGAAACTCTAAACCTGATAATAATGTACAGCGTTTCCTCAAACGGTGTCTGATTTATTTGTTAAAACAGGAAGCTGACCATGCCCTGCCCCACAACTAACACTAAGGAAGACAACATGGTGGCTCACCAGGAGGATTGAAAGGGGTGTTTGATAGGCAAATCAGGGTACGATTTCATTTTTTCTCACTACCTGCAACAGCTGCAATGAAGTGAATTAATCAGGTTACACCATTAAAATATTTTCTACACCATGTTGACAATTCCTTGTCAGCAGATTGTGAAGGATATTCATGGCCAGCTTCACTATCTCCATAACCTCTCACAAAACTGTAGGGATATTCACGGCCAGCTTCACTATCTCCATAACCTCTCACAAAACTGTAGGGATATTCACGGCCAGCTTCACTATCTCCATAACCTCTCACAAAACTGTAGGGATATTCACGGCCAGCTTCACTATCTCCATAACCTCTCACAAAACTGTAGGGATATTCACGGCCAGCTTCACTATCTCCATAACCTCTCACAAAACTGGAGGTCTGGAGGGATATTCACGGCCAGCTTCACTATCTCCATAACCTCTCACAAAACTGGAGGTCTGGAGGGATATTCACGGCCAGCTTCACTATCTCCATAACGTCTCACAAAACTGGCGGTCTGGAGGGATATTCACGGCCAGCTTCACTATCTCCATAACCTCTCACAAAACTGGAGGTCTGGAGGGATATTTTGACTGATAGCAATACCTGACATTTTCAATCATAAATTCAATTCTGTTTCCACTTGTCCTCACAAAACTGTAAACTGATTTATAAACATGGAAGCTTACTTATTTTCATTATTTCACTTCCCGTAACTGATTCAGCTGATAGTGATACACACAACAGGAAATGATTTATTTAATATGGGCAGTTTATGCCAATGAAACTGCTGCCATGCAGTGGTGGTAGAAAATGTTACATACACAGCATGCAACCCGACAATAAAAGTTACCAGCACTGGTCAGTGTTCATTCTAGGCCGTGCCCTTGCGCCATTCGCGCACTGCAAGTTCATATGGCGCACTTTTAAAATACTGGAGGGACGTGTTGGCGCACTCGAGATATTAAACATAAATCTGAAATGCATTACGAGTTTGTTTTCAAGCGTCAACTCAAAACACAGGCTTAGTTTAACAAACAAAATGCGCAACCCTCCCTCACTGAAGCGAGCTGTTGTTTTGAGTACCAAGAACTCTGCATGTCACTTTCAATTGCAAGCTATTGCAAACGACAGTGCGCAGCCTATAATTCAGTGTTATAAGAAAATCTGATGCTCTTTGTAAAACAGATTCCGATTGATAGGTTTCTTTGAGTGATCCAATCATGTTGCATGTAGCAGTTTTATACTTTTGTTGCCATGGTGGACACACCGTCTGTCAAATGCCGATGTCAATCAAAAATTCTTTCTGTTTTCGCAAAAAAAAGCAAAAACATTGTCATGGTGACAGAGAGCACAACCAACTGTGACAATGTTACTGAAAAGAGGATGGGTCTGAGGAGAAATTCCAGGACGATGTATCATGTCCACATGTTTTTCAAAATACGTGGTTGCAGCTTTTAACATAAATTGATTCTGATAGAACACTGTACAGTGTTGAAGTGTTCAGAAGTATTGAGGACAATATATTTGTCTGACTGTTGAGGAAATTATTAAGCGTAACAAGTATTCAGTTTATACTTTGAAGTTGATTTTGAAAATTAAAAACTGACATTACCTGATTGTAACAAAATGATTGTCATTTTTCATTGCTAAGCATCGACTTGTGATGTTTAAATACTATTGTGAAACTGTTGTTTCAGTGTTGGAGTGTTCATTGTTTCAAAGTCATTTTGAATTAATCCTAACTGTTCAATAAATGTTGAACAAATCTTGGGTTTTTTTTTGTTTCCCTTGTTCAAATTGTTGACCTTACCTGTACTGGACGTCAAATATTGTATAAGTAAGTGAACTCAAATTAGTAACAACTAGGTACTGTATCTCTCACAAGTCACAGTAATTTGACATGACCCACACTATTTTCTAAATGGCCCACATAACTGGGGACAGGCCCACTTTTTATTAAGGCTAGAATGAACACTGACTGGTGCAGCCTGGGTATAGCAAAATCAATCCTTGCAAGAGGTGCCAAACCCTAAGAGTCATTAAAGGAGAGTTCAGGAAAGGTGTAGCTAACTCTAATGATCATGAAGGAGTACATGGATGGAAATGGGATCCAAGGGCTATAGACGGTGTTCAATGTGCCCTAATCAGATCACAGCTAATCCTAAGGATCAAAGAGGCATGCAAGATCTAACGAGACCCAGAGTCACTGGTCTGAGGTTATTGCTGTATTTTTTAGCACCACTCCATAGTCTTGCCAACATTTTTCAAAATATTCTTTACATCAATTTAATCAGTCTACACGTTATCATCCTTCATTTTCTTAGCTTCAGCTAATGGAGTTCATGAATTATTCTAAAAACAGCAACAGCGTCAGAAAGAGGAACACATTGTATTTGGGGCAACCTGTGACAATTATTTTGAGGGATGAAAATATTGATTGGATTTTCAGAGAGTGACTCCCGATTTATAACTTGCAAAGTTTAAATTTGCCTGTTGAACTTTCTAACATGAAATAATCCCGCAATATTGCAGCAGGGGACACCAAAAATGGGTTTCACACATTGCACCCATGTGGGGCTTCTAACACAGGTCTATAGTGGAAGCATTAACTACTGGGCTAATCCACAGCCCCAATTATTTAGAGGTTGTGTAACTGACAAAATCAATGAATGGTAAGACTAAGAGTTCATCCCATTCCGCTATCCCAAATAATATTTATAAATTAATATATACTGAAATTATTAACAAGGCCAAATGGAAAAAAAATTGTGGTTCCGATTACAGCTCTTTAAAATTTATGGTAGGTAGGTTGGAATGTAATTTTTGTTACATTTTGTTTAGAGGTAAGGCATTACCAGTCATTTTTTATTTATAGGAATTTTTAAACCAAATTTGGTGTGTTGATAGAATGAAGTTTCAATAACAACAAAACACTTTGATTATGATACCAAAAATTATTATTACAAAGTTATTAGAGTTACAAGACACCTACCCACAGAAAAAAAAAATGACTTTTTTTTTTCAGCCATTTTTTTTGGTTAGGAACATTTCAAAAATATTTCTGCACTTCAAAAAAGTATGTGTAAGTATTCTATCTCTGTATTGGTATCTTGTCTATCCATTTTGGTGGTAATAGTCATATATTTACATTATACAATATGAAAATGAGACCCTGTAAGCGTAGCACCGTATCAATCATTTTTAAAACTTTCACACAGCTTTCATGAATAATGTCTGAAAACGAGTAAAACATAAGCAAAATAAGTATACATAGTCATTGTCATGGTAAGACAGGTCTTTCTACCCCAAAAAAGTGACAATAAAGTTGAATAAGAATATTTTACAGCTATTTATAAAAATGTGCTTGACCTTGAAATTTGAAGGTCATGAGATCTAAATGCATTCCGAAGAATATCTACAGTTCTACGTGTACAATTAACCTGAAATATTATGTGGAGCTAGAGGAAAGGACAAGTTACCCAAATACATATTGTTTTGTACACCAAAAAAATATAATAAAAAAGTTATCAGCATTCAAACACAATCACTCCATAAAAACGTTATCACATTTCTTTCCAACCATATATTTGCTAGGGTATTTTTAAAAATATTTCTATCCTTTTGAAAAATATTTGCATGCATTGTAGATTGTTAAATGGCATCATGTGTATCTATGTCTGCAATAAAAGTGACATATATAATATATTCAATGACAAAATCTGTCACTGACAGATTGGTACCCAATTCTGCTGTTTCAAACATATTACAAACTGGCCACTAGTGACATGTATTAATGACCAGAAATGACTAGAAAATGACAATACATGCATACAAGGCAAGTTTCATGTTAACTAAAGTCTCTGGAGTCAAAATAAGTAAAATCAAGTAAAATAGGGACCTCTTGCTCCTTTCTACAGACAGCGTATGTACCACAACGAAATGAATAAATAAGGTTCTAGAAACTCCTACATAATACATAAAATATATATCACAGGGTTGAAAACAAAAACCTGGCCCAAGGAGCATGTAGAATCTTAGCTAAGCCTTTTTATATCATATCCAATATCTCATACATGATGGATTGATAACATTATATAACATATCTGATATTTATATTAGAGGCCGTTGTCTAGGTGTCTTTTGAATATGATCATAAATACTTAAGCAAATAGTTTCCAACAAATACAGTTTCAGTTGCAAGTTATTTCATGATCCTGGGTCATATGAATCCATTTTGGCAAAGATCAATGCAGATCAATGCACAACATATGATGAAGAAACATTTTCTTTGAAAGAGTGCTATCCAGTCCTGCGCTTTCAACTCTATCACAAACTGTCAATATATGGCAGGTATAACTGTTTAAAATATATCACAAAAACAGCATACAGGTCAAGTTGCATGATAATAATAAAATCTGAAGAAACAATAGCGACCAATCTCTGTCACTTTGCAAAACATAAGTAGTCTGGCTTCTTCTCTTCAGCTGGTCAGCCCTGGTCCTGAAAATTAAGGAAAATAAAAATTAACATATTTTCTTAACAGTATGGCACTAATTAGATCGTGACAATTTAATGGCCCAAGGCTTAAACAGTAAATAATTGATTACATATTATTGTTATTTCATCAACAATGGCAATTTTTATATAACTTAAAAAAATGTGGAGGGATTTTGTAAATGGAATGCAACTGAAAACAGAGATAATACAAAAATGGTCAACTGCCAAATGTTGCTAACTTGTATATACTAACAGTAACACACAATCACATTTACTGTCATTCACTGTCAGTATTTCATTTTTGATAACCATGTCAATTTCACGAAAAAATAGGTCAACCCAGTGTGCACGTTATTTAGGCCAAGTATATATCATAATTGGATTGATTGGCGGTAATAAATGGTGTATATTTGTTCATTAGTTCAGGATACATCATATTGCAAGCATGAAAAATGTTGTCACTCACCTATTTCGTAGAAAGGCGGTATTTCCACGCTTGCTGACAAACACGATCTCAGCTGGCAGGCTCTGTCTGTCACTTGATCGCTAGGGAAAAGTACTTCCGGTATAGACGGTGGGGTCCTTTTCATTTTTATTTCGACATGAACACGTTGTTAAAAAAATACAATTCATAGTGCAGATTGAAGCTTGATAATTCGTCTACCTATGAGATTTTTTATAGACATGTGCGCTTTGGATAAATATGTTTTTTACACTTCGGAAGTTTTCACCTTCACAAAGTCAACATTTGACGTCACATTTGTCAAACTATGAAAAAAAATGTCTCTAGTTTTGTTATCCGTCTTTTCATTTGTGTATTTGTATTCTTTGTGCAATCAGAGGCAACGTTACAAATGCGCGTAAAAGCACCCCCCTGTTTTGACACATTTTTCTGACCATGTTTTTGTGCTTACGAGAGGAGCTGTTTCGGTTATCTCCCCTTGCCGCTGGATATCCCCCGGAAGTTACACACCGGATATGACATTAAGATTTCCTTTACATCAGAGTAACCAATCGTGTTTCGCCTTTCAAATGACAACGACCTGGCGTGTTGCTACAACAACAGAAAAAGCGGTGATCTCAAGGGATAACTAACAGTTGACGACGGTCTGCAACGTATTTTGCCGGTGATATTCGGAATAATTATGGTAAGTTGAACATGGATTTTTTACGTAACGAAACAAACCCTTCCCTTTTTATAGTTTGGCTGATATTTATTCTTTGACATGAACGACGTTCGCAAATACTGTCCAACTAGAGACTGAATATGTCACTCTACATTTGCTAATAAGTCTACACACGGGGACACAAACGGGTTATTTACGCTTGTTATCATACAAAAGAAATATTCATTGGAAGTTGATATGATATTCAAAAGACATTTTCCCTTACGTGTAGCCGTTTAGCAACAAGCAGTAGTGCTTGTGGTAATAGCGAACAGTGCCACTGGTTGACACTGGACAAAACGTGTCAGTGCTCCTTAGGACCAACACAGTGAACGATCTGCTGGTCCTATTGAATATCTACTAGACTCAACGGTACTGAACAAAGGGTAGTAAATGGTATTACATCATTCTAAATTAGCAGGCCCAAATTACAACTTCAGTCAGTTGACCTTTTCCCAGATAGCATGTGTAACACATCCATTAGTACCTCACACTGAAATCAGATGATTTATACAAGTAAGTGTGCACAAGTGGAATGAGGAACCATTCAGACAGGTTACCACTGTGCCATGAAGAGTCAATCTATCACTGTTATCATAATCATTATAATTGTATGAGTATCAATTACTTTGTTTCATTCCCAAAATATCACCAGACCACAAAAAGACCATCTATTTCATTTTACTACTAGACTAGGACCAGAGGGCCAGTGTTAGTGTCAAACGTCTGTTAGCATGAACACAGAATAGTTATTTTGGAGGAAACAGGTCTAAGCTGCCACTCTTCAAAACGTCCACGTGAAAAACTATAAAATAAGATAATTTGTCATTCCCTGTCACAAGTTGGTTATTGTTGTTATTAACCCATATCAGTTTTCGATCTAAAAAACGTTAAAATGAAAACAGCATTCTCTATAAGGAAACCCACGATGTGGGGAATCCTCATATCCCTACGTTCACCAAAAGTTGTAACCTCCCTTGGAACTTACATGAAAAATACTACCCTGTGTCCTCCTTCCCATATGGGAAATAAACACATCGTAACATATGTAATCCAAACAATTTACAATATACTTTGATCAGTAGTGAAAATTGTGTATGTTGCCTGTACTATGCTTCTGTAATAAATACTTCAATACTAGGGCTGCAACAAATACATTATAATCACAAATGTTGATTAATTAATACAATATTTATTCATGAATACTCTATAATGTTTATTATTAAGGAATTACACTAACAAAAACGTCTTGTAATTGCTAAGCTTGAAACATTTCAGAGATGTTTTTATTTAAGTAAACAAGCAATAGATTGTAACATATGATGCTCTTCATAATACTTTTTCTTCTCAGTGCTGGTTCGAGTCTCTTTCAGTCAAAAACAAATAAAAATTTAACAAAATTGTAAATACAGCTAGTAAAATAGCCGGGGTTACTTTCGATAATCTTTCACTTCTCTATGAGCGGCAAGTACTTTCAACAACTGAAAAAGTCATTAATGACACAACACATTTTTTAAATCTAGAGTATAAGCTTTTACCTTCGGGTCGCCGCTATACAGTGCCAATCACCAAGACTAAACGAGCTCGAACATCTTTTGTACCTCAAAGTATTGCAATTTTAAACAAATGTTGAATGTCCAGTTTTCATCTTATTCATTTATTTGTATTTAAGCACATATTCATATATTTTTATGTTTTTAGCAGTGTCATATTTTAAGTTGTTATTCATTTGTATTTTTGTCAAGCTCTGTGAACCAAAACGAATTCCTTTTAAGGTAATAAAGTATTGTCTGTCTGTCAAATGTTTTAAGTTGACAGTACAATAAGGGGGCTTTGGTGACTGACAGATGTCACAATACTGTTTGGCTTGTGTATATTCCATTTTGCACAATGTACTTTGATAAATAACAGACACATTGAAGTACGAAAGAATGATTTTAGTAAACTGTAAATATTTTGATTCTAGTGAACATGAAGAACAAGTTGAATTCATGAGATAAGAGACATGAGTGAATTGTAACAGTCCTCTTCAAGACTGACTTTGACCAGCTGTATGTTGTCTTCTCAAAACTTTTGTAAAATGTGTTCATTGCCCACACTGAATGGTGAGTGTGATGGGTTTGACTAGTGCTGTTAAGTTTGGAATATGTGAACCCAAACTCATGTGAACAATCAGCATAGATTAGTGTGACAGTCCTGTATGCTGTGTCGGCAATAGCTTCACCAGACCTGCTGCAATCTGTGTGCAGAGAGGATGTCTACTGTTGAAGATGTTTGATATCAATTGGAAAAGCTATGAAACAACACAAATGCATAATTTATCTATATGATAATTTGTCGCTGGTGGTTTGTGGCAGTATTAAATTTTTAGGTGTGGTCATTTAGCCTTGGTGTTAGTGGAACTCCTGTAACTTGTTTTCTGCTGGTGACAACATAGTGGTATTGTAACAGTGAAGTGTTAATGCTTGTTTCTGACATCCTAAGTTAATGACTACCACTGACTATTTAAGGATGTGCACGGACTCGTTAGTATTGGTTTCTAAGCTTTAGTGGCAGTGTGCTGCTATATCGAAAGCAACCAACAAACATGATATGTGTGCTGTAAGATGCACATGTACCAGTTTTGTACGTTGGTAACAGTAATCAATCTGCTGTCAACCCACAATTAACCAAAACAGATCCAAGCTGCCACTGACACACATCAAATGTGCTACAAGTTAATGTTCCTGTTTTTGTCTTTTAATCGTTGTTCATATTCTGGAATCTTGTTTTGGTTATGGTTGTGTGTATTATGTGTTTCAGACTGACCAAGACAGGTTTTGTTTCCTGGTTGAGTGGAACGAGGAGCAGGCGGCTCGCATCAGACAGTTCATTTTCACATACTATGTCAGCACAAAGGGAATTGAAATGGTAATTCACTAGTAATTCTGGTTCCTGTAATTGCAAATAGCAGCTTGTGCGAAACACTTTGAGTCCCCCACCTTAATGAACTTAGCTCCTAGCTTCATGTTCAGTACATTTGAGTGTTATCATATGGCCTTGTGTTAGTAAATCCTACTAACTCTCACAGAATTTGACTGGACTCAGTCTTCAGACTAGTAGCTAAGTTAACAGATGAATAGTCAGCTTGAAATTTGGATGAAAGGTTTTTAGAATTAAGTACAAATACTATGAAGAACCAGTGGTGATAGTGTGAGATTCTGTTACCGGCAGAGCAATACTGCTGAATTTTTTTTTTTTTCAAACATGTTTAAGATGATATCCAATATTTGATTGAGAAATGAATTATATATACTAATTGTGTATTCAGACAGGTGCTCTGATTTGCTTTGTCTGTTCGTGTAGACATAATAACAGTCAATCCTTTGGTATCCATGCATTTAAGCAGCAGTGATGAATAGGGCTGGGGCGATACAGTATGTCACGATATGATACATATAGCGATATTTTACCTGCGATACGATACATATCACTATACATACACCTTGAAAGAATGACACTGTATTAAGATTTAAAATGATTTATTTTCCTTATCCTGACTCATGCTTATTTGCTTTCTGATTTATTTCAAGGTAATTGTGTATAACAATAACACTATTGTGATAAATAAACAAGTAACTCTATCATACTTGTGTATTTTTCTCTAAATATGTACTTTATCATGTTAAAGATAATACTGTTTTGAAAAAAAGTTGTGTATCGTTTTGTATCGATACACCAGTCTACGATACAATAGCTGTATCAAACTTTAATGTATCACGATGTATCGGTGAATCGTCCCAGCCCTAGTGATGAATGAGAGTGTCAACGTCTGTCTGAAAGCCAGTCTAACAACGTGCTACAGAGTTATGTCCCTTAGTTACAATATCCTCGTCAGACCTGCCCATTTCTGCTAGTTGCAGTTTGTCTCAGTACTAAACCTTTGGTCTGTTGATAGCATTTATTGATGTTTACTATCAGTGGTTAACTATTTGCTATTGTCATCAATGTAATGTTCATGACCAAATGTGACTCCTAGGTTCATTAATACCCAAATATGTTCTCCCAGTATTGCATCAAGACGCGAAAGACTTACCTCAAAACCAGTCTGAGGGATAGTCCTATTGAGCTGAGTGACCTGTACATCGGCAGTACACTCAACATTCTGGGGCGACAGATTGTTATCAAGGACTACTCCGACGTCTACACCAGGAACAGGCTCTCCAACAAGAAGGAGAAGTATGTGTGCCAGGATTTACACAGATACTGTGCATCATGCTTTGGGTGTAAAATTTACAACTTTGATCGTACAATTGTGCGTGTTCTCCTTCCAATTTCATTTTTGCATAAAATGTCCATGCATACACTTTGCACATTATTAAAGCACTAGCAACTTGCAGCAATTTGCAGTGGGCCTACATTGACAACAAGAGCCATGCTTTCAATATAGGGTTGAAATATCCATTGCCCAGTGATATAAGGTCTCTGATTGGTTGCTGAAAATCATTTTATCAGTCTTTACCGCTATAGATAAGGGACTAATTGTTATAATCATAATGTTCAGTTCAGTATTTCTTTAAGAACTTGAATTGCCAAATTGTCTTTCTGAAACAGTTAATTAGTGTTAAATTGTGGCTAAATTTATGGTGGCATTAGCAGCATTAAGACTCGCTCATCGCTCACTCACTCACTCAATCTGGAAGACCCCTTTAGAAAACCCTTCAAAACTACAGTTCTAAATAAGATGGGAATTCTTTTGTTATCTTTATATATTTTGTTTCTACACCATACACTACCACTCTGTATCAAGATGCTGTCAAGAAGGCAGCAAATTCTGGATGACACAGATGTGTGTGTGCATGCACCAGGAGCACAAAGGGAAACCATTCTTAGAGTGAGTTTGATATGTTCACAAGTAGAGTGTATTAGTTTTAATGTATGTTATATGTGTATTGTATTGGTAAGCACCTAAGATCATGTATGTGCTTATAGTAACTTCAACAATGTATTCAGTAAGCTTGCCTTGGCTACATTCCAGTGCACTGCTGAACTATGTAACAAGTGGTCCTGTCATCGCTCTGGAGCTGGTTGGCGAGGATGCTATACAGAAATGGAGAGATGCAATCGGACCCACAGACCCCACTGTGGCAAGATGCGAGGCTCCCAACAGCATCAGGGCTCAGTTTGGCACAGGTAGGGGAACAGATAACAGCATCAGGGCTCAGTATGGTACAGGTAGGGGAACAGACAACAGCATCAGGGCTCAGTATGGCACAGGTAGGGAAGAACAGACAACAGTATCAGGGCTCAGTATGGCACAGGTAGGGGAACAGATAACAGTATCAGGGCTCAGTATGGCTCAGGGCACAGGTAGGGAACAGACAACAGTATCAGGGCTCAGTATGGCACAGGTAGGGGAACAGATAACAGTATCAGGGCTCAGTATGGCACAGGTAGGGGAACAGACAACAGTATCAGGGCTCAGTATGGCACAGGTAGGGGAACAGATAACAGTATCAGGGCTCAGTATGGCACAGGTAGGGGAACAGACAACAGCATCAGGGCTCAGTATGGCACAGGTAGGGGAACAGATAACAGTATCAGGGCTCAGTATGGCACAGGTGGGGGAACAGACAACAGCATCAGGGCTCAGTATGGCACAGGTAGGGGAACAGATGGGGCTCAGTATGGCACAGGTAGGGGAACAGATAACAGTATCAGGGCTCAGTATGGCACAGGTATCAGGGCTCAGTAACAGATAACAGTATCAGGGCTCAGTATGGCACAGGTAGGGGAACAGACAACAGTATCAGGGCTCAGTTTGGCACAGGTAGGGGAACAGATAACAGTATCAGGGCTCAGTATGGGCTCAGGTACAGGGGGAACAGATAACAGTATCAGGGCTCAGTATGGCACAGGTAGGGTAGGGGGTAAACAGACAACAGTATCAGGGCTCAGTATGGCACAGGTAGGGGAACAGACAACAGTATCAGGGCTCAGTATGGCACAGGTAGGGGAACAGATAAATCAGAACAGTATGGCAGGTATCAGGGGCTCAGTATGGCACAGGTAGGGGAACAGACAACAGTATCAGGGCTCAGTATGGCACAGGTAGGGGAACAGATAACAGTATCAGGGCTCAGTATGGCACAGGTAGGGGAACAGACAACAGTATCAGGGCTCAGTTTGGTACAGGTAGGGGAACAGACAACAGTATCAGCATCAGGGCTCAACAGTATCAGGGCTCAGTGGCACAGGTAGGGGAACAGACAACAGTATCAGGGCTCAGTATGGCACAGGTATCAGGGCTCAGTATGGCACAGGTAGGGGAACAGACAACAGTATCAGGGCTCAGTATGGCACAGGTAGGGGAACAGATAACAGTATCAGGGCTCAGTATGGCACAGGTAGGGGAACAGATAACAGTATCAGGGCTCAGTATGGCACAGGTAGGGGAACAGATAACAGTATCAGGGCTCAGTATGGCACAGGTAGGGGAACAGACAACAGTATCAGGGCTCAGTATGGCACAGGTAGGGGAACAGACAACAGTATCAGGGCTCAGTATGGCACAGGTAGGGGAACAGACAACAGTATCAGGGCTCAGTATGGCACAGGTAGGGGAACAGACAACAGTATCAGGGCTCAGTATGGCACAGGTAGGGGAACAGATAACAGTAGTATCAGGGCTCAGTATGGCACAACAATGACTAGGGGAACAGACATTACATGTTGTTGAGTATCAGGGCTCAGTATGGTATCATCACTGCAGAGCTGGAGTTCTTCTTCCCATCATCAGGCCCCAGTCGAGGCAGCCGTCTTCCAGGACTGTACCTGCTGTGTCATCAAAGCAGTTGTCAGGTACCCACAAACATGACATTAACTCAAACTGTGCAGACCCTTTATCTCCCAATATCTCCCTTTCACTGCAATCCATTCAAGTAGCTTCCATTTTCAGAGGCAGTGGGGTAGCCTTGTAGTTAAAGCTGCTCGGATATTGACCGGGTTTGATTCCCCATGGGTGCAATGTGTAAAACTTCATTTCTGGTGTACCCTGCTGGGATATTGCTGGAATACTGCTAAAAGTGGCGTAAAACTACACTCGCTAACCTATATTATGTTCTTGACACCTAACAGTGAAGGTCTGGGTTAGAATATTGATCTTCTGTAACCCATGCTTGTCGTAAGAGGCAACTAACGGGATCAGGTGGTCAGACTCGCTGACTTGGTTGACAGGGTACAATGTGTGAAGCCCATTTCTGGTGTTCCCCGCCGTGATGTTGCTGGAATATTGCTAAAAGCTGCGTAAAGCCAAACTCAGTCAGTCAGTCCCAATTGCGCAGATCGATGCTCATACTGTTGATCACTGGATTGTCTGACCAGACTCTTTTATTTACAGACCACCGCCATATAGCTGGAATGTTGCGGAGTGCGGCGTAAAACTAAACTCACTCACTCACTCACTCTTGACATGTAGTTACCGTAATTTTGTGGTTGACCTGGAACATACGACAACCATGAGTGTTTTTCTTTGATGTTTATACTTGTTTCATTGGTTATATATTCTGCCAAATGTCCCCCGCCCCATCGGGCTCATGGGTCTATGTGGCTTACGAAGCCAATAGGTCCCTGGCATCCCAGACTTGTGGTATGATCTGCCTGGACACAGCGTTAGACTCACATACTGTTGTCCCCCGCCCCATCGGGCTCATGGTTCCATGCGGCCGACGAAGCCATCCCTGGCATCCCAGACTTGTGGTATGATCTGCCTGCCCTCGCCCCATCAGGCTCATGGTTCCATGCGGCCGACGAAGCCAATAGGTCCCTGGCATCCCAGACTTGTGGTATGATCTGCCTGGACACAGCGTTAGACTCACATACTGTTGTCCCTCGCCCCATCAGGCTCATGGTTCCATGCGGCCGACGCAGCCAATAGGTCCCTGGCATCCCAGACTTGTGGTATGATCTGCCTGGACACAGCGTTAGACTCACATACTGTTGTCCCCCGCCCCATCGGGCTCATGGTTCCATGCGGCCGACGAAGCCATCCCTGGCATCCCAGACTTGTGGTATGATCTGCCTGGACACAGCGTTAGACTCACATACTGTTGTCCCTCGCCCCATCAGGCTCATGGTTTCATGCAGCCGATGAAGCCATCCCTGGCATCCCATTCCAAGACAGAACGATTTACTCATACACTTTATCTGTACATACAGGTATTGCTGGGAAGGTGATCAGTGGCATCACCGATGCAGGGTTTGAAGTCACGGCCATCGAGATGTTCCACATGCAGAAGGCTAATGCGGAGGAGTTCTATGAGGTGTACAAAGGCGTTGTCCAGGAATACAATGGTATGGTGGCCGAGCTAACGTCAGGGCCCTGCATCGCACTTGAAGTTCGTGCTCCAGGATGCACCTAAAACGTTCCGAGAGATGGCTGGACCCGCAGATCCTGTGAGTTGCTCCTTTTATTCCAGTGAGAATGTTCTCAAAGCTGTCACAATGTGAGTAGGATCCAGATTTTTCCAATGACAGTTCAATACCTTTCTGGGGATGAGATAATTGACCAAATGGATGAAGAATGGCTTTATTCCATGCCGTCTGCTCAAACAAACTGTGTGGTGTTAGGTCAGGGTTAACTGGATGTATGAGTGAGGGTTACCTGTAAGGATCACTTGGGCAAGGGGGGCAGTCATCCAAGTTGCAGCTATATGCTGTGAAGGGTTGTGTCCCTTTGGTGTCAGGATCCTCTGATCATGGCTTCAGACATCCTGAGTTAACTTGTTAATACAGTCGTGCCCCGTTTATCCGGACACTTATGTTTTTCTTGAAATTGTCCGGATAAACGAATTTCCGGATATCTGAACCACGGACCATATGTAAAAAGACATACAAAGATAATAGACCTCAGACGTAATCTTTATTGATAAGACATCAACACATAACAATCCATACATAAAATCACATCTTGTCAAATAAAGTAGTCAAGTCAATAACAGGTGCGAACAAAGCTGTACATGCATCTGTCTGTCAAATGCTAGCAACCAATCACGAAACAGTTCTGATGTCATCCACGCGTTCGCATTGTTCCTGTACCTAACATCTAACATAAACTTCCGGATTAAAGTCACTACCAAAACAACGGTGACTTCTAGCCTTTCCAATCACAACTCAAAGTTAACTCAGTGTCACCTTAATAGCTCGCTAATTACAGGTAGTTAATCCTCTCATGCTTCAAAGACTGCCGAATTCTTTTATGTTAGGGCACGCAAAGCCCTCTGTAAAATGTGTGTGTAAACTTTACTGACACGTGCTCAGCCATCCGGATATACAAGAAAAAATATGCATATAATTTAGCGTTTTGTATGTGATAATGACCAGATTTCCGGATAAGTGAGTAGTTTTATAACATTGTGAATTCGTTTTGAGGAATTTTTGTTCGGAAGGCGAGTTTTCCGGATATCTGAGGTTCGGATAAACCGGGCACGACTGTATCCGAGCTTTACCAACACCATCCACAAAAGTCTAGGTCCTTGGTCTCATTCCTTAAGGAATCACAGTGACATAACTGTCAGTGTTATATTTTGGGAGTGACGATCATCTGAGTGTTTTGTGTGAAACTGGGCCAAAATCTTCACGCTTTTCTCCCACATGGAGGTGCTGACCAATGCTGTAACTGAAGTGCTGTTCAAATGAGAGTCAACATCAACGCTGTTAAAACTTAATAAGTGCCTGTGTACTCATACAGTATAATCTGGCACCTCTGCACATGGGTTAATGGTTAATGCATTGGTCTGATAACAGGATCAATGAAACAGAAGAGACCTTAATGTTTACTTTTACATGCTGGCACTGAATGATTAATTCATTCTTTGAAATAAGGAAACATGAAATTTCAAGAAATCCTTATCTTAAATGCAGATACATTTTCTCAATTTATCTGTCATGAGAGCTTTGTTTGGAATCCTAGATAAATTCATTCTCTGTATATACATAATGAAAAAGAGTAATAATGTAATCCAGCTGAATGTGTAACTGTGTGTTATGGTTTCCAGGAGATTGCACGTCACCTGCGACCACGGACACTGCGGGCTCTGTTTGGGACGGACAAAGTATGCAACGCTGTCCACTGTACGGACTTGCCTGAAGATGGCCTCCTTGAGGTAAGTGGCTTCAGTGCCATTCTAGGGTTGAATAGAAGGTGCTGTTTGCCCTCAGAGCCGTCCATACCATGAAGTATTTCTAACATCATATATGAGGGTTCTGGGTTAGAATGGGTCCCTAGCAACCTATGCTTGTAATACAAGAAAACTTGTTGACTTCGTTGATGTTGTGTGAATGTTAGAATGTGCTGTTTGAATGGATTGTTGATCATAATATTAACCACTAGATTGTATAGTCCCAAGTTGATTGTATACAGGCTGCTGGCATGCAGCTATTATAATATGCTGCAGCATTAAACACATGATCAGTAATAAACTGGCTATATCTCCTAGGATGAAGTATCACTGGCATGAAATGGCATCACCATTGTGACGTCATCAGTTGACATGACGTCTCTCTGCTACCGAAGCTGGTTAGCTTTTACTTTTTGTGGTTAAGAAAACACATAACTGTGTAATTGGAAAAGTATGAAGAATGATTTTTTGAGGAGTAGAATATAACCCTCTTTTGATATGAAATATATCAATACTTGCCAACACTGACACAATTGATAATCCCTGATGGTTAGGATACTAGATTTTCGGGGCAAGTCTGTCCTGACAGTCAGCATATATGTACAACTGTGAGTGGCGGACTCCAATCCAGATGTATCATACTGGTACAGTTCTGTCCAGATTGATATGGTGTCACTTGAAAACTGCTTGTTTGCACCAAGTCATGTATATAAGACTTTCACCTGGCTCTTGTTTATTTCAGGTGGAATATTTCTTCAAGATACTTTGCCGTTAATCATCCCATATGACGCCAAAAATCATCCCCAAAAGACCTTGTGATATATTCAATTTGTTACCCAACGTGTAAATTCATGGATTGTTAACATTATTCTGAAACTTGTAATACGAACATTCATTTCCTGAAGGTGGTTGTTCATTTTCATGTCAACTGTTTGGAAGTGAACGTACCTAAATGTATTTGACATGTTGGAAAACATGTAGTGAACGTAGGGATATCCCCTCGCGATCTAGCAGCTTGGCGCTTTCATACATGCAAGAGATCTGCATAACACTGGTTTTATTTATTGTACATGAATCTGCAGATGTTTTACAAAGCTGGTGTATTTTAATTCCAACATAAAGTACATGTATGTTTTTATATGAAGACAATACAGACATGGTAGAAAACCTGTGTTTCGTTGTGATTTTGGTGGAGTTGGATCTGCAAGAGCACCCCTTGCTCTACATCTGCTGGGGTCAAGGTATCCTATCCCCCAGAACTGTATGACTGTTGGGGAACTCCTTTCTCCAGACCAGTTTGACTATAGGGGCATTCCTATCTCCATACCTGTTTGACTGTAGGGGAATCACATGGGAAACCTCAGACCTCTTTGACTATAGGGGAATTCCTATCTCCAGAGTATCTCTCCAGGTTTGACTGTGTCACTTTGGTGTATCCTGTCTCTGGAAAAGTCTCAGACTATAGGTTGGTGTATCCTGTCTCTTGAACTGTCAGACTATAGGCGAACCCCTCTTTTTAGATCTTAATGACTTTTGGAACCCTACTTGCTTTAAAGGAGGGCATCCCAGTCCCAAACTGCTTGACTCAAGGAAACCCATATCTCTAGTCCTGTTTGACTTTAGGGCTTCCCCTTCCTGACACTGTTTGACTCCTGGCCTACCTGACTTCAGGGTGTCTCCAATTGCTAGGTCTGTGCTGTCGGAACTAGAGAATCTCCAGACCTGTTTCAGATATGATGCCTATGTTTATAGAAATAGTGTAACTTGAATTGCTGTTGTCAGATGTGTTGCCAGAAGATGGCGAAAGGAGCATGTGTCACTGTACAGAGTGGCATCCCTTTGTTGTGCCAGGATACACTATGTGTACGTTCAAATCCTTGGTCTTGTCAGAACTATGCCAGTTATAGGCATCTGTGATGTTTATAAATAAAAAGACATGTCTGCACACATTTCATAGCCAACAACATCAACTATGAATCATTTGTACAGTTCAAGCCAATACACAATACAGATTCATGGTGCAATATGATGTTGATCGTGCCAGTTTTATAACCATCCCCCAGTGATGGTGCTGCTCCACCAACTGCTGGTGTTTGCCCGTTATGCCAATTGTTCAATTACCTAAATCTATACACTGTGTTAATCCCATTTCATGGGTCCGCTATATTGCTTTTAGCAGTGTAAAACCATAATCACAAACTCACTCTAACTGGAATAAAACTTTGATCAATTGAAGCTGCCTGACCATTGTGCCCATGGCTGAGACTGACTCGCCTCAGCTTGTGAAGATAACCAACCTGCATCATTCTCCAGTCTCCAGTGTCTACGTGATCTAGTGGACAGCAGTGTGTCTACCTGGAGACTGGAAGGTCGATTGTGTTTTCTGCCTGGCCATTAACAAATGAAACAAGGACCAGTTTGCTCAGAGCCATTATACTGTGTCTGTATTGGATCCAAGTTAAACAGCAGTATGCTATCTCAGTGGGCTAGCAATATAAAACTGGCAATAGTTTGGATTAGTACAAGCAAACACAGACACAGGCACATATCACAAAGTAAATGCAATAATCTTGAAAGTGCCTTAACCCTCTGTCACCCTTATGGTCTACAGGCATTGCTTGTTGCAACTGCAAAGTTTACCATGAAAACAAAGAGTTATGTGGATTTGGGGTTTTTCAGAATTAAGTTCATAAGCTCATTGCTACTAGGCTCTCATCTATATTACCCACAGTCTTTTTTCTAAGAAAATGTGGGGTTCCTGATCCCCAGATGTGACGCCAGCTCAGTTGATGTGTTGCTGACCTGACATTAAGGTGTCATGAACAATGGATGACGTCATCTTCAGTTATACGTGACAATGCCTTCATGCCCTTCTTTAGCTCTTCACAAATAGTGAAAACGGTTCACTCCCATCATGACTAATGAAACAACAAAGGTACAAAAATACCTACCCACAGAATAATGGACTATTCAGGGCAGTCAGTCATTCATGGAGAATGTCTAAAGAGATGTTCTAATATCCTTTTTTTCACTACAATCACACAGAATTAACTAAGCAATCTGTTAAGATACATGTATCTGCAATCACAGTAAGAATGTTCAGGGAAAAAGGTAACAGAAGCTGTTTGTGTTGTTCAAATGTTACATATCACTGTGCTTGTTGAAAAAGAAATATGTTTTCATTGGAGAGCTCAACAAGGAGAGTTCTCTGTCCCACAATAATATTAAAGAAGGTGTATATCCATAGAACTCTCCTTGTTGTTCATCATACCACCTTCTAAATGCCACTTAAACAAGTTATTGGAGAGCTCGTTTGATAATGTTACATTATATTTGATTACACTTTCTCAGTAAAGAACAGATTCTAATACTTTTGGGGTGTTTAGTCCCATATGGAATTCAAACCCACACGCTAAATCAGGTATCTAATCGCCGGCAAAGTCAGCCATCTAACCCACCCATCCACCACAGCTTCTACAAACATCAACACACACTGCTGGTAGTCTAGATCACATACTTTATGTACCCTCTGACAGATGAAATTTGCATGGATCGCACAACCCACACGGCTGAAAGCTATGAATACACATTGCTTTTTGTTTTGAAAGTGATTACATGTAACATGTTATAGAGAGATAATGTTTATTTAAGTCTCATGTTCTGTACATTGTCATATAATACAAACATTTTGGTGAAGTTTAAAAGTACAGATAACCACCTGACAGAGACTACTAAAACCAATAAAAACATTATAAACATACAGTATTTACAAACATACGAACGTATACATTTTAAAGTAACTGAACAAGTACAGGTATGCATATATACATACAACATAAAGACATATACATACAACATAAAGACATATAAACATACAACATACAGACATATAAACATACAACATACAGACATATAAACATACAACATACAGACATATAAACATACAACATACAGACATATAAACATACAACATACAGACATATAAACATACAACATACAGACATATAAACATACTTAAACACACATAAATACTAACATGCATATATACACACACACCGCATACATACACGTACATACCTACCTGCACATATATATACACATGCACACGTACACACACGCATATACACACAAACATATATGCACACATACATACAAATGCACATATTACTTACGCACACGTACACATACCAAAACAGACAGAGATGTACGCACACATGCACACTCTCATAAAAAGACGCATACTACATGTGCGCACATACACGTACCTACATACATACATACAAACGCACATACATGTATATAGATACAGATACATACATACAAAACAAGTGTTTGCCACTGATGTGGCAATGTCCCCCGCCGCTAAAGAATGGAATATCTATATTTACTACTTTTTATTTTTGGGTCACATACAAGATGCCTGAAATGACTGGTGTCTGCATAATCACCCAATGTAGGCTGTCAACATACTTGAAAACATTGGATGCAATGTTTTATGAGATATCGCCTTTAAAAAGCGGTCAAAGTATTGTGTTGACCTTGAAGATAAGGTCAAGGTCACCCAAATAAACTGGTGTCTGTGTAATACCCCAATGTAAACTGTCACCAAATTTGAAGACACTGGGTACAACAGTGCATGAGATATCGCGTTAACAAGAGTTTGAAAAGTGGTCAAAGTGTCGTGGTGACCTTGAAAATAAGGTCAAGGTCACCCAAATCGACTGGTGTCTGCATAATCCCCCAATGTAGGCTGTCACCAAATTTGAAGACATTGGGTCTATGGGCCGGGGAATGGGCCTATACAAAACATAAGCTTCAGGCTTCAAATCTTTCTTGGCGAGGCGGTATGTACGAAGTTAATTTCCGTTTGGGTTGCCATGGCCAGCCCAGATATCACAAAATAATCTGTATTCGTCAATGATATGAGCTCTCGTCGAAGTTGTGTTATGTCTATTGTAGATTTGTTAATTTGCTCATAAACATTGAGTTTTATTAGATAGTTAGATAGTTTAAAACATTTATTCTCAGGAATGACTTCTGTGGAGAGACCAATCATGAATACAACTTGGTAGTCTATGACAGGGCATATTCTTCAGGCGTCCGAATAATCCGTATTCTTCTAGTCTCTGTTTAGTTACACTGGCGGTCCACCCCATGTCACCCCTTGCAGCAATATTAGAGGAGTTCAGTCCCAGTCCCAGAAAGAATTTGCAGGCTCTATTTTGAATTGTATTTAGACACTTGTGTTCATACATACCCCAGATGGCGCTACCGTATAGAGTTATTGGTTGCACAAGGGTCTCATACAGACTTGTAAATATATCAAAGGTTAAAGCACCAGCGTCAAAATATTTAGAACATAGAGTCCCAAGGACTTTCCCAGCTCATTAATCACAACTGTAAAATCTAAAAATTCATTTAACCAGAGTCTAAGATATTTATGATTGTCACTGTATTCACAACATTCATACTCCCAATAGCGAAATTTTGTGTTGTGAACGCACTGTAGTCTTTGATCTGAAGTGTAAAATTTGGGTCTTCTTTGGATTAACACTTAGTCTCCATTAATGACACCAAGAGTTTACATCATCTAGTAAACACTGAACGTTCTTCTCACTGGGTGCGATCAGAACAACATCATCTGCATACAACAGTATACTGACATTTCTTTCATTGATATCAATGCCACAGTTCAGCTCACATAGGGAGTCAACAAGATCTTTGATATAGAGTGGAAAAAGCATCTGTCAGATCAAACATCCTTGCTTTACTCCACAAGGTGCATTACACCAGGGATACAGATGACATCTATTCTAACATCTCTGTTATATGTGGGATTACACTTCTCAGTAAACTGCAGATTCTAATACTCAATGATGTCCTTGGAAGTCATCTTAATAGTAATAAACTCAATAATAAATGACACGTTTTATGGATAACAACTTCTTATTATTCTTGAATACAACATTTCAGATCTAATTCTTGCTCCTTCATCAGGTGAGTGCTGAGTCAGATAACAATATAGTGCACAGATATATACATCTAATTGCCTCCATATTATGTTATCTTTTTACATAAACACCCCCACTCCCACTCTTGGCTTTGACATTACATTGCTATCTATATACATTAATCCTAAGTATCTAATTGGCTTCGTGATTATATTTTTCATTGTGTATTCTCCCATCTTGCGTTGTGTAGACCTATTTTGTCTCTATATATTCACTCTGTGCACTGACTCAGCACTCACCTGATGTAGGAGCAAGAATTAGCTCTGAAATCTCGTATATAGAATAAGAAGACGTTGTTATCCATAAAACATGTCATGTATTCATGTCCGTTGAACTTCTAAATGCCTTTCAAGAACTTCATTCACATCATTCCATTTGGAGCGCTCGTTGGATGACCTCACGTAACCTTGCACCGATGACCCTGTCCTTCACCTCCATCAAGGTCATCTCAACTCTAAACTCTTTGCTCTGCTGGGCGCCAAATATCGGGAGAAGGTGGGTACACTGAAAGGAAGTTGAGCATAATACCTTCTCATTGTTGACATCAATGAATGTCGCTCTGCTTCTGACTGGATCATAAACCACTCCATACGTCACCATTGACACTCCTGGCTCATTCCTGAATGGGCGATCAACACAAATTGTAGGAAAACATTTTGTGCATATGGTTTTTGTATAACAGTAGCCCATGCTCAGTCCATATTGTTTGGTTCTACAAGAGTCTCTATACCTTATATATTTTTGTGTATCAACTAAAGATGGCTCAGAAAATCCAATTTGAAATATATATGTTTCTATTATTGCTTCTTGTGTTATTTTAGCATTTACTTGAAAGTAGTAGGGATCTGTTGGGTCACAAGTCGCATGGGCATGAGAGGGAACAAGCTGACCTTGACCTTGGTAGAACCCAGATGTAGCGATAGGTTCTGAGGACAAGATGTAAGGAATGGTCATGGAGCCACAAGTACCGCTGTAATTATTTAACTTCCTGTGTGTGTGTGGAGGATTCATGGCAGGTTGGTTGACCATGTATCTGTCACTGACGCTAACCTTACTGAAGTTTGCCCGCAATACATCAAACTTTAGTGGAACACCTGTTGAAAGAAAAACATGCTACTTCTGTGACGTGCCATACATGAATTGGTGCACAATGTACAACAGCTAATCTAAGAACGAAATTAGATTATTCTCATTCAATGGATTTGCTTGACTTTTTACAATTTCAGCACAATTAGAATTAAATGGTGTTTCATAAGAATTGCAACAACTGTAAGCATCATTAAAGCTTTTGAAACATTTTAAATGTTTCATGGTCGATATGCAGAGGACATTTCAAAATTTTATGCATCAGTGGTCAACATGATGTGGAACAGGATACACTCACTGTTTTGCAGACACCTGGTGCCATCACTATTTGGTGTTCAGTATATACTTACAGTTGAGTCTGACAGGCCGATCGCTGGTGTACTGGCTGCTGACCAGGGTCAAGTCACTGGTCAGCCTCACACCTGAAACAAGTCGTTATACACCATGATTTGTTTGTTTGTTTGTTTGATTGTTTGTTTATTTCTTTGGTGTTTAAGACCGACTCTGCAACATTCAAGCTATATGGCGACAGTCTGTAAATAATCACGTCTGGACCACACAATCTGGTGATCAACAGCATGAGCATTCAACCTACACAATGGGGTATGATAACTTGTGTCACCCAAGTGCACGAGCCAAACCACCTAATCGCCTCTTCTGACAAGTTTGGGTTGCTGAAGATAATTTCTAATAAAATGATACACATAAATTATATATTGTCCAGTACTAACTTGACACAGATTGAAACAGACCTTACATATCTGCCATTATTATCAATCACTAACACATTTTACACACATAAACACAAACATGCTCTGTTAGGCTGTCATAATCATTACAATACTTTCACAATCATTAGGAATAGAGATACGTTAATATAGACACTCTTATGTATGTCGGGCAGTGGGGTAGCCTGGTGGTTAAAGCGTTAGCTCATCACGCCGAAGACCCGGGTTTGATTCTCCACATGGGTACAATGTGAAGCCCATTTCTGGTGTCCCCTGTCGTGATATATTTCTGGAATATTGCTAAGAGCGGCGTCAAACTAAGCTCACTCACTCTTCTGTATGTTTCCACATACCTGCTCCTTTCATCTAAATTAACAAGAACCATACCCACCTATTTTCTCTGCCAATGTCTTAAAGGTGTCTATCGTTGCTTGCTGCTTCTGCACCTCCTTCCTGAGAGAGGCAGTGGACTAAACACACAACAATAATGGGATTAAATGCACAATGCCTTTTGGAAAGATGTGAAATGCTACATAAATAATATTTGAGGTTACACTTTCTCAGCGAAGTACAGTGTATTCACAGTTTCCCCCCACGGCTGCCCTGACAATTTACACTTCTCAGAGGGGTAGACAAAGTATGTGGCCAAGTGGATGACAGCACTGACTCTCTGTGCTGGCGATTAGATGCCTTACTCAGTGAGTGTGAGTTCGAATCCCAGAGTACTACAGAGGTAAAGATAAGCTGCATCTCTGCGTAAATTACGCAAATATTATGTGAAAACTGAATTTCTATTCAGTCTATTGCGTACAAGTACGTTTGAATTTTTGTAAATACTCAATAATTGTGATCTTACATGCGTCCACACAAAAATGTCAACTCTTAGCTTGCGTACCGGTGGAGAGATAAAATAACTGAGGTATATTGAGAGGTTCTATGTCAGGACATGAACTTGACAACTCGCAGTCTTTCTTATCGTGTCTCATATTACAGATCAAATATAAATAACAAACATCAACTTTTAAACTTTACTATATTTTCAAATTTAATGGAAAATGGCAAAATACCCAATTGAGTTTGAGTGAGGTGAGTACAAATTATTTGGTTGAACAAAGAAGAATTAGGATACCTAATTGAGATGAACACAAGTGTTGTACATGAGTACATAACTCAATGACCCCAGAATCAAGTACCTGTACTAGATGTATACTTATAGGTTGGTCCATTCATTCATTCTGGGTCCAATGTGTGAGGACCATTTCTGGTGTCCATGATTTTGTTGGAATATTGCAGCGTAAAATTAAACTCACTCACTCATTCATTCACTTATTTCTGATTTTTTACAGGGTTGCGTGGTCTTAAAATCTATATTACCAATGACTATTAGGATTGCATCTGATGCCCTCCCTGTAGACTGTTATTGATAAAACACTCATCACTATATGGCTGAAGCAATGTTGATGCCCTCCCTGTAGACTGTTATTGATAAAACACTCATCACTATATGGCTGAAACAATGCTGATGCCCTCCCTGTAGACTGTTATTGATAAAACACTCATCACTATATGGCTGAAACAATGCTGATGCCCTCCCTGTAGACTGTTATTGATAAAACACTCATCACTATATGGCTGAAACAATGTTGATGCCCTCCGTGAAGACTGTTATTGATAAAACACTCATAACTATATGGCTGAAACAATACTGATGCCCTCCGTGTAGACTGTTATTGATAAAACACTCATCACTATATGGCTGAAACAATGCTGATGCCCTCCGTGTAGACTGTTATTGATAAAACACTCATCACTATATGGCTGAAACAATGCTGATGCCCTCCCTGTAGACTGTTATTGATAAAACACTCATCACTATATGGCTGAAACAATGCTGATGCCCTCTCTGTAGACTGTTATTGATAAAACACTCATCACTATATGGCTGAAACAATGCTGATGTCCTCCGTTATTGATAAAACTCATCACAATATGGCTGAAACAATTCTGATGCCCTCCGTGTAGACTGTTATTGATAAAACACTCATCACTATATGGCTGAAACAATGCTGATGCCCTCCCTGTAGACTGTTATTGATAAAACACTCATCACTATATGGCTGAAACAATGCTGATGCCCTCCCTGTAGACTGTTATTGATAAAACACTCATCACTATATGGCTGAAACAATGCTGATGCCCTCTCTGTAGACTGTTATTGATAAAACACTCATCACTATATGGCTGAAACAATGCTGATGTCCTCCGTTATTGATAAAACTCATCACAATATGGCTGAAACAATTCTGATGCCCTCCGTGTAGACTGTTATTGATAAAACACTCATCACTATATGGCTGAAACAATGCTGATGCCCTCCGTGTAGACTGTTATTGATAAAACACTCATCACTATATGGCTGAAACAATGCTGATGCCCTCCGTGTAGACTGTTATTGATAAAACACTCATCACTATATGGCTGAAACAATGCTGATGCCCTCCCTGTAGACTGTTATTGATAAAACACTCATCACTATATGGCTGAAACAATGCTGATGCCCTCTCTGTAGACTGTTATTGATAAAACACTCATCACTATATGGCTGAAACAATGCTGATGCCCTCCGTGTAGACTGTTATTGATAAAACACTCATCACTTTATGGCTGAAACAATGCTGATGCCCTCCGTGTAGACTGTTATTGATAAAACACTCATCACTATATGGCTGAAACAATGCTGATGCCCTCCGTGTAGACTGTTATTGATAAAACACTCATCACTATATGGCTGAAACAATGCTGATGCCCTCCCTGTAGACTGTTATTGATAAAACACTCATCACTATATGGCTGAAACAATGCTGATGCCCTCTCTGTAGACTGTTATTGATAAAACACTCATCACTATATGGCTGAAACAATGCTGATGCCCTCTCTGTAGACTGTTATTGATAAAACACTCATCACTATATGGCTGAAACAATGCTGATGTCCTCCGTTATTGATAAAACTCATCACAATATGGCTGAAACAATTCTGATGCCCTCCGTGTAGACTGTTATTGATAAAACACTCATCACTATTTGGCTGAAGCAATGCTGATGCCCTCCCTGTAGACTGTTATTGATAAAACACTCATCACTATATGGCTGAAACAATGCTGATGCCCTCCCTGTAGACTGTTATTGATAAAACACTCATCACTATATGGCTGAAACAATGCATCTGATGCATCATTAAATGTTAACTCACTAGTGCTGAAATTACTGCTGATACACGTCTATTCAAAGAACTGTGTCCAAACCAGATACTTACATCCTTTTCCGCTTGAAGCTGTTTCATCGCATCATCTGAAATATATACCTTTAAATCTTAAAAAATTTCATGTGTCAAAACAAAATAATTAAATTGATTTAATCAAAGTTTCTTATGTCACGTATTTTGGCTGACATTTGTTTCAAAAGTGACAACACAATTCCCAATTTGTAAATGTCTTAAATTTTTAAGATTTCACATTTCCACATATATTACCTTTCTTTTTCACCTCAGCTGTTAGTTTTTCATTCATCATTTTCTCGGTCTGTAAAAATGTCAAATATAATATTTATTTCAGTTGTTAAAACATAGCAGCTCATAATTTCAGGGGGTTAGTGTACCCTCGTCATTCTTAATCTCTATACAAGAAATTGCTTGCAACAACACACAATCAAAACCTAATTTACTCCAACTTATGAACAATGATTACTGGGTAAATATTGACTTATGATTGTTTTCTTTTTAACTGCAATAAACATTTTTATTTTATGACACTCACCATCAGTAACCTCTCCTCAAGCTCATGTTTATTTCTCTTTAGAACTTCAATCTCTCTCTGCAAGAACTCATACCTTGTTGAACCTAAATGCAAAATATAAGCACGTACAATAAGGGTATTATCACACGTAAACAAATTGTGTGATTGGCAGGTGCCACTTGTGTGTATTGAGGGTTACAATCAATCATTCGAGATTTGGAGGCAGGTAAATTTGTGGGAACATTTAATGTATCTCTCATTGAAAGGATTTGTATTCCATGTATCGCACATCTTTTTTCTGTGTCCAAAATGATGAAAGTTGATTTAATTATCTGAAGCCCACGTAGTAGTATTCACAATTTTGGGGGGCAGTGGGGTAGCCTAGTGGTTAAAGCATTCAGTCGTCACACCGAAGAACCAGGTTTGATTCCTCACATGGCTACAATGTGTGAAGCCCATTTCTGGTGTCCCCTGTCGTTATATTGTTGGAATACTGAAGTAAAATTAAACTCACTCACAATTTTTCTATTACTTGTGTCAAAAAAACAGACTTATGCTGGGTATGATAAACTTCCATGTCAAATTACATTTGTACCCTGCTGTCTTAGTCTAATATCTTAAATATAATTTGTATTTCCACTAAACATTTAGACATAACAAGAGGATGAAGAATGACCTTGGCTGTCCTGTGGGTCATAGGCCTGAGACTCCCGGCCCAACGCCGTTAGGAAGCATCCAAAGGAGGCAACGTCAGTCTTGAGACTCTGGAGACCCTGTGTGGAGAACGTCACAGCTGCTGCTGCCTCCTGCTGCTTCATGGCAGACACATGCTCAGACATACAGGAGTCCACACTCCGCATCATGGTAGCCTGAAGCTCCAGGTACTCTACAGGGGTCAAGGTCAAGGCCTTCTCTATGTAGTCCAGGGAGGTTGTCAGGGAGATCTGGGATGTTTCCAGTTCTTGCTGCCTATCCCTGGTGCTTTGTCGGATGTGCTCAACGCAGGTCTTCAGGTCAAGGTCAAGTTCCTTCTCTCTCTGGTCAATCAAAGACTTCAGCTCAGACATTGTGTGAACCTTCAACATTTCCAAGGAATGGAATTTCTCACCCACCTTCTCTCCAATGCTGTTGATCTGTAGAATGGACTCATTTAAGGATTCTTGATGGATTAACAGTTGATTATGTTTGTTTTTCAGTTCAAGTTGTTTGGATTCAAATGCCTCATCGATTTCTTGGACATCATGATCGTCACGTTTACATTTCAAACACATCATAACTCCACATGATGCATCGTAGAAGGCAACAGGCTTTTGATGTGTGGAGCAAATAGCATCCTTGTCTTCCACAGTGATCCCATCTTTTGCCAATTGGTCAATTGTCTGAATTTTGTGACCTTTTGTTATCTTCATATCACTGTGAGCCACTTGACAATTTTCACAAAACAAAGCCTCGCACTGGATACACCACACAACAGCCTGCCCCCCATCTTGTCTGTTCGTGCACAGCAACTGGGAGGGTTGATGAAGGACAGTCAGATGGAAGATCTCTCGTGCCCTGACTTTGTCCTCTGGGAACTTGTGTTCTTTATCAAATTCTTTATGACAATATGAACATTCCAATGTTGCTGTCTCCGAATCAGAATGGCAGACGTCACATACAGCGTGTAGACATGGCAGTAGTCTGGGTGGTGGTCCTTGGTAGCAAAACTGTTGCTTGCAAATGCTGCACTTGGGGAACTGGTCCATATTTCAGTTCAACTGTAAACTCTGGAAGGTAAAAAATAACAATCTTAGTCTTTTACACAGCTTACATAGCTCCTGGGTATTAACTAGACAGAAAGGAGACCATAATATGTGATATCAATAGACGCAGGGGAATAACTAGCCAGAATTCTATAAGGAGACCAACATAGGTGATATCATCAGACACTGAGGAATAACTAGCCAGAATCCTATAAGGAGACCATCATATGTGATACCATTAGACACAGGGAAATAACTAGCCAGAATCCTTTTAGGAGACCATCATAGGTGATACCATTAGACACAGGGAAATAACTAGCCAGAATCCTTTTAGGAGACCATCATATGTGATACCATTAGACACAGGGGAATAACTAGCCAGAATCCTATAAGGAGACCATCATTTGTGATACCATTAGACACAGGGGAATAACTAGCCAGATTCCTATAAGGAGATCATCATATGTGATACCATTAGACGCAGGGGAATAACTAGCCAGAATCCTATAAATAGAACATCATAGGTGATATCCTCAGACACTGGGGGATAACTAATCAGAATCCTATAAGGAGACCATCATATGTGATATCATTAGACACAGGGGAATAACTAGCCAGAATCCTATAAGGAGACCATCATTTGTGATACCATTAGACACAGGGGAATAACTAGCCAGATTCCTATAAGGAGATCATCATATGTGATACCATTAGACGCAGGGGAATAACTAGCCAGAATCCTATAAATAGAACATCATAGGTGATATCCTCAGACACTGGGGGATAACTAATCAGAATCCTATAAGGAGACCATCATAGGTGATATCATTAGATACTGGGGAATAACTAACCAGAATCCTATGAGGAGACCAACATAGGTGATATCATCAGACACTGGGGAATAACTAGCCAGAATCCTATAAGGAGACCATCTTAGGTGATATCATCAGACACAGGGGAATAACTAGCCAGAATCCTATAAGGAGACCATCTTAGGTGATATCATCAGACACACGGGAATAACTAGCCAGAATCCTATAAGGAGATCATCATATGTGATACCATTAGACGCAGGGGAATAACTAGCCAGAATCCTATAAATAGAACATCATAGGTGATATCCTCAGACACTGGGGGATAACTAATCAGAATCCTATAAGGAGACCATCATATGTGATATCATTAGATACTGGGGAATAACTAACCAGAATCCTATGAGGAGACCAACATAGGTGATATCATCAGACACTGGGGAATAACTAGCCAGAATCCTATAAGGAGACCATCTTAGGTGATATCATCAGACACAGGGGAATAACTAGCCAGAATCCTATAAGGAGACCATCTTAGGTGATATCATCAGACACACGGGAATAACTAGCCAGAATCCTATAAGGAGACTGGAATATGTGATATCATCAGACACTGGGGATTAATTAGCCAGAATCCTTAGGGAGACTGTCATATGTGATATCATCAGACACTGTGGAATAACTAGTCAGAATCCTAAAGGGAGACTATCATATGTGATATCATCAGACACTGGGGGATAACTAGCCAGGTCCCTAAATGGAGACTGCCATATGTGATATCATCAGACACAGGGGAATAACTAGCCAGAATCCTAAAGGGAGACTGTAATACGTGATGGCATGCTGTGGAGTAACTCTGTCCTGGGTTTAACAATGAGAACATCATCGGGGGCAGCGGAATTGATGCCTCAAAATCCAAACATGGATATTATCATTGGGCACTTAAGTATGTATGCCCTTGTTCAAGAATCATGAATCACTGCCTATTAAGTTATTGACAAAATTCACATTGAAGTGATGACAAAATCACTGCACAAGACTCTATGAACAGACAAGACTTGTGAGACAGTCACATGACTACAACACTCACATTTCCTTCATGCTCCAACAGAGCCTCCCTTAGGAACACAGATACCTACCAGTTTCGTGTAACCTGTACAAACTTGTGCCAGAATTGAAGAGACATCACTATGTCCTTTTGTTGTATATGTTCAACTGTTCAACACAACGCCATGCTTATGACACGGTTACTCATGCCATATGTCATGGCAGCTCAACAGCTATGCTGAGGTCAATGTGACCTTACAGTTGTAAACTGGTTCCCGTGTTGGGATGCGCAGCTACATGCTTTTGTACTGTAGCGTTTATTATTGTGCAGATGTTTTATCCTGCACTGACTGACTGACTGAGTATGGTTTTACGCCGCTTTTAGCAATATTCCAGCAACATCACGGCGGGGGACACCAGAAATGGGCTTCACACCATGTACCCATGCGGGGATTCGAACCTGGGTCTTCGGCGTGACGAGCCAACGCTTGAACCACTAGGGTACCCCACCGCCCCTTTATCCTGCAAGCTGTTGGTATGCGTAACAGGGTGTGTGTTCATGTATATGTACAAATATAGAAAGTGGTGGGAGAGGGCTGCGTGGAAATGCTAGGGTGGATGGGGTGAGTGGGGTGTGCTGGAGGTGTGCTAAGGCTGGGTGGGGTATGCTAAAGCTGGGTGGGTGTGCTAGGGCTGGGTGGGGTATGCTAATGCTAGGCGGGAGAGGCACAGCAAGGTGGGGTGTTGTAAGGTTGGGTGGGGTGCTGCTGTTGTATGAAGCGAATAGCCTCAGAACTGTGCCAAAGTATGTGCTTTAGATATGCCAGAAACCCGTTGTCACGGACGGTTCCCAAGGAAGGACACCCAGATGCAGCCCATGCGTCCCAAGTAGGGACACTCCAACCCAGCCCCACGCGTCCCAAGGAGGGACACTCCAACCCAGCCCCACGCGTCCACAGGAGGGACACCCAGATGCAGCCCATGCGTCCCAAGGAGGGACACCCTTTATCCGGCCCATGCGTCCCAAGGAGGGACACTCCAACCCAGCCCCACGCGTCCCAAGGAGGGACACCCTTTATCCGGCCCATGCGTCCCAAGGAGGGACACTCCAACCCAGCCCCACGCGTCCCAAGGAGGGACATCCTGTATCCGGCCCAAGCGTCCCAAGGAGGGACACCACAGCCTCCCCCACGAGTCCCAAGGAGGGACACCTGACGCATCCCCAGGCGGGATAGGTCTGCCGAAATGCCAACAGGCGAAGGCGACCTCAAAACACCTAACCCAAGAAGAGTTCGTCAGCAGGGTTTAGACACCCAACACAGGTCAGCTCTATACCCTCAGCCCAGAGGGTTGTACCGACTCTCTGTGGCCATGTTATTCCATTCCATTCATGTTAATTCCCCCGAGCAGACCAGCACGCCAGTTAGATAAAGGGTTTCACCGGAACCTTCACTTGGACCCAAGACCAATCTAAATAATTCTGTCAAAATTTCTTGGTGTCGCTAGGCCTTATTTGTTCGAGCCAGACGCTAGTGATCGTGAAAACGATGATCAGCCTCGCTCATCACGGTTACGGTTAATTTCTTCAACCTAAACAGTGCGTCAGTAGGAAGGGTGGATGCAGTTATTTGAAAATATCCCCGGTAGTTGTCTGATGGTAATAAAGTTTCAAAGCAGTGTGGGCTTTTTCAGGTTTTCTAATGCCTGGATGGTATAATGACTGATCCAAATTGATCCCATTTCTGTGGGCTTTTTCACCTCGATATTTTATTATGTCATGTAAAAATATGACGTCTATTAAGTATGATATTAGAATTTCACATTTGATTTATTTGAATCCGTAAACTAAACAACCCCACTTTGCCATTGCTAGAAGAATCTGAAAATTTACTTAGGTAAATAGGTACATACAGTTTTAGCACACAGCAAATGCTTACATGTATTTCTTATGCAACAATGAAGTTCTGTTCGTATTCTCAAAACAGTGTCGGCCCATAAGTTTTCACATGCAATTAATACTCCCTTGTTGTAACCCGTGTTAGGTTGTATAAACCTACACATGTTATTTGTCATCATTCACTTGATGGTCAGTTAATAAATTTATAACAGGTATAATTAGTTGTAACACACTTAGATTACCCGACAAAGGTTCCCATTTGGCATTTCTTGTGTCTGGGATAAATAATCAACATTATAAACATCGATCAAAGGATTAACCGATAACACGCTGATTGATTATTAATAATTACTTTTATCTTGCACAGCGGATTTGTCAAACGGTAGTGTTTATGTATGTAGATTTACTAATATATACTGAATACACTCTGTCGTGTCTGTGTCTGTGTAAAAACAGCCTCCTTCTTTCAAAGGATTAACCGCCAATACATTGATTGATTGCTCATTTTTGGCTAATAAATTACTTTTTTTAAAGAATGGCGGACATTATGCAATTAGTTGCACATTGAAGTTAATGTTTTGCAATGGCGGAGCCAAGGTGTGGTCATCTGGCCTTGGTGTTAGTGGAACTCCTGTAACTTGTTTTCTGCTGGTGATAACATAGTGTTATTGTAACAGTAAAACCCCCGACCCTTATTGAAAATTTCGGGATCCGCCTATGTTGTGTGTCTATCCGAACGTGGTGTTTTGGGTTTTTACTTCTATTCTCTAAATTTGTGCATCTCGTGATGGGTGCTTGTTTTCAGAATGGGCGTACATGAGATTTTATAGAGAAGCATGCACAATGTAAATGACTCCCCTAAAGTGACCCCCTCTTCCCTTCCCATAATTTCTAAGCAGAATTTTAAACACATCTTATGTACAAAATTGCTGAACGGTAGTCATAGATCTAATCTGCGGTAAACTGCAGTGCTTCCCTTTTCACATGGGTAGTGAAGAGAAGAGTATCACTTACACGTAAGGGGGGTACACGTACAGTTGACGGTCAACTGCACAAACCATTAAAACACAGTTTTTCCTGAAGACAAACCCATGACAATATAGATTTACCAAACGGAATCAAGCAATCTAGATACTTACGACTCTCGCCATCAAAACATTGTACAGGACAAGTATTTCCGGGACTCATACAGTAGTTATCGCTCGGACACACACACAAGGTGCATAAGCATAAAAATATATTTTAAAAATATATTTGTACTGGCCAAGTGAGCATGCACTAGTTGCCTGGATATGTGCGCTATATAATTATCCTTTTTCATTACCTACGAGGGCGAACATATCGGGGTTCATATTTTTCATAAGATGCCCCTATGGCAAAATATCACTTTGTCATGGTGACGTGACGTCATGAACAAGGCTATGACGTCAAGTTTCTTCTGTGACGTTGCGTTCTACATGCGGCGACGGCGCGTAGCCAGCCTGTGTTTGAAAGTAGATTTGGGTTTGTTTATTCCCCTCAATTTGACGACTTCGGTAATAAACAGAATATTAGGTGTCCTCCCATTACGCAGACACCTTAAAACAACAACATTTACGGTTCAGTGAACAGATTATCTACTACCTGTTACCTACACATTATAATGGAATAGTCCAAATAAAAACACAGGAACAAACTGAAGCTATATTATTTATTTGAAAGATGGATGAAAAGACATAAACATTTCTAGTCTAACGGGAGTTGGCATCATCATATTGAAAACATTAGCTTATCTATTAGAAATTGCGACACTGTTGTATCATATAAATCAAATAAAGACAAATGTGAACCTAAATATTATTCATATGGAATAAAGAAGTTATATGTTTTGCACACAATATTAAGATATATGACGAGTGCACTTAATTATGATTTATTTAGAATACATATTTTGAAAGATATGACGCATCATGTCAATGTGGCCATGAATGTGAGAACGTTTTTCATTACTACCTTGAATGTCCATTGTATACTACTCAAAGACATAAACTGTTACAATCTTTAGAAAGTATTGTTAAAATTAGAACACTGATTGGTATTAATCGTATCTTACATGGCAATGCAGGTCTCTCATTTACTGCAAATCAGAATGTTTTCAAATATGTACATATCTATATCTCTCCAACAAAACGTTTTCTCAATTAACTTCTCGTCCCTAAATATCGGTATATCCCTCGCTCTCGCTCGGGAAATACCAACATTTAGACACTCGTGTCGTAAACATAGTATGACATGGGCATTCATATAATATCCTCTATATAATAATGAAAAATGTACTTCTCTGAACACGGTAATGCCATAAGCCTTGCAATGCAGCGATTGTTAGTCATGTTAATGATGATGTCAGGGCATTGTATAAAATGATATCTCTAAGAGATATCCTGTGTTATGAAACCCCTTTACGAACTACCAGGTGGGTATTAAAAAAATACAACATTTCATTGCCAGGACTGGCATGCATTGCGCTAGTTGATAACTTTCATGGCTTCCTCAGAATGGAGCCCATGTGACCACGGACCGTTGTAGTGTGTAGCACCTGTCCGGGCACCTTGGTCGTCTTGGTATCACCTACTGTGGTACAAGGACATGTCACATTCAAAGTCACCACGGCTATAGAAACTATATCGAGTTATGGCTGTAGCGCATTTAAACCATGACACTGAAGTCGGTTTCTTCTGAAAACTAAATTTGCTTTGTCTGAGTGATGCGACTCAACTTTAGCTGAAACATTAATTCAACCCTCATTCTAGTAGTAAGTGGCACGTCTCGTATGGAACGTGAACATTTGAACGCATAATAATTATACTTTACTTGCATCTTAAGCAATAAAACATCTTTGTATTGTGAGAGTTAGTGGTTCGTCTCACTAGGAGCAAAATCATTAGAGACCAACTTATACTATCAAAGATACCACGTCATTGTTACGAAACAATAAAAGATCGTCTAATTATGTTTGGAATTGGAACTGAAACTCTAGAGACCAGGGACACTTGTGCTGAGCGATCTTAGCAAGAAGACATCAGTCAGAAGTCTATGTCTAGGGTACGTGTGGTCATTGCTAAGATGATCGTACCTTTCATACGTTAGCATCGTCATAACGCTCAGATCGTTTTGTGCAAGTGGATACTTCTCATTATATTCGGTAAAGATGGAGTTCCAAAGTCAGAGACCAGCTCAGTATTATAGAAACTGGTGTGTCTTAACTGAAGCTAAATTGGAAAAAAATCGTGAAAATATTTTTTCCAAATTTTGACAAATGTGTACTTAAAAACATATCTTAAAAGACACATTCTTGTCAAACACCGACACCAAAACTACACCTAACCACTGAAGACAGCTTTCAGAAGAAGTTAAACTATTAGGAGAAACTTTCTGCCAACACCCAACATAGACGCCGAACATTCCCTTACTTGGTCAACTCCTGCCACAATGACATCAGGGCGGCGGGGTAGCCTTGTGGTTAAAGCGTTCGCTCGTCACGACCCCGGTTCGATTCCCACCATGGCTACAATATGTGAAGCCCATTCCTGCTTTCCCCCGACGTGATATTGCTGGAATATTGCTAAGAGCAGCTTAAAACTAAACACGCTCACAATGACGACATAAGTGGCAACAGCGGCACAGACTGACGTGCTAAAAGTCACTATCAACTATACATAAATATAAAAATACATAATTTAAAATATATAAATGTGTATGAAACATCAATCCAAGTTAACTCCGATTCCATCGATTCATAATCAATTAAAAACAACAGTACACCCCATTCAATTAAACTCATTTGGTTTGCATTAGTTGTGTACCGTAATGTTCCCGCTGTGTGACGACAGTCGGTTAGCGTTTATTGTTGTGCAGATGTTTTATCCTGCACTGACTGACTGACTGAGTATGGTTTTACGCCGCTTTTAGCAATATTCCAGCAACATCACGGCGGGGGACACCAGAAATGGGCTTCACACATTGTACCCATGAGGGGATTCGAACCAGGCTACCCCACCGCCCCTTTTATCCTGAAAGCTGTTGGTATGCGTAACAGGGTGTGTGTTCATGTATATGTACAAATATAGAAAGTGGTGGGAGAGGGCTGCGTGGAAATGCTAGGGTGGATGGGGTGAGTGGGGTGTGCTGGAGGTGTGTTAAGGCTTAGTGGGGTGTGCTAGGGGTAGGAGAGGGCTGGGTGTGTTAAGGGTGTGCTAAGGCTATGTGGGGTGTGCTAAGGCTAGGCAGGGCGTGCTTAGGCTGGGTGGGGTGCTAAGGCTAGGTAGGGTGTGCTTAGGCTGGGTTGGGGTGCTAAGGCTAGGTAGGTAGGGTTGGGTGTACTAAGAATAGGTAGGGTGTGCTAAGGGCGGGTGGGTGTTTTAGGGCTGGGTGGGGGTGTGCTAGGGGTGAGTGTGTGTGCTGGGGCTGGATGGGGTGTGCTAGAGCTGGGTGGGTGTGCTAGGGCTGGGTGGGGTGTGGAACGGCTGGGTGGGGTATGCTAAAGCTGGGTGGGTGTGCTAGGGCTGGGTGGGGTGTGCTAGGGCTGGATGGGGTGTGGAACGGCTGGGTGGGGTGTGCTAGGGGTGGATGGGGTGTGCTAGGGCTGGGTGGGGTATGCTAATGCTAGGCGGGAGAGGCACAGCAAGGTGGGGTGTTGTAAGGTTGGGTGGGACTGCTGCTGTTGTATGAAGCGAATAGCCTCAGAACTGTGCCAAAGTATGTGCTTTAGATATGCCAGAAACCCGTTGTGACGGACGGTTCCCAAGGAGGGACACTCCAACCCAGCCCCACGCGTCACAAGGAGGGACACCCTTTATCCGGCCCAAGCGTCCCAAGGAGGGACACCACAGCATCCCCCACGAGTCCCAAGGAGGGACACCTGACGCATCCCCAGGCGGGATAGGTCTGCCGAAATGCCAACAGGCGAAGGCGACCTCCAAAGCACCTAACCCAAGAAGAAGAAGAGTTCGTCAGCAGGGTTTAGACACCCAACACAGGTCAGCTCTATACCCTCAGCCCAGAGGGTTGTACCGACTCTCTGTGGCCATGTTATTCCATTCATGTTAATTCCCCCAAGCAGACCAGCACGCCAGTTAGATAAAGGGTTTCACCGGAACCTTCACTTGGACCAAAGACCAATCAAAATAATTCTGTCAAAATTTCTTGGTGTCGCTAGGCCTTATTTGTTCGAGCCAGACGCTAGTGATCGTGAAAACGATGATCAGCCTCGCTCATCACGGTTACGGTTAATTTCTTCAACCTAAACAGTGCGTCATTAGGAAGGGTGGATGCCCATCAGATGCAGTTATTTGAAAATATCCCCGGTAGTTCTTGTCTGATGGTAATAAAGTTTCAAAGCAGTGTGGGCCCTTCAGGTTTTCTAATGCCTGGATGGTATAATGACTGATCCAAATTGATCCCATTTTCGTGGGCTTTTTACCTCGATATTTTATTATGTCATGTAAAAATATGACGTCTATTAAGTATGATATTAGAATTTGACATTTGATTTATTTGAATCCGTAAACTAAGCAACCCCACTTTGCCACTGCTAGAAGAATCTGAAAATTTACTTAGGTAAATAGGTACATACAGTTTTAGCACACAGCAAATGCTTACATGTATTTCTTATGCAACAATGAAGTTCTGTTCGTATTCTCAAAACAGTGTCGGCCCATAAGTTTTCACACGCAATTAATACTCCCTTTAGTCTCCCATAATCCAACGGGTGGTTTCTGTACTATTAACTTTTGTACAAAACGCAGGCATTTTATGACAATGTACAGAAAGTGAGACTCAAATAAACATTATCTCTCTCTCTCTCTCTCTCTCTATAACCCGTGTTAGGTGGTATAAACCTACACATGTTATTTGTCATCATTCACTTGATGGTCAGTTAATGAATTTATAACAGGTATAATTAGTTGTAACACCACTTAGATTACCCGACAAAAGTTCCCATTTGGCATTTCTTGTGTCTGGAATAAATAATCAACATTATAAACATCGATCAAAGGATTAACCGACAACACGCTGATTGATTATTAATAATTACTTTTATCTTGCACAGCGGATTTGTCAAACGGTAGTGTTTATGTATGTAGATTTACTAATATATACTGAATACACTCTGTCGTGTCTGTGTCTGTGTAAAAACAGCCTCCTTCTTTCAAAGGATTAACCGCCAATACATTGATTGATTGCTCATTTTTGGCTAACTAAATTACTTTTTTTAAAGAATGGCGGACATTTTGCAATTAGTTGCACATTGAAGTTAATGTTTTGAAATGGCGGAGCCAAGGTGTGGTCATCTGGCCTTGGTGTTAGTGGAACTCCTGTAACTTGTTTTCTGCTGGTGACAACATAGTGTTATTGTAACAGTAAAACCCCCGACCCTTATTGAAAATTTCGGGATCCGTCTATGTTGTGTGTCTATCCGAACGTGGTGTTTTGGGTTTTTACTTCTATTCTCTAAATTTGTGCATCTCGTGATGGGTGCTTGTTTTCAGAATGGGGGTACATGAGATTTTATGGAGAAGCATGCACAATGCACACTCGTCCCTAAATATCGGTATATCCCTCGCTCTCGCTCGGGAAATACCAACATTTAGGCACTCTTGTCGTAAACATAGTATGACATGGGCACTCATATAATATCCTCTATATAATAATGAAAAATGTACTTCTCTGAAGACGGTACTGCCATTAGCCTTGCAATGCAGCGATGTCATAGCATTGTGACGTCATCAGGTTTTTGACGTCATACCATTGTTAGTCATGTTAATGATGATATCAGGGCATTGTATAAAATGATATCTCTAAGAGATATCCTGTGTTATGAAACCCCTTTACGAATTACCACGTGGGTATTAAAAAAATACAACATTTCATTGCCAGGACTGGCATGCATTGCGCTAGTTGATAACTTTCATGGCTTCCTCAGAATGGAGCCCATGTGACCACGGACAGTTGTAGTGGCACCTTGGTCGTCTTGGTATCACCTACTGTGGTACAAGGACATTTAACATTCAAAGTCACCACGGCTATAGAAACTATATCGAGTTATGGCTGTAGCGCATTTAAACCATGACACTGAAACCGGTTTCTTCTGAAAACTAAATTTGCTTTATCTGAGTGATGCGACTCAACTTTAGCTGAAACATTAATTCAACCCTCATTCTAGTAGTAAGTGGCACGTCTCGTATGGACCGTGAACATTTCAACGCATAATAAGTATTCCTTACCTGCATCTTAAGCAATAAAACATCTTTTTATTGTGAGAGTTAGTGGTGCGTCTCACTAGGAGCAAAATCATTAGAGACCAACTTATACTATCGAAGATACCACGTCATTGTTACGAAACAATAAAAGATCGTCTAATTATGTTTGGAATTGGAACTGAAACTCTAGAGACCAGGGACACTTGTGCCGAGCGATCTTAGCAAGAAGACATCAGTCAGAAGTCTATGTTTAGGATACGGGTGTTCATCGCTAAGATGATCGTACCTTTCATACGTTGGCATCGTCATAACGCCCAGATCGTTTTGTGCAAGTGGATCCTTCTCATTATATTCGGTAAAGATGGAGTTCCAAAGTCAGAGACCAGCTCAGTATTATAGAAACTGGTGCGTCTAAACTGAAGCTAAATTGGAAAAAAATCGTGAAAATATTTTTTCCAAATTTTGACAAATGTGTACTTTAAAACATATGTTAAAAGACACATTCTTGTCAAACATCGTCACCAAAACTACACCTAATCACTGAAGACATAGCTTTCAAAAGAAGCTAAACTATTAGGAGAAACTTTCTACCAACACCCAACTTAGACGCCGAACATTCCCTTACTTGGTCAACTCCTGACACAATGACATCAGGGCGGCGGGTCAGCCTTGTGGTTAAAGCGTTCGCTCGTCACGACCCCGGTTCACTTCCCACCATGGCTACAATGTGTGAAGCCCATTCCTGCTTTCCCCCGACGTGATATTGCTGGAATATTGCTAAGAGCAGCTTAAAACTAAACACGCTCACAATGACGTCATAAGTGGCAACAGCGGCACAGACTGACGTGCTAAAAGTCCCTATCAACTATACATAAATATAAAAATACATAATTTAAAATATATAAATGTGTATGAAACATCAATCCAAGTTAACTCCGATTCCATCGATTCATAATCAATTAAAAACAACAGTAAACTCCATTCAATTAAACTCATTTGGTTTGCCTTTGTTGTGTACTGCAATGTTCCCGCTGTGTGACGGCGGTCGGTCAGCAGCGGTCTGGGACAGTCAATCCCGTGATTTGCATTATTTGCATCTATCTGGGCAGTCGGGGCGTGTATCAACGGAGTCATCGAACCTGAGAGGACAAGAATGGGGTCTTCCCTTAAGACGTTGCTTTTACTAATGCTGAAATTCATTTTATATGAAAGAATAATCATCTCTCTTCTTAATGTTTCACTGGTAACAACAATAGAGCTACTTAAATCGTTTGTGAATATGTCATATACTATCATGTGCAGCATTAGTGTAAACAACTAAAATCATAATATTTATGAATTATCAATCTGGCATCTGCACATTCAGTCTGACGCTGTATCATCAACTAAACCATTTACAAAAAAATGCTAGTTTGGCTCTCAAACCACAACCTGGTACATTTATATGTTCATTGAAAGAGAGAGTCCACGTCCCAAGAAAACATAGAACGTGGCTCAAAACCAGTTTGAAGGGCTTATGTATATATATTTTAAATAAATGTTTTAGTATATAAGAGTAACTTCTTTAAGTGGCAAATAGAAGCTGGTCTGATGAAGGGGAATAAATGGGTTGATAACGTCTTTATAATTTAGAACAAAAAAGGTTGTCAATCCATAAAATTTGTTCCTCTTCATATAAGAGTAAGTAATCTGAGAGTTACTATATATAGTGTTGATGGTACTGAAGCGATATGTCTGAATATGCAGGTAGACAGACACAACACTGGACAAGATATAGATTAAGTGAATGGTTCAACGGTTGGCCGTTTTTCAAGTTAACCAACTTGATTTTTGTTCAGTAGACGGTTTAACATACAGTACTATATAATAGACCGTGCGTATGTTGTCACAGGGGTGGTGGGCTAGCCTTAACTGTGGTTAAAGCATTCGCTTAGGCATTTACCAAGGTGGGTACAATTTGTGATTGGTTGGTCAGCAATATTTCAGCTATATTGCGGCGGCCTATGAATAATCAAGTCTGGACCAGACAATCCAGTGATCAGCATCAAGAGCAGCATTTCAGAAATCTACCTCACTGTGGTAATGACGTACATTGCTAAAAGCGATACTCACTCTCATATACTGTCATAAGATTGACATAATAGATTCCGGAGATTGGGCATGACGTGCATTGCTAAAAGCGATACTCACTCTCATATACTGTCATAAGATGGACATAATAGATTCCGGAGATTGGGCATGACGTGCATTGCTAAAAGCGATACTCACTCTCATATACTGTCATAAGATGGACATAATAGATTCCGGAGATTGGGCCATGACGTGCATTGCTAAAAGCGATACTCACTCTCATATACTGTCATAAGATGGACATAATAGATTCCGGAGATTGGGGCATGACGTGCATTGCTAAAAGCGATACTCACTCTCATATACTGTCATAAGATGGACATAATAGATTCCGGAGATTGGGCATGACGTGCATTGCTAAAAGCGATACTCACTCTCATATACTGTCATAAGATGGACATAATAGATTTCGGAGATTGGGGCATGACGTGCATTGCTGAAAGCGATACTCACTCTCATATACTGTCATAAGATGGACATGATAGATTCCGGAGATTGGGGCATGATGTGCATTGTTTTGTATCCACTATAACATCACCAGATATATATTTGTAAATCGTTACAACCAAAGCGGCGTTAAGCCCTAATTCATTCGCTCACTTTCACCCTACATGTTACACTCGGGGAGTTGTGTATGCATTGTACGTTTACAAGCACATTGTATATTTTTTATCGCCCTCCTTACGAGGGGTCAACGTTTCTCCAAACTTTAAAAAACCTGCACGGGAGGAGGTCGTGTTGAACTTGAAACAGGATAATTCGTGAACAATCTTCATATTGTGCTTCACATGTCCAAATTAAAACGAAACGCTCGCCGTAGTGCGTAAGGGAACGTTAATAATTTATGGCTGGGGGGGTGTCCATTCACATTGTACATGCTACTCTATAAAAATCATCATCAACCCCCTAGCCATAAATTATGAACGGTCCCTAAATAGCAGTAAAACAGCAGATCCAAGCTCATTGTCATGCCAACTTTCACTGAATTCTAAACAGCTTGTCGGAACTGATGTGAAATGCGCCGGTGCATTGGTTAAACAAAGTGACGTCAGCTTCTGTCCACTGAGTCTGAATAACGCGCATGAAAAACTCATGGAACGGAAGTGTGTCCCGATTGGTCAATGACATCACGTGACAATCTGTTAAACACCTGCGTGAACCGTACAGCACTTTTAACAGGATATGACATTTGGAATATAGTAGTAATTGTACCCGACCGTGCAAATGGCGGTTTGGTGTGAGTGAGTGAGTTTAATTTTACGCCGCACACAGCAATATGGCGGCGATCTGTAAATAAACGAGTCTGGACCAAACAATTTAGTGATTAACATCATAAGCTTTGATCAACGCAACTGGAATACGATGACCGTGTGTCAACCAAGTCAGCCAGCCTGACCACCCGATCCCGTTACTCGCCTCTTACGACAAGCATGGGTTACTGAAGATCAATTCTAACCCGGATCTGAATCTGAATAAGGCAACAAGGAGAGGTACACGGGGTGGTCGCCATAAGCAACAAAAGAGACATTTGTCACTAGACAAAAGTAACAACAGTCATGGTCTGAATGTTGTTCTATGGAATGCACAGTCGTGTCGAAATAAAACACTTGAAATATCAGACATTATCTTGGCTGAGGATGTTGATATTCTTATTCTCACAGAAACATGGTTGAAAGAAAAGGGTGATGAGGCTAGAATTAAAGAACTTGGTCCTAATGGTTATGAAGTCATTCATAAACCACGCACTAATAGACACGGTGGAGGTATTGCTGTGGTGTTCAAGTCCCAGATATCTGTGAAGGTTCTGAGTTCTCAACAGACTTTTGAGTCGTTTGAATTGCTGAACCTATCTGTGTCGTGTGGGCGATTCACTCACAGATTTGTCTGTCTCTACAGACCTCCGCCATCCAGGAAGAATGGTTTGTTGACCTCACAGTTTGGAGAGGAATTCTCTACCCTTCTGACACTATTGAAGCAGAAACAACTGATAATCCTTGGTGACTTTAATGTTCACTTCGATTGCAAGGATAATACAGAGACTAAGAAGTTCATGAAACTCTTAGAGTCACATGATTTACGTCAACTCGTTGATGCTGGAACACACCGATCTGGGCACATTCTGGATTGGGTCCTAGTTAGAGAACCAAACTCTGTCGTTTCTACTGTAACGGTTGACAATAAACTAATGTCTGATCACTTCTTCATAAAACTGTCAGTTACATGTGACAAGCCTGTCAAATCTAAGAAGTTTGTCACTTGTCGGAATATCAAGAAGATTGACAGAGATGAGTTTAGAAAAGATCTTGTACAATCAAGGTTGATATCTGACACCCCCTCTGACCTGGAAATTCTATGTGAGTGTTATGAAACCACCTTGAAACAGCTGTTGGATAAACATGCTCCGAGCAAGGTGAAAATGATCTCCGATAGACTATCTGCACCGTGGTATACAAAGGAAATTAAGGCAGCCAAGGCAGATCGTCGCAAAGCAGAGAGAAAATGGCGAAAAACAAACCTGGAGGTGCACAGGCAAATGTACAAAGAATCCAGAAACGTAGTTGCCAGACTGATCAGGAATTCGAAATCAGACTATTGTCAGACTCGAATCAGTGAAGCAACTTCTCCGAGCGCTCTGTATAACTTTATGTTCTCTCTAATGGGCAGAGAAAACAAGAAAGTGTTACCTGATTCAGCAAGCCATGAAATCTTGGCGTCAGATTTCAGCAGTTTCTTTCTGAACAAAATTGAAACTATCAGGAGCGAACTTGACTCTGCGGACCCAGTCCCATTATTCAAGGATGTCGACTCTCCTACAGAAGCAAGATTGGACATACTTGAACCTCTCTTGGAATCTGACATCATCAAAATCATAAGAAACTCAAAGCCAACTTATTGCACACTTGATCCAGTTCCGACCCACCTGATTCTGGATCACTTGGACATAATAGCGCCAATCATTACAAAAATTGTCAATCACAGCCTTGTAAAGGGCAGTGTACCAACATCATTCAAGAAAGCACTTGTGAAACCGCTTCTGAAGAAGAATGGACTTGATGAGAACATTTTCAAAAATTATCGACCGGTTTCAAATTTATCGTTCCTGTCAAATATCCTCGAGAAAGCAGTGAAAATACGACTGACATCCCATCTTGAAGCATTTGGTCTTTATGATAGATATCAGTCGGCATATAGAGCCTGTCGTAGCACGGAAACATGTCTGTTAAGGGTTACAAACGATCTTCTGCGTTCTACAGATAAGCGGAACCTACATCTGCTAGTGCTATTAGACCTGACAGCGGCATTCGACACAATCGATCATGACAAGTTATTTCACTGCCTCAAGACACGAATTGGATTGTCAGAAACTGCTTTCAAGTGGTTTGAATTCTATCTTCATCATAGACGCCAATCAGTGGTCATCGATAAAGCCTCATCAGATTGATTGATTGAAACATATTTTATTCAATTAAGAAACGGATTGGGCACAAGTTATCCAACTTAAATAAGCCCTCTCCACATAGTTACAAGTGTATATTACAAAAAAGTTCAACAAGAGGCAGACAAAGGGTATAGATATGTACAGACAGAGTTATTTAAATCGTTTAGAGTTATGGATGTAGATATGTACACTTTTAAAAACATTCTGATTTTCGCTAAGCGAGAGACCTGCATTGCCATTTAAGATGAGATTAATATCAATACATGCTCTATTATTCACTATATTTTCTAAAGAGGTTAACATTTGTTCTCTTTGAATTATCTATAATGGACATTCAAGAAAATAATGAAAAGCATTTTCACAATTATGGCCACACTGACAAAGTGCATCATTTCTAACATTAATTCTGAATAAATCATAATTAAGTGTACTTGTCATATATCTTAATCTTGTATGCAAAACATTTAGTTTCCTTTTCCCATATGAGAAATATACGGGTGCACATTTTGTTTCACATGAACTGCAGTTTTAAAAGACACAACAGATTTACAGTTTCTGATAGCTAAGGGGATGTTATTCCACAGTTTAATTGTTGATGGAAAAAAGGATAGAGTCGAATATCGTAGTCTTGTACAGGGTTGAGTGTAATTACTGGAGTTTCTTAATTCATAATTTGTTCGACTACCTACTACAGGAGGGAGTAAATCATAAAGAAAACTTGGAGCAAGGCCTGTATGTATCTTATAAAATAACGATAATTTTTTCACCCTTCTTCTCTCAGATAGTAAATCCCATCCCGTTTCAAAGTATAATGATCTAGAAGAAGCATATCTCTGCAGACCAGTAACTATACGAGCCGCTTCAAGTTGTAACTTTTCTAATCTATTAGATTCTTCAATAGAACACCCGTCCCATACTTCAGATGCGTACTCGAGATGTGGTCTTATGAATACAGTATATATGCTTGACAATGTTGTTCTATTCAGGAGAAACTTTAACTTTCGAAATGCTCCAATCATTTTAGAAGTCTTTTTAACAATACTTTCAATATGATGGTGCCAACCCCCATTACATGAAAATGTTAGTCCCAAATGTTTATGAAAGTCAACTGGTTTTACATGACAATTGTCAAATTTCAAATTAATGTCTGTTTGGCCATCTTTCGTCGTAAATAGCATAGCTTCCGTTTTGTCCGGATTATAAGAAATTAGCCAGTCCATTGCCCAATTACATAATATTTGTAGATTTTCTTTCATTATTCTTTCCATCAACTGCTTTTCCTTTGACAAGGCTTCCAGTGACGTGTCGTCAGCGAAAAGCCGAGTTATACAATGTAGTTTATCTGCTATCTCATTTACATACACAATGAAAAGAAAGGGACCTAAAACTGATCCCTGTGGAACTCCTGCTTTTAAAACCAAACCTCATCAGATCCAGTTCCCCTTAACTGCGGCATACCTCAGGGTTCGGTCCTTGGACCGATCCTATTCACCCTATATACAGCTTCTCTTTGTGATGTCATCGATGCCCATGACGTTGCTCATCACTCGTACGCTGATGACACACATCTACTCAAATCATTTCCCGAACGAGATACGTCTACAGCACTTAGTGACCTTGAACACTGCACATCTGCGATAAAATCATGGATGGTGACTAACAAACTTAAGTTAAACGACAGCAAGACAGAGGTTCTTCTTGTGGGTACAGACACCAAACGAAAATCTATCTCTGAATCTTCGCTTCGTATTGGTGATTCATTAATACCATTTTCTGATGCAGTGAAAGATCTTGGTGTCTTTCTAGACTCTAATATGACAATGAACAACCATATACAACACACCTGTAGAATCTGCTTCTACCACCTGAGAAGTATTGGCCAGATTAGACATTTGTTGACTCAGGAAGCCACTAGCCAGTTAGTCAGGTCTCTGATTCTGTCCAGGATTGACTATGGCAACAGTTTGCTTATCAACATAAGGCAAGATCTACTCATGAAGCTTCAGAGAGTACAAAATGCCTCAGCTCGGCTAATTCATCGCTACAAGAAAACATCCAATGTAACACCAATATTGATGAATCTCCACTGGCTCCCAGTACAAGCTAGAATCGAGTTCAAAGTGTTATCCCTGACCTACAGCTGTTACCATGATGTTGCACCAGGATATCTGAAAGAACTTCTCCAGAAATATACTTCATGCAAAAAACCTGAGATCCAATGATCAACTTTTATTTACCATCCCCAGGACCAATCTCAAATCCTTCGGCCAGAGATCATTCTCATTCTGTGCTCCTTCTCTCTGAAACTGTCTTCCTTTTGATATCAAAACCTCCCCATCTTTAGCTGTCTTCAAGTCCAAACTTAAAACCCATCTCTTCTCCAAGTTCTATCCTTGATACCTGCGCTTTGAGCAACCGCAACGGATGGAAAATAGCGCAATATAAATGCACTTATTATTATTATTATTATTATTATTATCTTCACGAGTAACCACAAACTAGGTAAAAGTGATGACGGATTCGCAATTTTTTTCGTCCGTCTCAATAATTTGTCTTGGTTATTGTGATTTGCATATTTTAAACAAAGCAATGAATGGTCATTTTAGCGGTATTCACCTAGGAATCGGGTATGATAATGTACTATGGCATCATATACTACAGAGAATATAGCCCAGATATCCCACCCGTTATCATTATCATTGTAAATGCAGCAATACCATTTGATGATAAAACATAAAATGATGATCAAAAAGAATTAATTATCTTATTCACAGGTAGATGGGATTGGGCACAAGTGATCCAGCTATGGATGCATTCTTCAAGTAATATGTAAAAACATGTAATCGGAGATAAGATATCCATTTTCAGTTGTATATTATAGTAAAGATGTTTAAAACGAAATTATATTTCATAAAATACAGTCATGTCAATGTATTCATTTATCGCTCTCCTCTACGTCGAAACACTCGAACTCTGCCATCATTTCTGACGGCAGCCATATTGTTGGTGTATTGCTGAGTGCGGTGTGAAACTAAACTCGCTCACTGCCATCATTTGTGAACCGACTGAAACGACTTTCATCTGTAAAGAGGGTCGTCTCCCAAAACCCCTACAATTAGTTAAAACAACACGTGGCATTTACTTGTCTGGCATAATGATCTGACCCAAAGGCGATATTACAGGGTGGGGTATACAGTGTGAGATTAAGCTACACAGAGTATGCAGGTGAGAAATGAATAATATTGTGCTGTTGTTGTTATTAGGGTTTTGATAATTCATTCTAAATTATTGAGATGAATTAAATGTTGAACTAGGTTTTAACCTTCCTGGTGTACATAGTGAGTAGACAGATATTGCAAATTGTAATAATATCAGTTGTAATAGTGTTGGAAATAGTAAACTGAGATAAATAATTTGAGATGTTTTGGGGTGGTATATACGAGGGGCGTTCAAAAAGCAGTCAGCCTAACTATCTTTGCGATGTCCAATGTTTGAAAAGCTTCCATTTTATTTTGAAGACGTTATCAGCAAAACCATATTATCCAAAATTTCACATATCACACCACATTGGGGTATAGTATTTCTTTAAAAATTGCAAAAAAAAAGAAAGAAAAACAATCTGTCATTTAGTACCTCTTGGATAATGGTATGCCCTCAGATAATGTCACATAAAATATGTTCAGTATAGTATTGGATGACTACCCGTCATAATCAACATTCAAAGGTTTGGATTGTTTGATTTACATTAGACGGTGGCTGTTTTTCAAGGACACCCCCATTTTAATCTTTCAAAACTGTGTCCTGATATTCAAGCTGGCACTGTTTACAATATATTGAGTGCTGACATTTGTGTGACCATTCAGTATTTAGTTTGAACCCTTGGCATCATGTACAATGGGGGTGTCCTTGTATGAATAAGTGAAAACATGAGAATAACTATGTCCTTCTGATTATGTCATCTGAGGGGAGGGAGGAGGGGGGATACTTTAACAAGCGGCTGTAGTTTCAAATTACTTTCTTACTTTTTTATGCACATTTAGATCTAAGTCTGATTCTGGCGGACTATCTCAAACACACACATAATATTTTTTGCGTATTTTGTTTCCTGAAGTTTGTGGTGCATTTATTGCAGAGCAAAACCAATTTGCGTGAGGTTGACAGATAATATGTAGATAAAATAAACCATAAAAAACATTTAATATGTTATGAGATTTTGATATCTAATGAAGTTAATTAAACCTCACGTTCAATATTATTGAACATTTGTTAAAATATTTTTGTTATTATCCATTGAAACCATTCACTGGAACTCTTAGTTTAGTTATTGCTCATTAAAATCATTCTCTCAAATGCTAAGTGTTTGGGTTGGTCCATTGTATGAAATAGGTAACAGGCAGGAGATTAGCAGTGCACTGGACCATGAACTTTGTTGTTAAAAGCTGGGGTTATGGGATGTAGGGGTTTTGGGAGGTTACCATAAAGAGCACCACCGACGAGCCCATTGCAGTCTGCGTTGATGGTGAAGACGGGTCAAGGCCATTCCACGGAAGGGGCGGTAGGCTCGTATACCAGCCATACCAAGTCGTTGAAGGACTGCTCGTCTGCTGATGGCGTGGCCTAGTTATGTCGCCGACGTCGACCTCGCCGTCACGAATCTGTTCCGGAGGAGGATCTGCCGGATATAACGATCTTCGGCTGGTGTCGTTACTCTTGGTCATCTCGCAAAGATGTGGTCGTTTCTTTATCCCACTTCTTGTAATTTGTAATCTATGACAATCAATCGCGACATGCTACATCTAATGCATCCTAGAATGCATCCTAGACTGCAGATCCGTGTGAGTGTAATAATGTATAACATCTATCTAAGTAGAGAATAACATGAGAAAACTGCGTTCTTTTCTAAAACAGTATTAATCCATATCAGCAACATCCGGGTTAAATTTACATTTAACATTTTGAGCATTTTTCACGTACAAAATTCAGCTCAATAAGGAAAACCTGGCTCTACATAGAAATACTGATGTACCATTTAGTCATCCATTTATGTAATTATACCTAACACTTGTTTACAGAATCTACCGCATTAAAATATTCCAGTAGTAGCAGCAGCAGCAGTAGCAGTAGCCGCATAATATCATGGCCGTAACATGACTTAAAGATAAAGTTACTATTGGGTAATAAATGCTCATAACATATTCGTCGGATTCGTACCTTTATTTTCTGTATCTCCATAAAATGGAATTCCCATGCTCTTCGCCTACTTATAACCAACTGTTCCTGATTCAGCTTAAAACCGCCTGCCGATTAGAGTAACGCTTAGTCTCTGAATATATACTCTCCCCAAAAAGAAACGCATCATGAAAATAGCAAGTTCATGCAGCAATGAATTAAAACGTGATTCATTTTACAAAGGTTTTGCTCTGTTTATGAGTCCTATGGTGTTTATGTTTTGAAACATCACAACAAAACGCATCATCCGTAAAATACCCGTATTTAACAGTATGATTTTCAATTTCGTCTTGTAGTGTCACAGAATACACAATTCACATGTAATGCACGTGAAAGTTGGGGATCAGATAGTCTCAATGATGGGTATAAAAGGTTGATCGCTGTCTGTCGATTTTTCACTGTATTTGGAATATTGTTGACGAACGCAAAATGCCACGTCTAAGTGAAGCCAACCGTCATATCGCCATTGGTTTGCTTGAAGCTGGCCAGTCTCAACGTGCAGTTGCCCGACGCATGAATGTTCACCAAAGCACCATTTCACGGCTCTGGGAGAGATATCGCCGGCAGAATTCGGTAGCAGATGACCCTCGTAGTGGGCGACCTCGAGCGACCACTGCGGCGAAGAATCGCTACATCCGGGTACATCACCTGCGTCATCGAACAGCTATACGGCGACCAGTACCGCTCGACAAATACCCGGATTGAGAAGGGGTTCTGCACAGACCGTCAGGAACAGGTTGAGAGAGGCTGGTTTACGTGCCAGAAGACCTTATTTTGGCCCTGTGCTTTGACAACAACATCGTCGACATCGAGTTCAATGGTGCACCAATGTTCAGGCCTGGAACCTACCGATTTGGCGTAGAATCTGGTTCAGTGATGAATCACGATTTCTATTGGAACGACGCGATGGAAGAATGCAGGTGTACAGACGTCGACGTGAACGTTTCGCCGACGCTTGCGTTCCCCAGGTGAACAGATTCGGCCGGGGAAGTGTTATGACTGACTGACTGAGTTTAGTTTTACGCCGCTTTTAGCAATATTCCAGCAATATCACGGCGGGGGACACCAGAAATGGGCTTAACACATTGTGCCCATGTGGGGAATCGAACCCGGGTCTTCGGCGTGACGAGCCAACGCTTTAACCACTAGGCTACCCCGGAAGTGTTATGATGTGGGGAGAGATCACCTGCCGTAGGAGAAGTGATTTGGTGATGATCCAGGGCAACCTGACAGCTCAACGGTACTGTGACGAAATCCTACGCCCACAACTCCTTCCAATCATTGATCGCCAGAGGGAGTTGTTTTAACAGGACAATGCCAGGCCCCACACAGCTCGTCACACTAGAGACTTCCTCCAGAAACACAACATCAATGTGCTCCCCTGGCCCTCAAGATCACCGGACTTAAACCCGATCGAACATCTGTGGGATGCCCTGGACAGACGGATGCGACGCCGTAACCCTCAGCCTCAGACACTTCAGCAACTCGCACAGGCACTACAGGCAGAGTGGGCTGCGATTGGGCAACACGAGATTCTGAGACTTATTCGTTCGATGCCGAGGCGATGCCGTGCAGTTCTAGATGCCCACGGTGGTCACACGAGGTATTGACTTCAGCGCAACCACACGTCTCCATGTGACACTCAAACTGACTTTCCTCGAGTTGGTGCCAAAGACGGATAAGTCTGCATTCCCAGTGTGCAATTTCGCTATATTTCATTGACTCATAATAGTCAAGGAGCTTATGGTTTTCCGTGAAAGTGTTTTGATGAAAGCAAATCATATATTCTTTTGTGTTTATATGTCAAAGGAGTTAAAAAAATGTTTGGTTCCAATCTGAATATTGATGCGAAAGCTATTTTTAGCTCAAAATCCAAGATGGGCGCCAAAATTTAACCGGGAACTGAAAAAGTTGCAAAAACTCGGAACACAACAATGGTTTTAATATCAAATACCATGCATATTTGGTTACGGAATATATTTCTCATATGCTGTAAGTCACCAGATCCTTTTAGTTTGATTTTAGTCTTAAATTTACATTAAAGAGTCATATTTAGCTCTAAAAGTTATAATGATGAATAAAAAACCCATTTCACAAGGCATATATTTTGTATAGAACTAGTACAATATGAAAAAGGAATATACTTTTTACCCTGTTTACCCCTATAGAAGAGGTCTTTACATGAAACTGCGACCCAGAAATATACTCTTCAAAAAAAAAGAAACGCACAAGCCATTTTTTAAAAGAATTTCTTGCATTAGTTTAAGAGCTATTATTTCATGTAATCCCAATGGTAAAAAGGTGAAAATTCAAACGTCTATAGACAAAGCCTTTACTGTTGTGTTTCTGTTCTCTTGAGTCCACAAGATGGCGTCAAAGTCAGTTCTTTGTATGGCCACCATTGGCAGCAATTACTGCTCGGCACCGTCTGGCACAGACTGGATAAGTTGACGAAGTAGCTATTATCATCGTAGGCGACTTTAATTTTGACAACAAGGATAACCATGACACTAAACGAATAATTAATCTTCATGAAGTCCACAACTGTGTACAACTCGTGTCAGAGGCAAGCCACAGAGGTTGACACACTCTGGACGGGATAGTTACCCGTGATTCAGACGCGTGTGTCAGTTGTGTATCTGTATAGGATCTATAGCTCTCTGACCATTTCCATATATTTGTGAGCGTGGACCTCTCAATACCCAGTCCAAATGTGAAGATTACTCGCTGTAGGAACATGCGCTCCCTGGATATGGATACTTTTAAGGACAATTTGCTAAACTCAGACGTTATACTTGAGCCACCATCTGATGCTGAGAGTCTCGTTCTGCTATATAGAGTTCTATCTGAGCTGCTATATAGACAAACATGTACCAGTGAAGGACAGAGTCATACCAGTTACTAAAACATCTGCTTGGGACTTCACACCTGAACTTCGACAAGCGAAAAAAGACAAGAGGAAAGCAGAACGCAGATGGAAAACAATCTTTCCTTGAGATTCATCTCCAAATGTATATTTCAGCCAAAAATCACTCAACAGCGGTCATCAGACAAATCAACATCTCAATTCTAAGATTGAAGCCAACGAGTCAAGTCCAAAGTTGCTGTTCAAACTTTTGTTCAGCATCTTGAGTAAACACTTTGAATCGACACTTCCGACATCTGATGACAATGAAGTAATAGCACAGACATTTTCGGATTATTTTCTACAAAAAGATCCAAGAACATTCATGACAAGATTTCGTCTTCTGAGGCTGTGGATGAAGCTGATATTCCTCCAAAAATGTTTGATGGCACGCCTCTTACTCATATTGATAGTTTCACTGATATTTACCAACATTAGTGCTGATTATTAACTCTTCTACTTCATCTGGTTATGCCCCAAGTGTACTCAAGTCAGGTCTAGTTAGGCCACATCTGAAGAAATCAAGCCTTGATTAGGAGGATCCAAAAAACTACAGGCCTGTTTCAAACTTAGTATTTATATCCAAACTCATTGAACGTGCAGTCTCCAGTCGTCTCATGGGCCACTCTCTTGGCATAACCTCAATGAGGTGTTCCTATCAGCCTGCAGAACACACCACAGCACAGAGACGGCTCTGCTGAAGATCCCGAATGACCTACGATGTGGTATTGACACAGGACAAGTGGCCCTGCTCACATTACTTGGCCTCAGCAGTGCCTTTAACACGACTGATCACCAGAGACTCCTCAAAAGACTTGATACAGAACTTGGATTCAGCTTTATCCTGGCTGGCATCTTATCTACAGGACAGGACTCAAACCGTTGTTGTTGGTGAGTCTGTGTCAACCGCATCTAGGCTTGAGTGCGGAGTCCCTCAAGGATCCGTGCTTGGTCCGATCCTCTTCACCCTCTACACTGTTCTACTTGGCTCTGTTGTAGCAAACCTTAATCTTGACCACTTCTACGCAGATGACACGCAGCTGTGGAAGTTATTTCAACCAAACACAGAGTCAGCTATAGAGCGTCTCTCTGTCAGACATTAGACTGTTGCCAGAAGATATTCATGGATGTCATCAAAGGCCTTGAAATTAAATTACGAGAAAACAGAGTCCATTCTTTTGGGACAGGCTGGAAAACGCAAGCAGTGTGACATTACTAGTGTGTGTGTCTGCGGAGCAACCATTCCTCTTTCTTCCACTGTCAACGATCTGGGTGTTGTCATCGATCAAGATCTAAGTATGACAGAACACGTCAAGTATGTTACTAAAACTTGCTACTCCCATCTCCACAATATCAAAGGCCAGACCGTTCTTACCAAAGATGCCTCAAAAACTCTCTGCCTCAGCCTAGTCACATCTCGTATGGACTACTGTAACAGCCTTTTGGTCGGATCTCCATCTTGTGTCACTGACCAACTCCAATGCATACAGAATTTAGCTGCTCGCATTACCTCCCAGATCACCAAAAAAAAGAACATCACACCAACTCTAAAGGACCTTCATTGACTGCCCGTGAAACAAAGAATCTCCTTCAAACTATTCTGCCTTGCATACCAGTGCATGACTAACACGGTTCCAGTCTAACTCTCAGATCTTCTTCAGGCTTATGCACCATCTAGATCTCTCAGATCAGGGAATCAACACCTTCTTGTTATCCCCAAAGTCAAACAAGCTAAATATGGACACCGTGTCTTCTCCTATCCTGCTGATAAAAAAATTTCTCCCCACATTTATTTGTATGTCTTTTTTTCAAAGATTATAACCATTTTAGAAAGTTATTCGATCTGATGACTTGAAAATTATTTCAAGGGATTTAATTGAGAGAGTGTGAAGCAGAAAATAGTGTTTTCTCCCCATCATTTCGTTATATTCTTATCTATGTTCAAAGAACCCTGCTTTTAGAAGAAAAACTTCAAGCTTAATAATAAGAAAATTGATAAATCATAATCTGATATTGACATACTACATTTTGAAATAAGGACTGCCCCCTTACTGACAGTCCCACCAAACAAAAATAAACATCTCTTTTTTGTGTCATACATAACTGTTCTTTAATAACTTGATTAAGATTGAGTTGGTGAAATGAAGCAATCATATACTTACAAAATGCACAAAACCTACATCTGCTTAAATTCGTCTGCTAGCTGCCATTTTGAGAGAGGGAGTGTTCATTATATATTTATTTTTGTTAATTTAAAAAAATATATTTTGGGATTTTTCTTTTAGTAAAATATTTCATGGAATAGAGAAACACACTTGGATAAAGTTAATAACCTCAAACTTTAAATATTCAACTCTCCCATTATGACCTTCTGACCTTTTAGCAACCTTTTCCACAACCACTTTGTACAGTCTGACTGACTGACTGAGTTTGGTTTTACGCCGCTTTTAGCAATATTCCAGCAACATCATGGCGGGGGACACCAGAAATGGGCTTCACTCATTGTGCCCATGTGGGGATTCGAACCCGGGTCTTCGGCGTGACGAGCCAACGCTTTAACCATTAGGCTACCCCACCGCCCCCACTTTGTACAGTGCTCAAAAGTACTATTTGCACCATATTTCAACTTGGAACCAAACTTTTTATTTAACTAGCATGTCTGATGAATACAAAAAACACAATGTCTTGCTTTCATCACAAAACTTCCACGGGACTTGAATGCTGTACCCATCCTACCAGACTATAAAGCCTACAAGATGTTTCAAAATAAACATAAAAATACAGTTGAAATTCCTATATGCGTTTCTTTTTTGGGAGAGTATATATAATTTTGATAGTAACAAATAAACCCATTTAAACAGAAAAGAAGCCATTGTGAGGACACCTAGACATGCTTCATTTAGGGCTTTAGCATTGCAGGAAGGACTTGGCAGTAGGGAAAATAATGTGAGACAGACTACCAGCCGATGTATGATGTTTACCGCACGGTGCGGCCCATACGTCCGTTGACCCACGCGAGGGACCGCCTCCAACAAGGTCAAGAGGATAGATCCGGAGCCCGGAAGGAAGGTAGCTTGCTCGGTGGCTGCTCTATCGCTGTATCTGTACGGTAATCTGGGGCTAACGTTAAACCACTCTTCGTCCCACATGTATGTCAGACTTATAATGCATGTACTGTATTAAAATGGCGGCATTTACTTTGTTCTAGCCTTCTCAACATATGAAACTGAGTGTTGTATTTCCTATGCATAGTCCAGGTGCTAGGCCTACTGGGACAGTGTGCTGTACATTATTATCAATATCCCTCTCAGAAGTTAAAACATATAGATGGCTAGACCCATTTATACTTAAAATTTCTTTGTTTCCCAGTAGTTACTTTTAAAACTATCAAATCTTAGCACATCCAGTCCGGCTTCAATATACACGTAAGATGTTATATTTGGGATTCGAACCCACACCCTCAGAGTCAGGCACCTAGTCGCCAGCAGGTCAACTAGGTGTCTGACTCATGAGGATGTGGGTTCGAATCCCGTAGGGGACTCAACCCAACAAAAGTACTAGAATCTGTACTTTACTGAGAAAATGTAACCCCAAATATAATATAAGTTATATATAATCACTTTCTAAATGGCGTTGTATACTCAATATACACACCGGCCTCTAACTGACGAGCGGTCATGAACTCTGACCAGTAATTAGAGCCGGGCTCTGTTGCCGCCGAGTCTCTATCGCCGAGATAAGTTGGCGTACCGTAGTTTCTCCATCAAACGAAATAATAGTTTCATAGCGTGTTGTAGTGGGACAGGAAGTGCATCTGCCATGTCTCGATACGAGCCCGGGGATAATGCGATAAAGGGAAGTATACACCGTAGTGTTAAGTCGAGGATATACGGCAATTATGGAATGTTTGTGTTAGTGAGTATTTGGGGGATTCGGTAACGGTTGGTCACTCTGCCAGCTTCAACCAGAATAGGCACAAGGTCAGCAGTTCGTCTCATATTAACAGACACCGGTTGCCTAATAGAGGAAATAATTTATATTATCACATCGCGTTTAATAACACGTCAGGTGCAGTGGTTTTAAGTAGAAATGTCAGGTGAGCAATTCAAAGCCATTATTTACTAGGCACTTGTTAGGTTACGTATATTAAGAAACGAACTGTGTACTTCATTGTTATTTTATGTGTGTATATTTAATATCTATATCATACAAGAGCGATGGGGTAGCCAAGTAGTTAAACCCTCCGTCCGTCTACCTGAGTTCGATTTCCCTAAT